>NC_089594.1:55695339-55999556 GCF_019320115.1 Miscanthus floridulus
ATCACAAACGATACCCAACAGAAAAGTCGTCAACTACAAAGATATAAATCTGATCGAGATACAACTTTGATATAAAGTTCGTCTTCATGTGACTTGATTTTTAAAAAGTTATTAGTTTTATTAGTTTCAATCGGCTGTGATCCCTCATACAACTTAGAAATTCATTTATTTAGGGCTCGAGGGAGTAATATGATTTTTTAGACATGCACTGGAGTGAGAAAAAGAACGAATGAGGACCTTTGCATCGAGTGTAGGACAAAACACTCGAGCAAAAATTTGTTGGCTAAACTGAATGATTATAGATCTCATCGAGATACAACTTTGATATAAAGTTCGTCTTCATCTGACTTGATTTAAAAAAGTTATTAGTTTTATTAGTTTTCAATGGGCTGTGATCCCTCATACAACTTAGAAATTCATTTATTTAGGGCCCAGAGTAATATGATTTTTTAGTCATGCACTAGATTGACAAAAGAACTAATGAGGACCTTGGAGTTTGCATCGAGTGCACGACAAAACACTCAGAGCAAAGTTTTGTTGGCTAAACTAAACGATTCTCGGAAAGATTCCCAATCGCAATGGTTACCTAATTTGTATAAGTTGAAAACAGCGGAAGGATTCCTAGGCTTATTCTAAGCTAACCAAATGAGGCCTAAGAGTGTTTGATTGACGGAGCACTAAACAGCTTCAGGAGCGGCCTCAAAAGCGGTAACAAACACGGTTTAAACGCTGCACCTGCTCTAGTCCCTGTTCGTTTCGCTGAAATTTGGCTTATTACAAGAAAAAAATATTGTTCATTCGTTGGAAAATCCCGTTGAAGCAGTGCTGATTTTGAGGCCAGCAGTGACCTGCCCTGCTATCCGGTGTCACTTCTCTAAACAGGAGGCTGAGGTTGAGGAACAGCTGGTTAAAGTTAAACCTCCCGGCGGGGCTGCCGGTGCCGAGCGACACGGCCATAAATCCCGTCGGGCTAGGTGGACGCCGTTACGGCATCGTACTGCGGGGGCCGTATCGCGTGGCAGGGACCAGCAGCGCCGAGATCCAATCCACATCACCCCGCGGCATCGTACGTTACTGCATGCACTTGTACGAGTAGGATCCTGTACGGCTACATCCGCAAATCTGGGTCTGGGAGCGGGAGGGACGGAGGGAAGGGAGCAAGCATTCAACACTGGTCAGCCCGGGGTCACTCGCTCGGTCACGCACGCCCCGTGCGCGGTGCGCGGGGGCGGGGCCTCCTCCCTTCCCTGTCACGGAACAGGAGTTGGGTGCTGCGCCTCACTGTCACTGACTACTACTCCCTGTGGCACTATACTGTAGTAGTAGCCAGTTTCTTCACCCGGGATTCAGATAATCAGATCGAAGCACAGCATTCAGTACTACTCCAAGCACGAGACAGAATTCAGAGTGAACCACGTTTCTCAGCGCTTCGAGGCTCGAGCTCGAGCACCACAACTTCATAGCTCGACTCTCTGTCCATGGCCACTGTTTAGTTGCCCCAAATTTCAGAATTTGGCACTATACAAAAAGAAGATTCCCCGTTACATCAAACTTACAATACATGTATGGAGTACTATGTTGACGAAATAAAAAACTAATTGCACAGTTTGGTTGTACTTTACAAGACGAACGTTTTGAACCTAATTAGCCAACGATTAGGCAATTATTATCAAATAAAAACAAAACGCTACAGTAGCTACAGTGCCAACCCTAATCCGGCGGCGCCGATTCGGGGGCCGAACTAAACGCGGCCCATGTCCTGCAGCAAAACAGATTCCGCTACAATCAACCCTACAAAACTCTTGCATGGACATGACTTCACATGCGCATCGACATCCGCACACATCGAACCGACAGTTGCAGGTCATACCCAACACAACCGAACACACAGTCAAGTGCAAGCGCGCCTCTTCGAGTACCATGTCAAATACGGCTGTCGACAATACATTACTACGATTCTGAGCCAAGGCTATTTACAGGGATTGGGAAGGAAAAGAGGGCCAAGCAGGCGCACCAGCGGTTTCTTGCCCCTGCTCTCTCCTGCTCTGCTACAATAACTTACCCCTAGCACAGGGCACACCCAAAAACTTAGCTTACAACGGGAAACTGGCACCACCAGGACAAGCACCATCTACAAACTGAGTACCGCGGGGCTTACCCGGAGGCATACACACAAAGTATCTAGTACACCACTACAAGACTCACCCCCTTTCTCATTCTTCCGGTCACTCTGATACTTGTCTGCTTCACCACTCCAAAAGGCCTGCAACAAGTAAAAGCACGCAAGAGATTAGCTTAGGATGAACAAATAGTTCTTCCGTATAACCAGGGCTAGATATTGCTGCTGAAGCTACCTCACTGACTGGACAAATTAGCAGTTCTCGGAATTGGGAGTCGAAGTAGACGGGCCACCCCGGTGCTCTTTGGAAGTCAACCCTCTTCCCTGCGAGTCAGACAGACTATCCTCGGACCTTGAGTTTAGGGCACCTGGGTTCATCCTTTCGACTTCCTCCCTTGTGTAGATGAAGATCTTGTGGACCATGTCGCAGAATTCACTGCACAAACAGAGGAATTCAAGTTATGTCAAGTTAATTGTAATCGCATTTCAATCAAACACACCACAGAACAGATATTCAGGCGGTAGAACTCACTTCCAGGGGTCATCGCCAACCAGCATTATATCACATTCATTGTCAGTGTAGACGACCAACCAATTTTTGCAAGGACTCTTCAATTCACCATCAAAGTCAAACATCTGATCCAGTTCAGCAATCAGCTCATCATAGCAAGTGAACTTTGTTAGATCAATCGATCTGCCGAGGGCACTGCCTTGCTTATGCACCTGAAATGAGAAAGCCTTGTCATATTCAGAAATACCACAAGCAACACAAGATCGAAAAATGGAAGCAATCAGATAGAAAGCTAAGATTTCTCAAGGCCCATGTCATTTATCTAATATGACAACGGTACATTTGTCATCATATTGTATTTAATAAACATTTACATAAGGCTAGACTATATATCCAAAAGGCACATTGCTTAAAGATTAAAAAGTCTTATCACAGGATTCTCAAAGCGTTAGCTCTGTGGATGATGTCAAGCATATCCAAACATGACACTTGCAGGGGCAAGAAAAACTTTAAGCAATTTATTAGCATGAAAGATTACACAACTAGCAGGTTTTATCAGACCGTGCTTCTAGATACATAAAACATGTTGCCAAAAGGGATCAACAGTACATAACTTCATTGAAGCATACTTTGAAAAGTATTCACTTGAAGGTTTGGGCCTAGTAAGTATTTATGTATCAAGGGATGACTAGCAAGGGAAAAGGTGCAATGTATGGTGAACCTTCTTGCAGCTTCTGGTGGAATTACTTTGCACTTTGTTCTGAATATTCTGGGTAGCTTCTGGACAAGGCTGATTATTCTCTGTAATAGAATCTGACTGAGGACCATCAAGTGGCTTCACAGTCTTGGAAGGATCAGAGCAATTATCCACTTCAACTATGTCTAGCTGATTCCCTTTTTCTGATGGAGAACTTTGAAGTTTCCCATCATATGCGACACTTGGTGGGGAAACCAGAGGTTCACATTTTTCTGGGCTGCCAAGAGGAATACCAAATAGTTTGAATGAAGTGCCTTTGGTTTTCTGAACATCATTTCCAATAACCAAAGGCTGGGGCCTGATCAAACTTGACGATGCATGGCCTGTGCGGGAACTTGACTCAATATGTCCAAACCAGCCTGTGGAGCACTGATCAGTGCCATGGCCCTGAAGTGAAGTGAAAGCTGATTTCCCAGTAAACTTTGCAGCTTCAGGCATCACTAGATAATTCTGTTGATTCATCCTAAAATCACTGCTATGAGGCATAAAAGACCATGGGCCAGGTAACATGTTGTGATTGGCTTGTTGGGCTGGATAACGAGCGTCGGCTGTGTCCCAGGTATTTGAGCGAGTCCCAGATATTTGACTAGGAAAAGGGCTAAGTGGATTATGTGCATCTTTCAGTGGTTGAAATGCCGAGAACAGCTGATTGTAACCTTCGGGAGTTCTAGATTGCGTCCAACCCTCTAGACTTCGGTTTGTCTGGGCAGCAATATTGTTTCTGTGTTGCTCAGTTCCAGAAGACCACATGGTAAGATCCTGAGCAGTCTTCACATCACTGCTATCACAGTATCGACCTGTCAATTGTGTCCTTCCCTGATTGTGCAAGGCCCTTGGGAGATTATTTTGTTGCGACTCTGCCATGACTTTAGAAGCAACTATATGAAAAGGTTATTTGTGCATTAGTAATGATAGAAAGAACTACAAGCTTCAGATGAATCCACAACACAAGGTTAAATTCAAACCTTCTCTGGCTACAGTAGACACATCAGATGGTGAAGCATTAACACTTGAACGAGACCTCTTGAATCTGACTGGAAGAGGGTTCACAGGAGATGGGCTAACAGCAGGTTCTATTTGCCAAGGAGAAACTCTTTCAGGACGAGGAACAGAAGAAGCTTCATCCCATCTCACCTAATTTCACAAGAATATGTTAGGTAAAGGCTGGTATAAATCAACTCTGCTTCCATAGAAACAAATATATTGTCAATACCTTAAGGGAACGCCATTTTGAGTCAGCCCAACCAGATGGATCAGAAGCACCTATTCCAACTATTGTGCCAGTGAATCTAACAAATGAGAATGGAAAGTTTATCTCCAAAGGGGAACTTTGTTGTGGAATGTAAATGAACCGAATACCCACTACAGACACTGTTACCTTTGCTCTGCCGCCTCTTCACCTTCAAATCTCATCTTAAATCTCATCCCTATTGAATAATTTCGTTTCAGTGATTCATAGTACCTATCTCGCGAGACCACAAATTCAGCTGGACTAGTCCTGCAGGATGAGAGTAAATAACTCAGCTCAAACATGCAATTCATTATCCGTTGATCCCAAACATTCTTTTATCATGTACAAGGGAATCATGCAACTTCATGCATCAATTAAGTAACGGATTGGAATAGCACTACTGCTAAAAGTGAACACACAAACAAAAATAATGTTACTAAGCTTATAATTCCTTACGAACCTTGGCTTGTAGTAGACAGTGAACATACTCCCAGTGTTCACAGCATGCCATGCTGTTGCAAGAACACCAAGATGCATACTGTGGCTTGATATGACTGAAGATGGGATAGTGGTTTGGTGCCTCAGTGCACGCCGAACTCCAACGCGTAACTCCCCATTCTCACCTCTATCTCATAAATATAAGGAATCGGGTATTGGTAAGGTAGTCAAGTGTCAAAAAGGAGAATTAAGAGCAAGCAACATTAACTGCTCAGCATAGCATAGTATGAAACCTGAGAAATATGAAGGCATCCCCTGCAACAAGACGCTTGGCGCTAACAAAAACACTCCAACCACTCTGAAGGAGGTGTCTCCGTGGCTGACCTGATGTAAATCAAAGGTGAAGTTGTAAATTTAACAAGTGTCAGATCGTCAACTATCCAAGTTACAATTTACGTCATAAAAAATGGAGCAGGAATTCCTAAACCAAATAGACTAAGTGTGAAGAAGAATCATTGATAAAACTACTTCCACCATCCACGAATAAAATGCAGGCCAACCCAAAAAATATGAAATACATAAATTTCTAGTTACAGTATGGCCCTAATCATAGAATAGAATTAAACTGTTTATGTATATGTATAACTCAGAATTGTTCCTAGAAAACTATCCAATTAAATTCAAAGTGAATGGTCAACACACAAATAGCCTCTAGTGCATTCAAAAACAACTAAAAGCTGGTATTAAGCATGCACTCGTCTAGTGAACCTAAGTGAACAAACAAGAAAGAACATAACACTATTACTCTGGAATAAATCCACTACAAGTAAGACAATGAGGCATCACCTCGAAAGATGTGACGGAACCACCACTCAACCCCATGCAGGTCCTTGGCCACCAATTCTTGATTTGGGGGATGTTGACTCATATCCTAATCAAGGAGAAACATCAAAGGCATCACCATCATTAGGCCAACAACAGGCAGTGCTAAACCAACAACAACATGGGTCAAAGGTTCCGAGGGCCTAACCAATGGTGGGAGGCACTCATCTGCATGCCGGCGCAACACTAAGAAACCACCATGCGTGCTTGTGTCTGAGGCAGTCAATGTCTTGCAGAAGGAATGGATGCGAGGCCCCTCATTTGTGGCTGGTGGCGCATGAGGCACCTCCTCCTCCTCTGCCTCCTCATTCTCCACTGTTGTAGATGTATTCTCATCTTGCTTCTGTGAATCAAGCACAAACATAAGTACATAGCACTGGTTAACATTCCAAGTCTGAGCATGCATGAAGCAAAACCAGAAGATACCCACCTTATCAGGGAGCAGGGTGAGCTGGGCGTACACCTCATCAGTATCCGGCTCAGCCTAGCAAAGGAAACGAGGATCAAGCATATTCATTCACACCATGCTACAGTGAACAGCAAAGAAGCCAAGTTATTGTTACCTTCAGCTCGATGTTCATGAGCTTGCATGGAATCTTCCATGGCAGGTTGTAGAGGGGCGTGCCCTGCTGCTCGGCAAGCTGGTTCGTCGATGCCTCCACCTGAGAGCACACAGCAGAAACAAGCAGAATCCCGCACAATCAGCGCCTCAAAATCACATAGAGCGGCGCAAGAATCTTAGAAAGAGGAATCATTGCATATCTCCCATCGCACTATTCGTGCGGGCTTGTTTGGTCATAAGTCATGGCTGAAACTATTGTCGACTAATTTACTGTTAGAGAAAAATACCCGAAAAAATACGCCTAATATCCGAGCCTTAAAAAAAATTGCGGAGCTTTGGATAACATTAAAAAACCATAAAGGCACTGATTCCTGATACCATTCGAGGCAGAGGCACTAAAGAAAGACCAAGCCTCGAGGGTCAAATGAAATGAAATGAAAAAACCCATCTGAGCTCAGTGAAGTGACCAGTAAAAGTAACCGACGACCTGGCAAACCTAGAAAAAAAAATCCCCAAATCAGAAGACCCTCCGCATGGGATTCTGAGCGACCGAAGTGCCCATGGGTCACAATTGCCGAATCCTCCGCATCAGAAGCAAACTCCAGCGCGGACGGCAGCACTGCAGCGGCCATGCGAATCATCCCCAAAAGCCAGACAATTCCCGTCAGAATCCACGATTCCGCGCAAAGGCGCGGGCTACACAGGAACCGGAACCACGAATCCAAGCTGCGGAAGAAGAGGATTTGAAATCCGGGGCCACGGCACAGTCGAAGAAGGCTCAGCAGGCCTGGAATTTTCCAAATCGAGGGGAGGCGCAGGGACCCCGTCGCGCTCAGATCAAATAATCCCGCGCCTAAACCCCTCCAAAACCCGGAATCCGCTGCGATCACGCGAAATTCGGCGAGGATTCCGACGCATGCACACACGCGTAACCCAAAACCCTTCGAAAAAACGCGAGGATACAGCGGCAGCATCAACAGCAGAAACAAGAGACAGCTCCCCAGCCCCGGCGTCGTCAGGGCACCCTCCCTCGCTGTCTGCCTCACCTGCTCGATGTGGCCCTGCGGGAAGTAGTACGACCTTCTCCCCGAGCGGCGGCACGCTGGACAGCGGCCCCGCGCAGGCCTTCCACAGCTCGACGAACAGCGTGTCCTTCCCTCCGCCTCCTCCGCATCCCGCTTCCGCACCTGCACGCCCAGCCACACGAAGCAAGCAAACCTCGTAAGTCGTCACAAACAAACCCAACCCCGCTCGGAGGTGGGGAAGCTCGGGCCCCAAGCACCCCGACCAGCAGCGAGCGACACCCACACTCACCACCGCCGGCACCGCCGCCGGCCGCCGCTGCAGCCGTCGCCATCGGATCTCACATGCACTTCCCCCCGCCGGCCGGAATTTTTCGTCGCGACCTCCGCCGCTGCCCCCGCGAACCTGGCACCTGGGGCGATTTGTGCGGGGAAGGAGAAGAGGGAGGAGGCAGCCGGAGGCGAGGCGAGGGGATTTAAGGGAGTAGCAGGCCGCCGAAGGCGACGTCAGTTTCCTGTGTCGCTTCTCCTCCCCCCTCTCGCAGCGTGACTGCGTGTGTGAGCGTGTCGTGTGCGTGCTGTGCGAGCAAGGCTGGAAGAGAGAGAGAAAGAGAGGAGAGGGTGTGTCAGTTTCGGCCGCCTCGCGTTGCCGCTTTGTACCCGTCGTGTAAAAATATCCTTACGATTTTTAACCCCGTTTTTAATTAATTTTTTTATTACTGCTGCCGCTTTGTTCTCGTGTTTTCACGGACGCGACTGCCGCTTTGTTCTGTGCCAAGCAGCGATGGGCGCCGCTGTCAGCGCGTTGGTCCGGTCAGAGGAGGTGGGTTTGGCCGGAGATAGCAGTGGTAAGCCCGAGGGAGACGTGGTTTGGAGGCATTTGGACGCTGTCAGCCGGCCATTGGTGCCTGCGACTGCCGGGTCCCGGGGGCTGAGGATTCCATGCTCGTCCGACGGGGAGCTTTGTGCGCTTGTGCTGCTTGGACATGGACTTGGTTTTGGACTTTTGGTGCTCTATTTTCTAGGAAAAAATTCCCACATTTGTCCAAACAAACAAGATATTAGCCTGTTTGTTTGGCTGTGGCTTGTCGTAAACGATCAAAAATTTTCAGTTGAAATAGTATTTTTCTCTTACACAAACCAGCCAGCAGTACTTCTTTACGAAGCAGCAACGATACGAACCAGCCAGCAGTACTTCTTTACGAAGCAGCAACGATACGAACCAGCCAACCGAATAGGCTAGTGGTTTGTTGGATGATGAGCTCATGGTTTGGAGTATAATATGACTCCAAAGCTGTTTTGTCCAGTGCTATACATAACTGCCATTTGTTTAGTGGTAATTATAATCGGTAGCGTGTTTTCGGCTCATCTGGACGCGACGCGTTCCTCGTATGAGTGTCTAAAAATTGCCGAGTGCAGGTCCGACGGGTGGAGTAGAGACGAGGGTTCGTTGCCACTATTTATGTGGCTCTTTAGAAAAGATATAATATATATATATATATAGTTTTAATTTATCTATATATATATATATATATATATATATATATATATATATACTAGGTTTGTGCCCGTGCGTCGCTACGGAACATCTAAACTTTTGTACTAAAAACACAAGGATCGCACGATAAGATAATAATACTGTGAAATTAAATAACGACGTTAAAGTGATATTTAATCCAAAAAATAAAGTTCGTGAAATTAACACAGTCACGGAGAGCGCGGCGTCATGGCAGGGGGGCGGCGGATGCGGAAGAGGAGCCACGATCAACGTGCTGTGTTGTTTCCTACTGTGGGCGATCGCGGGGAGGAAGGTCCCACCTGCCGGCACCATTCATTTTCGCAGGGTGGCATTTTATCAAAAACCGTTGGTGTTGATCTACAAGGAGTGGCATTTAGAAGGAAATGGTGGGGGAGCGTTGGGGCAGGATCGCAGGGGGCGGCAGACCGACGACCCGGGGTTTTTGTCGCACAATGTGGTTGTCCACAAGACCGGTAAACTAAGGTGCAGATGCCTTTGGTACGTGAACTTCTGTAACCACCACTTTCGGGTTGTTTGGCTGATGATTTCTGTGACTGATAAGCCGGCTGATGTTGTTTTTTTAACGGAAAATATAGTAGGGGAGACCCTCACTGTAAGTTTTATTAAACAAAAGGAAATAAGAACAACACATAACAAAGGTCAAATGAACAACAAAAGAACAACAGAGAAGCTAGCCCGAGGTGGGCTTGTAGGACTAATCTAGGGCAGCTATACAAGAAAGAAAGACAGGGCACTTTTCATCACTGAATCTATGGGCCTGCAGTGTAGCTTCTTCACAGAAGGAGCTTTTCCAAAAACCAAAGGATGGGCGACCTCTATCAAAAATAAAATTATTTCTTTGCTTCTAAATTTGCCGAGCGGCAATGATGAAAGTCTCTCCATAAAGAAGGGGTTCTGATATTGAAGCTTGGCGTGCTGCAACATTTGGAAGAATTCCTTTGTGAAGTCCCAACTTATTCCAAGAGATTGTCAACAGGCTTGGCTAAAGGGGCAGCTGAAGAACAAATGAAACACATATTCCTCAATGTTGCTGCTGTAGAGGACACAAGTTATAGTTATTTCCTTGAAACCTTTGCTTTTTCCTTCTCAGAATGTTTCTTGTATTCAGTCTATCCACTAGGAGAAGCCATGAGAAGACTCAGAGTTTGTTGCAGCATTTGGAGTTCCAAAATCGAGAGAAAAGGAGCTAGAGGTTGTATGTTCTTGTAGGGAAAGTTGTAGCACTTCGAGGAGGAGTAATTCTTGCTTCCCCAAATGTATTCCCAAGAATCACTGTTTTGTTGTGAGAGAAAAACACTATCATGCATGATAAGCCAGACTGATAAGTTCAAGCGAGCCTACATTGCATACTTGAGTGCTTGACGTGCAAAGAAGAGTGTGTGGATATGATGTAGATCATGCCAATTGTAGTGTTGCCACATGGAATTCTATTGTTTTTTATATAACCATCCTCAATCTTGCGACGCTCTGCCTCGCGCTGCTTCTATAGCCGCCGGATCTTCACCACGTCTTGTGCCGTCCCCACGTACCCATCGTCGGCACCCTCGTGAGCAGACCAGGGGCAAGCTCGAATCGGAGCAGCAAAAGCTCCCAAATCGGTGGGATCTATCCCCTTGCTGCACCCAGATCGGTGGCCGTGTGACGGTGGCAGCGTAGCTGTTAGGGAGGAGGAGCGAGGGAGAGGGCGCGATGGTTCAAGTGGAGGGGTGAGCGTGGGATTGGTTGAGGGTCGAACATGGGAGCGTGATTGGTGTGATCGCATAGGCGTGCTTGACTTCGCATGCTTTCCTCCGAACGTCAGATCGCATAGGGCCGACAGCTTTCCTTCGTAGATGTGGGATCGCACGAGCCGACAGGAAGGTGAGGCGAAATTTTGTCGCCCAAAACGGTGTCCACTCTTTAGTCATTTTAGTTGTGATTAGAGTTACATGAGCATCAATTATTAGGCCATGTCTTATATATTACATTTGATCGGAGGCAATATTTTATTTAAATATTTATAGTCATCTCCCTTCTAACAGATAAACTCAAGCCCAACAGATCACCAGTTACACCATAAGTTTTTAAAAGTGAGGACGTGACACCGGTACTCTCTTGCATTGCAGCAAGAGAAGCACACAACAACAAAAAATAAAAAAAAATAAAAAATGTGTTTGCTAATAAAAAAGGAATGAACAGACATATAAGCGTGTAAAAGAATCATTACCTTTCCTGTTTTATACTCCTTCATGTACGATTTTATTTGCAAGTAGATGGAGAGTTAACTTGCTTGCCCTGTGAACCAATGACAACCCCCTTTTACATAACTCAACTTTTATATCTGACAATACATAGGATCATGAGCATATACATGGTTAATATCACACATGGAATTGAGACTGTTACCAGATATGTAACGGTTCAACACAGGAATGCAAAATATCCTTTACATGGAGAGGTGGACTGCAAGACTGAGAATGTTGATTGCAACAGCTTGAATGAAACGATGAAAGAATGAGAGTGTGAATGTTCTTTTGTAGGTTGGGAGTTTTCTTGCAACAGCTGAATATGACTAGGAGCTTTGATAAGATTATGTGTGGGGTTAGTTATCAGAGATGTATTGATGTCTGATTTTCACTTGTATGAATGGAAGATCAGTGAAGCGCATTTGATACATGTATGGACCAGGAATAGTTTAGTGTGTTCTAGAATTTTTTATTAGGATATACAAATATGTGGCCCACTTAGATTACATTGACTTGTTGTTGGTATTTGTCTGTGCATCTTCTGAATCTCTTTTGCAAGATAATGAACAGGTCAAGCAAGCAAGACTGCAAAATAGCCTTTCATACGGTGGTTTAAGAGACACAATGACGATTATGATCTCACCTTCACTTGATGATTGACTAACATGACCGTGGTAATAAAATTGCATATGCAGGAAGAGCTCTTTTCCCTCTACTGGAGAAGAATATGACTACGTTGTCCATAGTAACCTCTTGTAAATTATCCAAACCATGACTGCATGGATACCGGAGATAAATATTATAGTAATACAAATACAAAAACTGAGACCAGTTATCATAACTGAAAAGGACCATCCTGGAATCTAATGCTTGCATTACTGATTCAGTCTTATAATTAGTTCAAAATGTTACACAAGATTAAGACCAAGATGTTTATTGACCTGAAAAAATCATTGTTCTCTCAATGGGCAGACAACAAAGATTCAGATCCAGATATTCAGTTATTTGGAGAAAAAAAGATTTAGAACTAAAATTCTTAGCCATATGATTATTCCATATTTTTTATTTACATGAAAATGCTAATATTCAGTGCTCTAGAAAATAATTCATTAACATAAAGAATATTGTTCCCATTATTCCAATCATATTCATGTATAAATAGTACAACAAGAAACAATTACCTTGACTTGTGCTGCAGCGATGCAGCCAAGCAAATTATCACAAGCCTTGTTTTTGGAAAGCCTGACTGCAGTCCATTTCTACGCAGCTAGCTCCATCAATATTTACAAAGACAGCATCAGACGTGGTTCCACACTTCTACTAAACTGCTGCAAATCAACATTCATATATATATGCCTTGTAATAAGATGCATAAATTAAAACATTTAGTCTCATAATTATGGAGAATCTTAACATAAAAGCTGCAAAAAGACCCTCCGTTCTACATAGGATGTTGATTACATCAATAATATTACCGCATGATAGGACGCCTAAATTCTAAACTCATACTATATGAAAAAGAGAATAAGGCAATTGTTGAATCCTCGAGTAGCGGCGGACCCAGTAAAGTGCATCAACTTTAGCAAAAAAAAAACACATTTCTTAGGCATACTACAGTGCAACAAATTGTAATTAGATGAGATCTGAATACATACCCAGATTCATTAAGTTAGGGTTCAGGTGCTCAGTTTCGCACAGCAGGGAGTGCAGGATGTGGCGCGATACCTGGTGGGTGCTGGTCGTTGGCGACGGACTTGAATCGCACCATCACGAGCAGCCGGCCAGGGTCACCGTGGCAATTGCGCCCGCGGTAAGGGGAGGCGTGTCCCCAGCCAGGCCGCCCCAGAGGTCGTTGGCGAGGCGGTGCAAGTGGCATGTGACGGCGGGGATCGTCGCCGCTGTCGTTGGAGGCGTCGTGGTCGTGGGAGGGGAGGGGAGGCGCTGCGGGGGGCGGGGTGGCGGCGGTGGGAGAGGATGGAGTGGAGCGCGTGACTGTGGTTTGTTTTGGAAAGAAATCGCACTGCAACAGCAGACCGACTGGGGAGAGGATAAGAGATCGCACGGGGATGCATGAGAGCGAGCGGCTTTGATGTCGCACCTATGGACTGGAATAGTTATGAATGTTTTAGTTGTAGAGATATATATTTTAATCCTAAACTTCACTGGCCATTCTATCTCGATATAAAAGCAGTCCACTATCAGATACATTTAATTGTTATCAGTATGTCGCATCCAGTATCATTAATTTATAATAGTTTATTCATTTATATAAGCAAATTAGTATAATTTTATTGTAATTGATCCACAATTCCAGCAGCAACACACAATATATGCTTCTAGTTATAATAGCATTATAACACTGTGATTTCAAGGGATGTTCGCTTGAGAATGCAAACTACTAGCAACACATATCAGTGATGGAGCCATGAATTTTATGTCCGGGTGATTCTCGTTGTGCATAAATATTTATCTTAAAAGAATGTAATATTTCTATACAATTCAAAGAAATTTTTTCTTTACACTTTGTCGACGAGCTCGGACGACGGCTCCGCCAATGACGCGTATGTAAAGTGCTTAAAAAGTGAGAGTGCAGCATGAATAGTCTGCTTTTCAGTTCATTTGTAGATATAGCATTGGGAAAATAACTATAGGTGTTCGGGTTGACCGCCAACAATGGTTGATGCAGGTCCTTAGATTTGACATTGATTTTTGTGGAGCCATTTTCTTGAGCCCGGTGGAGCCTACATCATCTACGGCTTAAGACTGTCATATCCTCGAAGACACAGGCCGATCAGACAATCGAGGGGAGCGCCGGCTATGCTATCGGAGTGCGAGAACGATGACCCTCGAGGTTTCTGTCGCGGCCACTTCTCGTGGGCCCCGCGCCCCTAATGGAAACACCACCTATGTCTACAGTTGAAGATCAGCAATTCTTTTTTTCTTGAAGTTGCTCTATAGTCTGGGAATGATTTTCTCGGACCGTTGTATTGTGCTTTAACGTTATATATCAAATGTTGCCGTTATAAAAAAAACACGTAACTGAAGCGGATAGATGGAAAAGATAAATCGTGGATGTTGTCAGAGAATTTGATGTACTGGTTTCTATGAAACCCACATGAGCCTAGGTGCAGTTAATACTATGGTTATTATTTTTTGTGTTATTGCAAACCAGTAGCCTAGAAACAAAAGGTGTCAAGGTAAAACATTGGCAAGAAAAAAAATTCAAAATATAGTATGTCCTTATGAAAAGAAGTTCTAATTATGCTTTAACTCTCACTGCACGGTTCTTTCACCCTCGACACTTCATGACAATATCTCCTACAACTAAAAAGAACAAAAGTAAGACAATTTTTTAGTACGACTTTTTTTTGGGTCGTCTTCAGTCCGCCTCCCCTGCGATACCCGCCTCCCGTCCGCGCGTCGCTCTAAAAACGGAAAGCTCCGTCCGATTTCCGTCCACCCCTCCGAGCCATCCCTCAGCTCCATCGGTCTGCCTCCCACCGCCCCACGCCTTCCGCCAATGCATCGCCCCACTCCGCGCTTCGCGTTCTTCCGTTGATCCCTCTGCTCCAACACCCACTCCGTGCCCTTCCTCCCCACCCGATTCGCGCCTCCGGTGTCGTTCCGCGCGCGGTGCGCCGCCGCTGCAGATGGTGGGGTCGCGGCCTTAGATGGTGGCACCGTGGTGGCGGAGGTGGAGGAGGACCCCAACGCGGGCAAGCCCTAGCGGCGCACCCCGGCTGCCGTCGCGCTCGAGCCCTCCGGTGCGAGCAGATCCACACACTACGACCCACTCCCTCCGTCTCTGCATCCTCAGGTCGCTCGCAAGCCCTACCGCTTCAGCCCAGACGCCGGCGCACGTGAACCCTCCGGCACGAGCAGATCCAGGTATTGTCGTCTCTCCCTTCCTCGCGCCTCCATGTCCGCATGCTCAGGATGCTCACCCTCAGTCGCGTCGCTGCTACCCTAGGGGTTTGTTGTTGCCCCAATACTTCGATTTCCTCAATATGTATTTCCTTCTCATGGAACGACAGCAAAGTTCTTTCATAGCTTCCTTACCGTATTCTGCATGATCTATCATGTTCAGTGTGAGGCAACCATGGAATTTGCAGCATGTGCGCACTGGGGATGGCTATGTAATTCCTCAACTATTGTGAAAATTAGATGCGCATTTGACTGAATCAAGGGGTACAACCTTCCATGTACGACATATACACTCATTATAGTAGATACCATTTCGGTTATTTTGCTTAAAGTGATTTGATACTGATTACGGCTCTCATCTTTTTGCCATAGAGATCCATGCATAACATTTACATTTTCAGTACCCTCTTTGCTTACAGGGTTGTATTCTTTGCGGAATACCTGTTTCTTTCTTAGCAGATGTATCTAAAGTGTTCTTTCACTTTTTTAGGTTCATATATTCGGACACACTGCGGTTCTTACGGTTAATTATGTTGATGAAATTCGAACAAAATTTTTTAAGTTAGACTACCTGAATATTCAAGGTTCGAAGATAAAAAGGAGCCATAGCAGCAACACCCCACGGTGCCATGGTTAAACCTAAAGATGGCAATGGGGCCCTGATACCCGATACCCGACGGATATTTGATCCATTAGGGGACGGGGATGGGATCATATCTTTACCTGTGGCCATCTAAATGGACAAGAATTCATCACCGACGGGTATAGCGGGTACGAGAACGTTCCATATTTACCCGTCCCCGTTACCCGTTGGGGAACCCGAGTATTTGAGCTGTCATGCGAGTATTAGGCCCAAAAAAATCAACATAGGTATTTTGGCCCAAATATGGACAATCATATATATAATTTGTGTGTTCTAGGAACCCTAGTTCAATTTTTCCTCACCATCTCCGCCAGCAGCATAAGCACGCCTGCCTCACAAGCGCTCGTGCCCCTCGCTTCCTCAGTTCGGTCTCTCTGCCACCTTTGTTCGTCCTCCTCGCAACCTCGCTCCTTCTCCTCGGCATCTCTGAGACTCCGACACTTATACCCGGGTGAAGAAGAAACATCTCTGATTGCAAAGCCGCGACCCCAAGTGTCCTTGTTTATCGGGTATGCAGTACCCGTTAGGTATCTGTTACTCGACCGATGCCCGACGGGTACGGGGATGGGCAAGAATCTATACCCGAGATAGTTAACAGGGATGGGATGAATTCTCCGTAGCGGGGAAGAGAACGTTCCGGCGATACCCGATGGGTACATCCCCGTTGCCATCCTTAGTTAAACCTGCTCTCCCTACTTGCTCGCTGGTATTGGTCAAAAATAAAATTGCTCTCCATCAGCATTCGATTACAGCTCCTACACATTCAAGGTCTGTGAAAAGAACTTTCACATGGAATAGAGCATTTCAAAATCTAAAACTTCATACAGATTTGATATTATCATTGGTTTGGTTCTAAACCTTTCTTTCCTTTCACTTTCACATGTGTAGATTCATAACTCACTTTCTGTAAAAATATTGTGTGCCTGTGCAGCTAAGGTTCCTATTTGTGAGGCAACGATTGTCCCCGGTGTTGTCTATGGATTTACTGAACTTGACTGAAATTACAAAGGCCATTCGGATTTTTTATCATGCAGCCAACACCATCCCTGACCACGTGCTCAGACAGATATTCCCAAACAGGTACACATCATGCCCCCTCTCTATAAGTGTACAAACTATGGGTCAAACATCTTTGGATGATGTGCAGGGATGTTTCTTATAAGGTCATTTTTTCTGTTTGTGCTTACTTAAGTATCATGAGTTCATGACCACTTTGACTATCAGAGCTTGCAGGCCTACAATATAAGTACTCCTATTTTTCGTTGCACTAAATCTTATAATCCATGCTTCTCTGAACTTTTGTACTACATCCACAAAGGTTGAGATGGCAAAGCTGAATGATAATCTCAGGAACTCTTGTAAATTGCCGCGCGCTAAGCTAGACTGATCTGAAATTTTGTTCAATTAATGCCTCTTTGCATCCATTCTAAATTTGTATTGTTGCTAAAGGAAATACTAGAGGGCCATTGTTCCATTCTAGAGGCGTGCAGCAGAGACAATTATAGCATTTTTTTGTGTTTCATAGGTGCACAGCAAAGTGTGAATTCACAATTATGGCTGTATAATATATCTGTTCATCTACGCTTATGGACTAGGAATTCACAGTTATGGCTGCATAATATATTTGTTTGATGTGAACTCAGCTGCAAACTAAAGAGCAATAGTCTGTTTGGTTTCTATCTATAGATCATTTGCATCGTACATTCTGTTGTACTATAAAGAAAATAATTCCTTTTCCCGCCACGTGGATCAGTTTGGCGTATACTTTGGAAACTAAAGAACATAGTTTGTTTGGTTTCTATCTATAGATCACTTGCATAGTTTTTAGGCTGTTGTGTTATTATTGACAGGTTTGCCTTCGTATATACTAAGTGCAGAGAGCTCTCGCTCTATGCAGGGTCTGGGGAAGGTTGTCAGTGGCAAGCCTTACCCTCACCTGTGCAATGCGAGTAGACTGCGACTCGAACCCGGGACCTTCCGGTCACAGACAGTAAGACTCTACCGCTTGCACCAGGCCCGCCCTTCTTGCCTTCGTATATACAACAACTTTTTTATTCAGGATTGTTTTAGCATACACGATGCTGCTCTTAAAGTGATGTACTCTGCGTTTTGTGTACTTTCTTCATTTCAATGCTTATTTAGTAAACAGCTTCGCCAAATGTTTCCCTTAGGTTCTGTTGGTGGTTGGTACTTTGCGAGACGAAGTTGATCCTATGATTTCTGTCATGGCAGTTCAAGAGGGACCTTTCTAGTCTCATGCTGACATTGGTGCCTTGGATGCTTAGATTCAAGAAATCGAAGAACTAGAATATTGGGATCAGACCTCCGATATATGGTGAACCTGGAATAGGGAAAAATCTACTCGCAAAGGTTTGTGATGATTCCTTGAGGACAGTTCTAATTTTTTATTTCCATGCCTTTTTTATTGTTTCCCATCGATAAAGCAGTGAATCAACTGTTAGATATTTCTCAACTTCTGGTATGAGAATAATATGCCTCTCTTCCTAAAAATCATCAATTAATAATTACGCAAAACTTTTGAACGCTGCAGGTTGTTGCCAATTCTACATCAGCAACGTTCTTGCATGCTATTGGGAGTAAATCCAAAAGTACCTCGATGTAGGCTCAAAGGAAAGGATCAGGATGTTGCATGGCACACTTCAGTGAATGTGATTTCAATCCTGATGTTTCATCTACTTTAAACAGCAAGAATAAGGCTTAGTTTGTACCTACTATAGATAATCAGTTCATAGTTAATTTTGACTTTTTCAAACTGACATTTACACCATAGCCTCCCCACAAGCCACAACAAATGATTTCTATTTTGTGATCTACTTTGACCATTAATTAGTATTTCAACTGCGTCTGTTCGTTGTTTCAATGCTCCTTTCAGACGATAATAATGAATGAATATGTTGTTTCTTCTTACCAGTTATTTGAGCCTAGCGCCCGCGGCATTTTTAATATTCATTAGCTCCAATTAAGGCATATTGGCTTCATAATTTTGGCCATGACGCTGCCAGCAAAATATTACTATGAATTCAGTTTTGGTTGTCGTAGTTGAGCATATTTGAAATGGTACATGTTGTGCATGGTATTTGGTATATCCATTTTTCAGAACAACGTCCTGTTAGTAAAGCCATATCATGGGACTACATTCAATTTCAATCCCTTGTATTGAAATTATCTGGACATTGTTCAATCCTAATTTTCTTTCACAACAAATGCAGGAAATTGGTGCATCTGAACAGCTCACAGCTCTTGTTCTATAGACTTTACCACCCAATCATCAGTAACAACAAGCTCCCTGCTGGACATAGCATACTATTGTAACTTCTATTAATTTTGTAGTGAATGCAGGTAGCGTTTCCTAATTAGTATAAATCTCAATTCATTCATGTAACTCAGGGACATCAAGCACACTATTCTAGCATGCTGGCAGTGGATCCACGAGGGATGATGTGGCCTCCCGAGTCAAAACATGCATGAACTGCAGCCTTGGTGTTGGATTTGTGACGATGAAGCTTCTTCCTTGAGCAGTGCTTGACCGATCCACAAAGCAGGTATGACAGAGATTATATTGCAGTGCTATATTTTCCCCATGCTTCTTCAAACTATATTGCAGTGCCATATTTGCAATAACCTAATAATTTAGTTACAACTTTCCAAAGCTTATCCAATAATCGAATAGTTCAAAACTTCAGTTAAATTATATATTATTATATATAGCTCTGAATTTTCTTCGTACTAATCAGTGAGGACCCCATCAGTTCAAATGCCTGATGTTACCTTTTACTAACTTCTTTGGAGTTTTTACTTTCAGACAAGAAATATATATACACACATAAGCTGCTTGTGTTGGTGATAGGTGGATATGCCAAGGGCAAGATGGACGTGATGAAGCCCTGGATTGACAAGCGGGTCACTGAGCTCCTTGGGTTCTAGGACGAGGTTCTCATCAACTTCATCTATGGCCTCCTCGAGGAGAAGGTATTTGTTCAAGTCCAGCAATGTTGCTTGTTTATATTGTCCTTGTTGAATTGTGTTTGCATTTCTTCCAGGAGGTACCAAATTTTATTTAATCTAGTCGTCTGAAAAGCAGGGTATCAAATTTGATTGAATTTGGTTCTTTGAAAAGATAACAAACCTGGTACACGTAGGGCATGCCAGGATAGGGCTGATTTAGTCTAATCAGTTTGACTACTGTAGCTCAGAAACTACAGAGCAACCATTTGTGGTCAAGCTTACTGAAAAGATGCAGCTTTGTATTATGTTTTAGTTCAGGAGTCCAATATTGCTCAGCCGTAGAATTGGATTTTTGTTAATGTTATCTGAAGTCAGGTACAAGCCAAGTACAGATAGCTGTATTGTTTCTTCTATTTTTTAACATTAATTTGCCTGTATCAAAGATGGTAGATTATGGCAATGAGGTGTGTTATGCCTTTGTTTTTTAATGGCACGAAGCTGAAGGAAAGAAGATTTAGATCCAACTGACAAGGTTCATGGAGAAGAACACAGTGAAGTTCATGGAGGAGCTCTGGAGCCTCCTCGGTGTACAACAGAATGCCAGTGGGGTGCCTCCACAGTTTCTGAATGAAAAGGAGGCTGAGATTTTTTTTTTCAAATTTTATCCTTTTTTGTCTTGGAGAAACTGAACTTTGAAACTATGTAGTGTGTTTGTCAAAGTTTGATGCCTTTACTATATTGGTTTAGATTAGTGATTATTTCCACTGTATTCTTGCTCTTGACCGGTGTCTAGGTCACCATCACAGAATAAACATTAATAAGCATTGTTAAAGGATTCAGTGAAACCATTGTTTTATCATTGCAGCCTCATCCCAAATCAGCAAATTCGCCGTATGCAGTAACTCAGTGATGCCACTATGCTTTGTGAAATTGCACGTGCTATTGTTATTAGCAAGCTTAATTGGGATTTTGTACCTTGAGTGTGTTGTGTCTTAATGAATATATGTAAGACGTAGAACTTAATGAATCTGATTGTTCATTTTGTTTTTTATAAATTTATGTTGTTTTGTATTTTACTGTAGCGCTAGCATGGGCACACAACTATCAAGTTTAATAGATTGATTTAGATTTTCCATATTTTTCAAATCCGTAATGATAGGTTGTTTACCAAGTTTTATGAATGATTGTTGTAATGTGTGTTAACCTAGATGTCGCCGTAGCGTTAGCACGGGCTTTGATGAATGATTGTTTAATATGTGTTAACCTAGATATTGCCGTAGCGTTAGCACGGATCAATATGTCTACGTGGAATAGACCAAAAGCCACACATATTTATACGGCGAGTATAACACTTTGTTTTAAGTTTTTATGGAAGATTTTTCAAGAGATGCGGTATTACCTATGCGACAGGCACTAATATTGACATATATACTCGAGCATGTGTATAGGATGGTATGGAGATGCGGCAGAACTTATTCGTGGATTTATTGGCGCACGAAAAAATGGATATCGGAGATTTCTTCCTGCCGATATAAAACATTATCTTAGGCGCAATACGGAAAAGTCTATAAAGTAGAGTTTGTAAGTCTGTGACGCTGCGTTCTCCGTGACTGTTAATTTCACAAACTTTGTTTTTTGGATTGAATGTCACTTTAACGTTGTTATTTAATTTTTACAGTATTGTTATCTTATCGTGCGATCCGTGTGTTTTTAGTACAAAATGTTAGCTATCCCGTAGCAATGTACGGACACACTACCTAGTACTTATATGAACTCTGAAAAGATATATATGCAACATGTATGTGTGACAATAGCCACTTGGAGGAATTGGTCGTTTTCCATTTATATAGAACTCCAAGACTGGATTGCCTGCTAACTATATTTGGTACTACCTTATGGCTATAATTGTTATAATTTCGCGGAACTTTAGTGCTATGTTTTAAATTGAGTAGAAAACTAGGGGCATTGCTAGTATAGAACATTAGAACAACCTCATATAGAAATCTTGATCCAACCGTGGGAGGATCCGCGCACGAAGGGCGTGCCACTACTGTGACTTGCAAATGACCAAGTAACGCTTGTTCGAGGACGTTAGGCTACCAGCTGCGGTGCCTCTGTGTGCCTCGCGGAGGAGTCTATTACGCGTGATTGGTGGCGTGTGTCTCACACACGACAGAGCTTTCCTTAACGCAAGAGCCCATGGTATCACCCCTTAGCTCACCAATGTTTTGCACATCCCACATTCCTCATATAGATATATCTGGTGGAGGATCGAAATAACAAGGTTTCTCAATGTATTTACTATCCGTTAAAAAATAATATGATTTATTTATCTGAGCCATGTGGTATGGCAACACCATTCTTTCAAAGGATCCACGCACGGAGGGCGTGCCTCTACCGCAGCTTGCAAATGACCAATTGACGCGTGCTCATGGACGTCAGGCTATCAGCAGTGCATGTATGTGCCTTGTGGAGAAGTCCTTTACGCGTGATTTGCCGCATGTGTCTCACACACGACTGAGCTTTCCTTATGCAAAACGCAAGAGTCCAAGGGATCACCTTTAGCTCGTTGATGTTGTTTTGCATGTCCCACATTCCTTGTGTAGATCTATCCGGTGGAGGATCGAAATAACAAGGTTATTTGATGTATTTTCTATCCGTTAAAACATAATATGATTTATTTATCTGGGCCATGAGACATGGCAACACCATCCTTTCGGAGGATCTGCGCAAGGAGGGCTTGCAAATGACCAAGTGAGGTGTGTTCAAGGACGTCAGGCTATCAACAGTGTCTGTGTGTGCCTCGCGGAGAAGTCCATTACGCGTGATTGGTGGCGTGTGTCTCAGGCACGGCTAAGCTTTCTTACGCAAAACGCAGGAGCCCATGAGAACACCTTTAGCCCGCCGATGTTTTGCACGTCCCACATTCCTCGTATAGATATATCTGGTGGAGGATCAAAATAACAAGGTTATTCAATGTATTTACTATCCGTTAAAAATAATATGATTTACTTATCTGAGCCATGCAACATGGCAACACCATCCTTCTAGAGGATCTGCGCACGGAGGGCATGCCTCTACCGCGGTTTGCAAATGACCAAGTGATGCGTGGTCAAGGACGTCAATCTTTCAGCTATGCTGGCCTGTGTGTGCCTCGCGGAGAAGTCCATTACGCGTGATTGGTGGCGTGCATCTCACGCACGGCTGAGCTTTCTTTACGCAAAATGCAAGAGCCCATGAGATCATCCCTTAGCTCGCTGATGTTTTGCGTCCCACATTCCTCGTATAGATTTATTTGGTGGAGGATCGAAATAACAAGGTTATTCGATGTAGTATTACTATCCGTTAAAAATAATACTATGATTTATTTATTTGAGCCATGCGACGTGGCAACACCATCCTTTCAAGGCACGAGAGCTCATCTTTGCTAAAAAAAATTGGTAGCCACGCATGCTAGAATTTAGAGATATCAGAACTTGACTTCTAGAGATACATGAAAAAGATGAACGTGGAGACCCCCCCACCACCCCACCACACACACACACCTAAAAAAAAAGACTTAATGTGTTGAACCCTAATGTCAGACTGAATGTGCATGATTAGTGACTTCGCTATTGCAACTCTACCCGTTGTTTGTTTTGATGGTTTCTAGGATTATACTTGAACTATTGACTTGCTATTGCAACTACTTATTTGTTTTTTTGAAGCAAACTACGGAGGGGAGAGATTCCCCGCCTAGAAATATATTGAACTTCAGCAAAGAGGTTTTTGGTACAGGATTACATCAGTGATCTTGCTGAGGCAGATCCTGAGGTTTGGCGTACCTGGGATGCCCGAAATGGAATCATCTTCAGAAACGAAAGACACACAGCTCGCAATGTTATTTTGATGTTTCCTGGTGTCAAAAATCATAGCGCTCGTACCAGCATTTGAAAACTCTGCAATTGTTTTGGATTACGTACTTTCTGATAAGAAAGAAACCAATAAATAGAAATGCTGCAAGGCCCAACCTAGCGGTTCTTTTACCAGATGCGACGACCCAACCAAAGAGCAGCCGGCGGTGACCAGACTCGCCCTGGCCTGTGAGTGTGACGCTGGGGCCCCACCCACGCAGCGAAAGGCAGCAATTAACCATGCGTTACCTGCTGTTACCGCCTCTAACCCGATATCACTCCAGCATTTAGCAGCGCCCAGCGCCCAGCGCCCAGCAGGAACGCCGGAAACGCACGGCCCTCTTCCCTCCCTGTCCCTGGCGCTCGCCTCGCCTGTCCAATTGTCCATATATCCTCTGCGATGGCGAGCGGGATCCGCTGCTCCGCCACGCGCGCCAGGACCACCGTACCCGTCCGGCAGCGCCTCGTGGCGAGAGGCGAGCCAACGCGAGCGGAGGAACGGAGAGACCCGGTGTTCGCTGTTCGGGTGGACCCCAGCTGACCGGGAGGATCGGAGGACGGTGGAGGCGGCCCCACGTGAAGGCTGCTAACTGCGGGCCCGCTGCGTCAGTGTCACTCGGCGCGGGGCGCAGGGGCACGTGGTGCCTGCCGCGCCGGGTGGGGAGGAGGCGTGTGCCAGTCACGCCCCATCGCTCCATCCTTTACTCCACTGCAGACCCTCGACAGACGTGGGGTGTGGAGATGACCAGTGGGACCGGACTACGTGGGACCCAACTGTCGGTGAGTTAGGCGGTAGAGTTCTCTGTCGTGACGAGTGGGTGAACTGGACCGCTCGGTGCCTCGGTCCATGCTTTTCCTCTCTGGGTGTTTGAGCTTTCGGGATGTGTACGTGGGTCTCATTACGGAAAACTATACTTTAGGTAATGGACTGCCATACACAAGGGTACATCCAAGGATGGCAACGGGGACCGATACCCGATACCCGACGGGTATTTGATCCATTAAGAAACGGGGATGGGATCATATCTTTACCCGCGGGCATCTAAATGGGCAAGAATCCATACCCGACGGGCATAGCGGGTACGGGAACGTTCCCTGTTTACCCGTACCCGTTACCCGTTGGGGAACCCGACTATTTGAGCTGTCATGCGAGTATTAGGCCCAAAGAAGCTCAACATAGATATTTTGGTCCAAATCTGAACAGTCATATATATAATTTGTGTGTTCTAGGAACCCTCGTTCAATTTTTCCTCACCATCTCCGCCAGCAGCACAAGCATGCCTGTCTCACGAGCGCTCGTGCCCCTCGCTTCCTCAGTTCGGTCTCTCTGCCACCTTTGCTCGTCCTCCTCGCAACCTCGCTCCTTCTCCTCGGCATCTCCGAGACTCCGACACTTATACCCGGGTGAAGAAGAAACGTCTCCGATTGCAAAGCTGCGACCCCAAGTGTCCTTGTTTATTGGGTATGCAGTACCCGTCGGGTATCTGTTACCCGACCGATACCCGACGGGTACGGGGATGGGCAATAATCTATACCCGAGACAGTTAATGGGGATGGGGACGGGATAAATTCTCCGTAGCGGGGAAGAGAACGTTCCGGCGATACCCGACGGGTATATACCCGTTGCCATCCTTAGGTACATCTTCACTCTCGAGAATTTATATATTTTAAAATTAGTTAAATATAAAAAAATATTACTTTATTGCTTAATAAATATTGTTAGATCCCAATCATGAAATATAATTTAATAAAAAACTTATTTAAGATATAAATATTAATACTATTTTTATATTCCTAGTTAAATTTAAGAAAATTTGACTTCTTTTTTTTATGGGAGAAAGTTTGACTTCTTGATAAACAAGATGTGCGATTATTTATATGTATAGGGAGAGAGTAATCTTAGGTAGTGCTAAGGCTTTATCTATATTTAATAGTTATCACATAAGATTTTTATGACATGAATATATTTTTAAGAAGAAAGGCTTGGTCTCTAACTCTAGAGCAAAGAATTAGAGCTTAGGCTCAAGTGGGTGAATATCAAGTCTGGACCGATCGTCTAACACTCAAGTGGGTGTTGACTGTTGAGTCAGGGGAACTAGACCTTAGGCTCAGTCCTATGACTTGGGAAATGTTTCCATAGAAGGTGTTCACCTGCACCGAAATCCTTCGGTGTGTTACCGGATAGTGCATTGGAAAAAGAACTATCGTCTACAATGTTTGGTAGAAGATCACAGAGGGCATTGGATTTTTCCGGTGGTGCACCAGAGAAATAGGGCCCGAATGGGCGGCAACGTCTAGTCCACGTTGGACCATCAGAAACTCCGGTGGGGGCAACGAAAGGTTTCGATGCTCACTACACCCGAGTGTAGTCGACCATCCACATGGATCAATTACGTATTACCAGCTATTAATGGACTGGGGTATTACACACCGAAATTCTTTAGGGTGACTCGATCGGAGAACT
Organism: Miscanthus floridulus; assembly: GCF_019320115.1. Taxonomy (NCBI): domain Eukaryota; kingdom Viridiplantae; phylum Streptophyta; class Magnoliopsida; order Poales; family Poaceae; genus Miscanthus; species Miscanthus floridulus. The sequence goes on from NC_089594.1 coordinate 55,721,517, forward strand.
ACACACAAGTTATTAATGGGCTGGGGTATTACACCCTCCCGCGCGATGACCTGCAAAATGATGTTTAAGACAATACTTTATTACCACATTTTCTTAGACAAAAAGCACTAATAATTAAAACTATGCAAAGCTCACCATAATGTAGTGGTGCTAAAGCATCAAAATACGGGAATGATAGGTGCCAATGGAGAGCATCCTTGATGTTCTTGGGAGCAGCAAAAACTGGCCCAAACACTTGCTGGTGCATGCACCATCATCCTCGCATTATCCCATCCAAAACCACTTCCAGCCAACAAATCATTAACATTGTAATATTCTTTCTTTAAATCTTGCTGCTTCTGCTTGACTTGGCTAACTGAAAATAATGTATTGGATTTTGTATTCAAGCGACAAACAATCGCCCTGTTCACTTGGCTTATAAGCCGTATTTTTTCAGCCAACGAATAATATTTTTCTCTCACAGCAAATCAGCCAACAGTACTTTCAGTCATGACTTATCAGCCAAGAGATCAGGGCAAATGTTTGTCCCGTATGCCTACTTACTACGATGTGTTCTAAATCCAGGCACATCATGTTCCTTAAGGAGATCAATAAGGAACAACTTGATTCCGTCTAGCTCTCTCTGTGGCCTAAATTTGCCGCATCTAGTGAACATTTTATAAGTTTGGCTTCAGCATCAATGTGCGGCTGAAAACTCATGAAATATATAGGCACATCAGAAATAAAGACGTCTTACCCATTTCTTGACTAGCATATGTAGTCCCATGGTCATCGTTAACATCAACAAGCATATTCAGCTGAGTACTACCTCGGCACGACATCGTTTCCATTACAAGAAAATGAAATCTATATTAGACAAAAACAATGCATGTTGAACTGTTGATGAAGTTTATTAAAAACAAACTAGAAAATCAATTTTACAAAATAGTGTTGATATCCAGATGCCGGGTGTTATAAAAAGAATTAAGGCATAATTACTTGTTCAAGTGAAAGAACTCAAGACATTGTAAGCTGATTCATAGCTCTACACGAATCTCCCCAAATCAATTCTAGAATATCTACTCAGATTGGGGAAAAAGAAAGTTCCCAGAAGATGGATAAGAAGCTTACGGATAACTTGTTCGGCTCCGTGCAACCTTGTTGGTCCGTGGTTGATCAGTGGCGAAGCTAGAGCAAATCCAGGGGGGGTGCGACTATCATGTAGATGCATAGATTTGAGTCATCACCATGATGAAAACTTAACCATATCCACTTATATTTAAAATTTCTGTGGGTGCATCTACATCCACGACTAGGGATGAAAACGGATCGGATACGGACGGATATCACCGATATTACATTTGTTTTCATATTTCTGTCCGGATTCGGATTCGAATACGGACCGGATAGGATACGATTGGATATCGACATCATAAATATGCGATTTGAGTATTCGGATACGGATACGGATACGGTATCAGATGTTGGATATCCGGACTCGGATACGGACAGATCTCAACTCCTCTAAACGGATTTGGTTTCGAATACGGTCGGAAAATATCCGTACCATTTTCATCCCTATCCACGACACTACGTGTAGCTTCGCCACTGTGGTTGACTATGGGGATTGGAGAGGGTGGCATCGCATAGATTGTTAATTTGTGATGGAGCTGACATTGTGTGGCTAGCCAAGGGAGGGGCGCGTCGCCAGCCATCGATGGGGCAGGCGAGTCGCCGACGATAAGGAGGATTGCATCGTTTAGCCGCCGGGCAGACGTCACATGGTCAGCGGGTGGGCGTTGATTTGCTAGTGATGGGGGTGACCTCGTGTGGCCCACGATAGGATCGCAGCCATGCGCCCAAATACTATCGTGGGTATTTCTGGGGCCGTTTTATTTTACGTTTGGAACCGGTACCTACGCACTTTATGTTTTTTTAGGCCATATCCTTTTCAGGGCCTCTTTGGATGAGTTTCAAATTCTTAAAAGCTAGTTTTTGTCTCTAGTTTTTAAAATCTGGATTCTGAGTAAAAATTAGTGGGGGTGTTTGGATCCCAGTTTTTAAGAATATGACTTCATCTATTATTCATAGGGTCACAAGAAACTGATAAAAGCTGGGTATCAACAGCTTCTTAGCTTTTAAGAATCTGGCAAAAACTGACATAAGAAACTAGGCAAAAACTAGATTGTTTGGATCCCATCCAGTTTTCAAAAACCAGATTCTTAAAAACTAAAGGGAGGGCCTCAGCGAGGCTAAGCATGGAGGGTGGACGCGGGAAGGGGGACATGTGCGCTGTGTGTCAGATATGTTTTTTCAGAATATGCATATGGTACACAAACTTTAAAATATGATAATTTTCTTGTCAAGTATTATTTTAAATTTTGTTTGCACCATTAAGTTCATTAATTATGACGAGATCCATAAAAGTATGTCAATGTTGTGCCTAGAAGTATAAAGTTTCAAATGATGTAGTACAAAGTTCCAAAAATTGGAGTGCAAAGGTTCGAATTGCAAAGTTTCATTATAGGCGTGTATAAAGTTCATAGCATGTCAGTCAAACTTTAAAATGAGCCAGTATAATGTTCATGAGTTTTGAAATCCCAAAGTTTGGAACCTAATATAACAGTACAATGTGATAGTTTAAAATTTTAAACCTAGCAGTACAAAGTTTATAATGTGTTAGTTCAAAGTTTTATAAATTCTAGGTGTCAAATTTTGAACCTACCAGTACAAATGTTATAATATGATAGTTCAAAATTTAAAGTGCAAACTTTTAATTATAATATAGAAAAAAGTAAAGTTTAAAAATTGGTAATAGAAAATTCAAATTTAACTAATTAGCTGATGGCCGTGAAAATGGATACGTATGCAAATAAAAAAGATGGTGCGCTGCATGCCCGTGTTGCTAGTTGGATCGGATGTCTGGTCCACTAATTGCTACACGTGCTAGCCCACTAACTGTGTGTGCACTGATTAACATGGGCAAGTGTTACGCGAGCGCTCCTGATGCACACGTTTAAAGGCTGCTCGTTTGCTCAAAACGATCGTGGTTTATAAGCGAGAACAGTATTTTTCTTTTACATCAAATCAGCCGGTAGTAATGTTCCCGTCCGCGCGTTGCTACTCGTACAAGTGCGTGACGCTACCCCTACGAGCGCGCGCGCCGAGCAGGAGGGTCGCAGCCATGCGTGCCGGCTATGGGGAGAGCCCCCTGTGCTCTTGCTGTTTTGGTTTTGAGTAAGGCCCAAGTCCTTTCTAAGAAGCGCCAAGGCTACGATTTATTGCCAAAGACGAAAACATAGTGCGAATAGACACGAGCGATTTCTTTTTTCCGTAGGAAATTTTCCAAGCGGTCCGAGCTCTTGCTTATTTTCCTGTGAAATTTAGCTATAGGAATGCAATACTATGGAATATTTCTTTGCCTTTCCTGTGAACTGAAGGTAAGTATAGAAAAAAAACTTAGAAAGTTGTCAATCTTCCGATCTAAGAGCAACTCCAAAAGAATAGCTATTTGGGTTATGGAATCCTATTTTAGGTATTTTTAGTCCAACAACTATTGTATCATGTGTTCCAAAATAACGAGTCTCCATCTCATACTTCTCGCTAGCCAAAGATGAAAAATGAGAATTACTTTCTAGAGTGCGTACGAGATATAGAAAAACTATTAGAAAGTATATATATATATATATATATATATATATATATATATATATATATATATATATATATATATATATATATATATATATAATGATTTTCATTCAATGATTCTCCAAATGACGATGCAGAGAGTTGGTTCTATAAATACTCTTGGAGATCCACTAAAGGGGCCCTAAATGAGGATTCATTGTAAGAGCTCGAATCTCTATCTAAGAGGTCTTCTAAACCAAAAGAAAAGAAGATCAGTGTTCTTTTAGTGAGACACAATAAACGTCGTAGAAACAAATCCACTACGTAGTAGTTGGAGTAAAATTCTTGTCTCATTGGCACGCGAGCGTGCCTTTAGCTAGCATACGCAGTGCTGTAGCATACGCGCTTCAAGCTTGCGATGCCACGTGAAGTGAGCTGGCGAGCCCCGTGACACGCTGGGGCTGCCTGGTCTCCTTGACGAGGGACAGGCTTTGAAGTGCAAGGCTAGTGAGGGCGACCATCTTTTTTTGGGCGGGCAGATAGAGCAGCTGCGCGCGCTGGTCTGCCATCTGATCTGATCGCTGCAAAAACCTGCACTGCCTGCTGCCTCGGGCCTTTTTGGTTTGGGCCTCACGAGTCGCACAATCAAAATGCCGCTTTTTGCAGGTCAGATGGTCAGTGATGCGTTTACCAGGGACGCTTGCAATGTATGTTCACCAAAAGTATCAAAGTTATACCATCCGAACAGGAGAGATAGTAAAATAGATTCTCATAGACTTAATCACAGTCTCAAAATCTCATTCATGCTAGATATTCGAGATTATCAGAATCCCTGATCATCCAGACGCCAAAATGCCACATTAGTATTGAATTTCTTGAATTTGTACAATTATATTACTAAGTCAAACTATATCTTGAGTTTGACCAAATTTATTCAAAAAAAAAACAATCTATATCGATGGTAGTATTGAATAGGTAGCATTAATTTGTTGTACAATATTTTTTTATAACACACCTGTTTCGTGTCATAAATATTGATACTCTTTTCAATAAATTTGATCAACTTTTATGTAATTTGACTAAAGATAGAGCTAGAATTGTATTCTTCCATGACAGAAATAGCAGTTGATGTTACTGTTTCGTTATAGAAAGTATTTTCACAATATATAACTTTATGCATTTAAAATGTACAGTTATATAAATGTTGCAAGTCAAAGTTTCCTGCTGGAGACTCATGTCGACGTCAACTCGCAGAATAATCAATTGATTTATGATTCTTAACCTACTACTCCCCCGTTCTAAATTATAAGTCGTTTTGATTTGTTTTTTGGTAAATCTATTTTACTATGCATATAGATATAATAATATGTCTACGTACGTAAAAAAAAATAGATGAACAAAAAAGTCAAAACGACTTATAATTTGAAACGGAGGGAGTAGTAAATACCAGTAAAAATAGATGGCAAGAGAAACAAAGAGGCACGAAATCAAATTTGGTGCCAGAGTTGTGCATTTGTTTCAACAACAAACTGTACATTTGATTGAGCCTAGAAAACCCACCGACCTGCTCTCGGGTGTGGTGTGGAGAACATCATCAGACAGGTCTTTGCTCGCACGTCTCGTGTCCCGAGACGAGATTTTGGGACGAGAGAGACAGGCAGGAAAGCGAGAGGGCAGCTGTTCCTGGAATCCTGGGCGTGGGCGCTGGGCGGTGCCTGGCTACAAGGGCCCACGGCCAGAGGTGGTCCACAGGCGCAGCGCAGATGCTCCCACTGCCGCGGGCAGCACGTGGCCCACCGGTCGCTGCCCCATTCCCAGCCCACTTGACAGCGCCTGGCGTCCAGGGTCCGCCGTCCTCGCCCGCAAAGGCAAAGGCAGGCCGCCCGCCCGCCTCCAGGTAGGGGAAGAGCGCGACGGGGAGCTCAAGAGGGAGAGGAGGGTAGGTGGGTGGATTTTTTTTAACATATTTTTAAAACTAATTTTAAAACTAACATTTTTTTTTTCAAATCTACCACTTTAACCGCGCGTGTTCGTACGGCGCGACAAATTAACGCTGCCGCGCCATGCAGGGGGTGCGACAAGCTTGCCCACGTGGCGGGGACCAGGCGCATGACCGGTGACGTGGCCGGCTCTGCCGCGCCACCGATCAGGGCGCGGCGGTGACGTGCGCATGCATCATGGCGCGGCAGTGACGCGCCCTGATCGGTGGCGCGGCAGAGCAGGCTAAAGGCCCGTGGCCCAGTCCCGCCGCGCCACGCCCTGCCCACCACCCGCCCGCCCGCGCCCACCCGCCTGCCCGCACGCGGCCGCCGCACCCGCCCGCACCTGCCGGCTGCCGCGCCTGGCCGCCTGCCCACCGCGCGTGCCCGCCGCCGCGCCTACCGCTGGCCACGCCACGCACGCTGCGCCGGCTGCGCCACGAACGCCAGCGCGCCACGATCGCCGCCCGCACGCCGGCATGCCACCCCGTCCGACCGCCCGCCGCGCCCTTCGGCCACGCACGGCGGCTGCCCGCCGCACCACAGACGCATGTCGCCCCGCCACCGCCCTCACTGCTGCGCCGCCGCCCTCACTGCCACGTTGTACACCGCTCCCAACTGTCGCACACCCTTCTCTCTATCCGGTGTCCACCCACCGCTGCCGCTGCCCTCACCGCACTGCCCGCGACTGCCGCCGCCGCCCTCACTGCCACGCTGTACACCGCTCCCAACTGCCGCACGGCCTTCTCTCTATCCCGTGTCCACCCGCCGCCGCTGCCAAGGCCAGCGTCCGCGCCTCCCGGCCCGGTCTAGCGCACCACCGCCGCGAGGACGAGCGCACGCTACTGCCGTGAGGACGAGCGCCGCCGCCGCCGCGAGATACTCCCCTAATGTATTTGTTGATTGAATCGACATTGTTAGTATAGTAAGTTAGTAAAATGAATAAAGTTAGTATAATTAGTAAAATATAGTTAGTAAAGTTAGTTAGTTTAGTTAGTATAGGCAATATAGTTAGTATAGATAGTAAAGTTAGTTAGTTTAGTTAGTACAGTTAGTGAGTCTAGTTATATATTGTATTTAGTATAATTAGTTGTTGTAGTTAGCCTTGTATAGATGTTAATATTAGATTAGTTAGTATAGTTATAGATAGAATATGTATTAATATTACTATGGACATTACGTACAATAATTTCGACGACTTGATGAAGTTTCTTGAAATGCTTTTGTAGATGGATTGTTGTGTTAGAGTTTTTTTACGGAGGAAGTGTTAGGAGAGAAGATGGTATGTTTGATGATATGGAAGAAGAATTGGAATGGTTTGATGAACCTCCTAGCTTCAACGACCTTTGTGTCCGTTTGAATGTAAAGTTTAGCGGTGATTTCACACTGAAGGGGAGGTTTGATACTGGGAAGACTAGGGCACACTATGTCCTTATGTCCTTGCGCGACCCTGCTCACTGGTCCCGCTACACTAGGGTGCTCTAAGGTTCCAATGTGCCCATGGCTAAGGTGGTGGTGGAGAATGGGTACAGGATGCAGGGTGTCCTAGACGGGTCGTCCATTGACGGTGTTGAAGGCAATGAGCAAGAATTGGGGGGTCGAAGGGAAAGCAGCTCAGGGTAACATGGATTTGGATGGTCAATTGACGTAGGAGCAGTTTCATTCAAGTCAAGTAGGCTGTATAAGCAATGATTTCGATGTGAATGAGTTCGAACTAGAAGAGGAGGAGCAGGAGGAGGACATGATTGGTGATATAGTTAGCAGTGATTCGGACAATTCAGATGGTGACCAGGGAGATAGACATGCTATGCCCACACCGGTTGATGCCATGCTAGTACCTATTTATGGTATGCCATTACTAGTACCAACTGAGGTTTTGCATGCTATCCAGGCTCAGGATAGACTAGTCACGGATTTGCCAGCAAATAATACCCCCTATAATTCATGGGACAGAATTAGCGAAGCGCAGCAGTATGTTCCACCACCACCTTACACAACAGCTGAGCTTGAGCAACTAAGGTTGATGAACATACCTTTCAGGGGCGTTCCAAACTATAGGGATGTCAGCGTGACGGATATGGCAGTTTGTGACACCGATCTCCAGATGTGTAGGAAATCATTGTATGACCATGAGAAAGAAACCCTTAGGAAGGGGATGATATTCAATACAATGTCAGAGATGAAGCTCTTCCTTCAAGACTATGCTGTGTATCACCATAGGCCGTACAACGTCACTCATTTGGACCAAGAGTTGAGGTACCACGTGATATGCAAAAATGGTTATTTGTGGAGGTTAAATGCATGAAAGAGATAGAGTGATGGCAAGTGGAGGATAAGTAAAGTTGTCGAACCCCACACTTGCCTAACAAATAGGGGAAGGAAAATCATCAATATCTCACTATTTACCTTACCCGTCGTATATTGGGGCTCGTTGATGACAACAACGACATTTTGGTGTCTTCTTTACAACAGTCCATATCTAGATTCGTTAAGTACGATATGAAGTATGGAAAGGCTTGGCGTGCTAAGCAAATTGCCCTAGCGATTCGATGGGGTAGTTGGGAGGAAGCGTACAATAGGGTGCCCCGCATCTTATGTGCAATGCCTTACTACAAGCCTGGCTTAAAATGGTTTGTGGGCACCAGAGGCATGTCCTCTATCATGTGTTCTAGTCGTTCGCACAAACGAAACATGCATTCCAGTTTTATCAGCCAGTCGTACTTGTTGATGGCACTTTCCTGACATGAAAGTATAGGGACACCTTGATGATGGCTGTTGCTGTTGATTTTGAGGATTAGATAGTACCCATGGCTTTTGCTTTGGCAGAGGGAGAGAACAATGAATCATTTTCATGGTTCATGTGGCTTCAACGTGTACATGTGCTTGCTCTATCTCACACTATATGTTTGATCTCGGACCATCACCCAGGGCTTTTTAATGCTGCAGTTGAGCATATAGAGGGTTCCCGCCTCTAGTGCATAGATGGTGCATGAGACACTTTGCCGCCAATTTCTGGCGGTGTCAGAGGAAGTAGAGGTATGTGACAAGGTAAAGGCTCTATGTTGTGTATGTACACAACACCAGTTCAAAGAGACAAAGAGAGAACTAGATAAGATACTAAATGAAGCGGGAAACGCCTGGTTAGAGGCGTAGATGGAACTGAAGGCTCAGTGGGCATTAGCATTTGATGAGGGAGGTTTCATGTATGGCATCATGACCACTAACTCCTCGGAGTCCTTCAACGTGTATTCACCGGAGTTTGATCATTGCCTATGTCTGGAATTGTTGAGTTCTCCTTTCATAAGTGCAATGAATATTTTGTCAAGAGGTGGAAACTTACGCAGAGGAATATAGCTGAGTAGGGGCGTTTCGGAAAGGCCGGAGCAGAACATTTGAAGGAGCCTGAGGAATTGGCCAAGCAGCACACTGCTGAGCCGTATGGACCCAGCCGCCATATCTTTAATGTACGGGGCAAGGGTGGCACAAGCTTGGGCAGCGAACGTTATGGTGGACGAAACTACCGAGTTGATCTTGAAAAGGTAGAGTGCAGTTGCTATGTCCCTCAGATCATGCATGCCCCTTGCTCTCATATGATCATGGCCTGCAGGGTTCGTGGGTACAACTATGAGGATCTGCCATATATGTCACCCTTGTATCTCTGTTAGAACACCGTTAGTATTTGGGAGATGAGCTTCGAGCCATACCTTGACCTGACATAGTGACCACCTTATAATGGTTATGACTACATGCCGCATCCAGATCTAATGAAGGTAGGAAAGGGTAGGAGGAAGAAGAAGCGACTGAAGGGGGACATGGACGCTATGAGAGGGTATGGCAAAGACATATATGGAGGGGGAGACTTCAATGAGACCCATGGCAGGAATCTTTGCTCTGTTTGCAAAGACCCTGGTCACAAGGCTAGCAGGCATAGAAGACGAGGGCAACAGGCCACATAGAAGTTGTTTATTTTCCTAGTGAAGTTGTTTAATATGTCTGTTAATGTTAGTTTGAATATATACATGTGCTTTCTTATTGTGTTCATATTGCATAACAAGTAGTTCAAATTTTGCAATGCTACATAATGTTAATTTGAATACTCTAACCCTTTATTTATCAATTTGTAACAGAATGACCCCTCCCACGCAGCACCAGTTGTACCCCCTTCTTGAGGTGGAGTACGATGACCCGCACCGAGGACACTTCTTGACTGACACTGACGTAGAGGTGCCCTTGCCTCCTTTGAGGCCCCACACTCACACCAGGGCGAACCAGTGGGACAAGCGTTACACGCCATACATACGATGTGCCGGCTTCCTCGAGCTTGTCCGTGTTGTCAACTATGGTCTTTCGCCCCTTGACCTAGCACTACTTACTGTAGCTGTAGACAGGTGCGAGTGCCTTCATTGTACGTAAACATTCTTATAACAAATTTGAGGTAACTAATAATTGTTCTATTCTTATAACAGGTGGAGGCCTGAGGCCCACACGTTCCACCTACCTTGCAGTGAGATGACCTTGACCATGCAGGACGTGAAGGTTATCTTTGGCCTTCGGCTGGGGGGACTTCCAGTGACAGGTATAGTTGACAACGATCACTGGAGGGAGCTGGTGGCTTAGTTCACTAGCTTTCTTCCACCTAACGATGAGGTTTCCAAGAAAAATAAGTGAACAATTCATGCCTATTTAATACTTGCATTGCTTTCCTACAGCCATCGGGTCTAATTTTCTTTGGTGAATTTCAAGAAAAGTTTCGGTGTTTCGTCGGTGTGGATCACAGAGCGCTTTGATTACTTGGACCCACAGGCTAATGAGGCTCAAATCGATAGGTTCGCTAGAGTGTGGCTCTGGCACTTCCTTGGTGCTTTCCTATTCCTAGATGCCTTGGGCAACACCATCAGCTGGATCTTTCTTGACATACTACACCAGCCATGGGATAACATAGCGGCGTATAGCTAGGGCAACGTAGTTGTGGCATGGACATATCGACATCTATGCGTTGCCTGCCGTCGCACCTCAGGGTATGCAAACCTTGGGGGTTGCTCCTACCTACTCTTGGTTTGGTGTTAGGAACGATGGCCCGTTAGGAGGCCCCTTGTTACTGGTTTCCCTATAAGTACTTTGGTTCACTATATTCTTCGAGACAGTTACATATGATAAAATTATTAATGGCTAATTCATTATCATGTTCAATGCAGCATTGGAATGGGCAGGATACACTGCCTACAGCTCTGTATATCTGGACGCAAGCAGAGTTAGTTAGAGGGAATACGAGGTGCAAGTACAGGGAGTACACGGACTGTCTCGATGTCCTGACACAGCACTAGGTTATGCTCTCTTTACTATCATATATGTGTCTTGTTCGATGTACACTATATCACAACCTAACTCAATTATGAAATGTTCAGGTGCATTGGTGTCCTTGGGATGCTTCGGAGCTCTAGGACTATTTGAGTCCTGTCACTAGGGATTAGTTAGACGAGTATTGCTGCAATGTCCCTCTTATTTTCTTCCACATGGTCGAGATTCACTTCATTAGGGTTTGCAGGCAGTTTGGAAGAATCACAGTGTCGGGTTGATAAACCAGGGGTCCCTCATGGACCTGCTTCCTAGCAAAAGGTTGGCCCAGCAGATGACGTTGCGAACGATGCGCAACTCCTAGGCTAGCCTAGAAATGCGATCCAATCTCTGGCTGGATGGCCTATCCAAGGAAAGGACGACACTCACTTCCGACTCTGGCCCACCTCTCTTACTGGAAGGCCTGGCCAAGGAGGAACGATGCTCGCTTCTAACTCTAGCCTACCTCTCTAGCCGAAAGGCCTAGCCAAATGTCGCTTCTGAATCCGACCCGCCTCTCCGACCAGAAGGCCTGGCCAGCCCTGCTTCTAACTCCGACCCGTGTCTCTGACTAGGGATGCATCAAACCTCTGCTTATAGCTCTTCTCTGACTAGCACAGTTAGAGCCAACTGGGACCAATCGACTGGGGATGCCCGCTCGGTAAGGACCCAGGAAATGAGCGAAGCAAGTAAGGCAGGGCGCTCAAGTCAACCGCAATACCAAGAACCGTACTTAAGGGGTGTACGACCCTGAATACCCACGGCCGACCACATGGGCTGCGCCCCTAGGGGTGGCCCAGCCCACAAGAAGAAGCCTTGTGGGGCACGACTCTGCTCGGTGCCTTCCGCAAGACATCGGGAAGATATCCTGAAGATACTACAAGATCTGTTAGGATATGTATGATCCCAAGATTCCTGTAATCAGTTATTACTTTTCGGTTATCTCTTAGATCTAACCGACTTGTAACCCTACCTCCTGGACTATATAAGGCGGGCAGAGACCCCCTCTAAAATCACGGCATATCATACGATAGCTAATATAAACCAATAGACCACAGGAGTAAGGTATTATGTCATACTGATGGCCTAAACCTGTCTAACACGTGTGTCTCTGTTGCCTTCTTGTTCTTGATCTCACGCTCCCCCACCGACAAATCTACCATCATGGGATAATCCTTGGTGGACTACCGATGATATTCTATCGACAGTTGGCATGCTAGGTAGGGCCAGCGTGCTATTTCCTTATCGAACAAGATGGCTTTTTCCATAGGCTCTTCGTCCCTTCTGCAGCCCAGCCAGATCTTCATGGTTAGATCCATCTCGTGGGTCATCAATGCTAACAGAGTCGGAGAGCTCCTTGAGCCAGGGCAGATTGGTTCTACGCTGGCCACCCCCGCACCTGCAACTGCAGATCCGATCTTAGAGCCAATTCCAAGGTCTCCTTCGGCAACAACTCGCCGTCCGCTTCCTCGCTACCAAAGGAGGCCGATAAACAACAATGATCTGATCAAATCCATTGATCAGGTCAGACTGAAGCTCACCGATTGTCTCTCCATCGCCGAATCGGCACTGGACACTTTGGTTCAACACTGACCACCCTCCGATCTAGATCTATCGGAGGCTGCTCGGGAGACTGCAGGGGCTATGGCCCTACCCTTCAGATTCACCAATGTCGCTGCCACTTACCAACACGCCCTAAGGGGCAGACTCGCCGACCAGGTAGCCATCCAGCTTCCGTCAGCCATCAACATGCTACACTTAGGCCGGAGCCCTGGGGTGCACCTCCAGACCATCCCGGAAGAAACTCCGGGCTTTGAGTCTTAGGGCTCTATGGAGACCCTCACCAAAACCTTCTTCGATCAATTTCTCCTTCCACCCTTTCGAGGTGGGGTGATCTTCAACGTCAGCATCGATAGCCCTCCTCGAAATGGCAAAACTGAGGAGGAGCGCATTGCTTGGGAGAACCGGAATGTCAACCGCGCGCAGCAATGAGAAAACGAGGCAGCCATCGCGAGGGCCGAGGCTGCTCAGAATAACCGGCTTGACTCTCAGGGAAGACCGCTCCCACTCTACCATGACCTCAACGAAGAATTCCTCTACGTCAACGACCACGACATCTTCAAGACTCCAAGCGCTAATTTGGCAGTAGCCGCCAACGAGCTCGCTGGTTTCCCTCAAATGCCCGAGCTCGCCAAGATCGCCGCCATGCTTAAAGTGGCTCACTGTCAGGTCAATGAGATCCACGAGGATCAGAGACCTTCGTGCTCTACGAGCATGATTCACTAATCAGCTACGCCGAGGTCCAATCGCCGCCCAAGTCAAAGCCATTTTGCCGACCAGCCGCTACCTCTCCAGGGGGACCCGGGGGGCATCGCGCCGAACACCATCACCAACACAACCAGGAGGTCAAATAGGATGCTAGAGTACATCTTTGGAACCTCTAGGATGCGCAGTGGCATATCGAGCAACATCGTTTTGGTCGCCATGAAGACAAAGTGCGTCGCCGCCAGGATTATGGAAAAGGAGTACGGTAACCCAGACTCAGCCCTTGAGCCTATCCCTGACCACAATGCCATAGACTATGGTGTCAACAACCCTAAGGGGCCTCCGGCTTTCACAAGGGACTCCGAACGCTTTGATGGCCCCGTGGTTTTAAGATCACCGGGGTCGAGCCCTATGAAGGAAGAATGAACCCAACTCAGTGGCTGCGGGCTTATGCCACTGCCGTCCGCACCGCGGGAGGAGACACCAGCGTCATGGCGAATTATCTCCCTGTCATGCTCATGCCACCCACCATGAGCTAGTTCACCAGCCTTGCTTTAGACTCTATCGGCTCATGGGAAGAGTTGAAGAAAGTCTTCACCGACAACTATATGGCCACGTGTACTCGACCCGGCACGAAGCATGATCTCAGCCGCATCAACCAGAAGCCATTAGAGCTCCTCCGTAGCTACATCTAGCATTTCTCCGAGATGAGGAACTCTATCCCCAACATCACGGAAGCTGAAGTCATCACTGCCTTTATCCGAGGACTCCACCATCGTGAGCTTCGCTCCAAATTCAACCGTAAGCCGCTGACCGGTATCGACGAAATGATAACTATCACCAACCAATACACCGATGTAGAGGATGCCGAGGTGTGCTTCAACGAGGATACAGGCACTTAGCAACCACCTCACCAATACAATGATCGCCCCGATGACTGATGTCACAGCGACCGCTGTCCCGACGACCGTGGCTATCATCGCGATAGTGGCCATGAGCAAATAGGAGGACACAGGCCTAGCCAAAATCACCGCCGCTGGCCAGAACACATCTTCACCGCCATTAGTCAACTCGTGCCAAGCGTAACTACGATGAGTAGTGCCAAAAGATCCTTGATGGCCCGTGCCCTCTTCACAAGACCGCCAAACACAAGATGAAGGACTGCATTGGTTTGGCCAGGGAGTTCCAGGACAAGAGGCTCGATGACGATGCAAATGATGGAGTCAGAGGTCGCCGACCGCCTGGGAACAACAACAATGCCTTTTAGGACCACGATAAGGTGGTCACCACCATCTTCGAGGGCCTCACCTCCACTGAGAGTCGAAGGGAATAAAAGTTTGCTGCTCGACGAGTGCTCGTCATTGCTTCAGAAGAAACTACCGTCAACCCTAGCTATCACCCATGGTCTAAGGTCCCTATCACCTTCAGCAGGGCTGACTAGTGGGCAGACATACCATATACAGGGCGTTTCCCCCTCGTCCTCGACGTAACCATCCAAAAGGTTCTCTTTAGAAAAGTCCTTGTTGATGGTGGCAGTGCTCTGAACCTACTCCTCGCCAGAGCCCTAAGGGAGTTGGGCCTCACGATATCAGATCTCACACCCTTGGACTCCTCCTTCTAGGGTGTGGTACCTAGAAGGGCATCTAGACCACTTGGAGAGATCACCCTACCAGTATAGTTCGGCACAGCAAGCAACTACCGCGTTGAGCATATCAACTTCTACGTTGCCGACTTTGACACCGCCTACCACGCCATACTTGGCCAACCAGCTCTAGCCAAATTCATGGCCATACCACACTATGCATATCAGGTGTTGAAGATGCCTTCGCCTACAAGAGTCCTGGCTCTGTGGGCCAACCTTTCCATTGCCTACGCCTTCGAGATAGAGAGTCTCACTCTCACCGAAGCCACTGACCTCTCCATCCAGATGGCTAGCATGGTCACTGAAGCCAAGATAGTACCCGCCAATGACATGGAGATTCCAGAGCTAGAGCTTCCCCGTGCCTCCGCCAAGTCCAAGGAAATCAAGGAGGTCGGCCTCGGCCTCGACGACGCCTCCAAGACCGTGAAGATTGGGGCTCACCTTGACCCCAAATAGGAAGGCGCGCTCATCTCCTTCCTATGTGCCAACACCGATGTGTTTGCTTGAAAACCTACAGACATGCCAGGGGTACCACGGGAGAAGATCGAGCACTCCTTGAAAGTCTCGCTGACCGCTAAACCGATCAAGCAGAAACTCCACCGATTCGTGCCAGACAAAAAGGAGGCTATTAGGGTAGAAATAAAACGGCTCTTAGCTGCCGGGTTTATTAAAGAAGTGTATCATCCAGATTGGTTAGCAAACCCTGTTCTTGTTCAAAAAAAGAATAAAGAATGGAGAATGTGCGTTGATTATACTGATCTTAACAAACACTGCCCTAAAGACCCCTTCGGCTTGCCTCGGATAGACGAGGTTGTAGATTCTATCGCCGGTTGTGAACTACTCTCTTTCCTTGACTGTTACTCCGGCTATCATCAGATCTCCCTCAAGGAAGAAGACCAGATAAAAACATCATTTATTACACCTTTCGGTGCATACTGCTACAAAACTATGTCCTTCGGACTGAAGAACGCTGGGGCTACCTATCAAAGGGCCATTCAGATGTGCCTCAACCAGCAGATCGGCTACAACATCGAAGCCTACATCGATGACGTGGTCGTCAAAACCAAGACAGCTGACAACCTTATCGCCGACCTAGAAGAAACCTTCGCCAATCTGAGCAAGTACCGATGGAAGCTGAACCCTTCAAAGTGCATCTTTGGAGTTCCATCCGGTATATTACTGGGCTACATCATTAGTGCTTGAGGCATCGAGCCTAATCCTGACAAGGTCTCCGCCATCACCAATATGAAATGGCCAACATGTGTCAAGGATATACAAAAGCTTACAGGTTGCATGGCTGCTTTAAGCTGCTTCATATCACGCCTTGGTGAAAAAGGGCTACCTTTCTTCAAGCTCCTCAAGGCCTCCGAGCACTTTTCCTGGTTGGAGGAGGCAGTTTGAGCAGCTCAAGTTGTTCTTAACAAAGCCGCCAATCATGACAGCACCAAGGCCAGATGAGACTCTGCTAATATACATCGCCGCCACTTCTCACGTCGTAAGCACATCTATCGTCGTCGAGCATGAGGAAGCCAGACATGCTTACAAGGTGCAACGTCTGGTCTACTTTATCAGTGAAGTATTTAATGAGCCAAAAACTTGTTATCCTCAGGTACAAAAGCTGTTATATGCAATTCTTATTACGTCGCGCAAGCTCCGACATTACTTTGAATACTACAAGATCACTATGGTCACTGAGTTCCCATTGGGGGACATCCTTCACAACAAAGAAGCCAATGGCCACATCATTAAATGGGCTATTGAGCCCGGCACCTATTCCATTGAATTCAGAAGTAGACCTACCATTAAGTCATAGGCGCTCGCTGACTTCATCACTGAATGGACCGAGATCCAAGAGCCCATCCTC
Source organism: Miscanthus floridulus (assembly GCF_019320115.1). NCBI lineage: Eukaryota > Viridiplantae > Streptophyta > Magnoliopsida > Poales > Poaceae > Miscanthus > Miscanthus floridulus. The sequence goes on from NC_089594.1 coordinate 55,738,210, forward strand.
GCTGCTTGCCCCAAACACTGGGTGATGTACTTCGACGGCGCCCTTAAACACCAACGTGCTGGTCTACAGCTCTGTATATCTGGACGCAAGCAGAGTTAGTTAGAGGGAATACGAGGTGCAAGTACAGGGAGTACACGGACTGTCTCGATGTCCTGACACAGCACTAGGTTATGCTCTCTTTACTATCATATATGTGTCTTGTTCGATGTACACTATATCACAACCTAACTCAATTATGAAATGTTCAGGTGCATTGGTGTCCTTGGGATGCTTCGGAGCTCTAGGACTATTTGAGTCCTGTCACTAGGGATTAGTTAGACGAGTATTGCTGCAATGTCCCTCTTATTTTCTTCCACATGGTCGAGATTCACTTCATTAGGGTTTGCAGGCAGTTTGGAAGAATCACAGTGTCGGGTTGATAAACCAGGGGTCCCTCATGGACCTGCTTCCTAGCAAAAGGTTGGCCCAGCAGATGACGTTGCGAACGATGCGCAACTCCTAGGCTAGCCTAGAAATGCGATCCAATCTCTGGCTGGATGGCCTATCCAAGGAAAGGACGACACTCACTTCCGACTCTGGCCCACCTCTCTTACTGGAAGGCCTGGCCAAGGAGGAACGATGCTCGCTTCTAACTCTAGCCTACCTCTCTAGCCGAAAGGCCTAGCCAAATGTCGCTTCTGAATCCGACCCGCCTCTCCGACCAGAAGGCCTGGCCAGCCCTGCTTCTAACTCCGACCCGTGTCTCTGACTAGGGATGCATCAAACCTCTGCTTATAGCTCTTCTCTGACTAGCACAGTTAGAGCCAACTGGGACCAATCGACTGGGGATGCCCGCTCGGTAAGGACCCAGGAAATGAGCGAAGCAAGTAAGGCAGGGCGCTCAAGTCAACCGCAATACCAAGAACCGTACTTAAGGGGTGTACGACCCTGAATACCCACGGCCGACCACATGGGCTGCGCCCCTAGGGGTGGCCCAGCCCACAAGAAGAAGCCTTGTGGGGCACGACTCTGCTCGGTGCCTTCCGCAAGACATCGGGAAGATATCCTGAAGATACTACAAGATCTGTTAGGATATGTATGATCCCAAGATTCCTGTAATCAGTTATTACTTTTCGGTTATCTCTTAGATCTAACCGACTTGTAACCCTACCTCCTGGACTATATAAGGCGGGCAGAGACCCCCTCTAAAATCACGGCATATCATACGATAGCTAATATAAACCAATAGACCACAGGAGTAAGGTATTATGTCATACTGATGGCCTAAACCTGTCTAACACGTGTGTCTCTGTTGCCTTCTTGTTCTTGATCTCACGCTCCCCCACCGACAAATCTACCATCATGGGATAATCCTTGGTGGACTACCGATGATATTCTATCGACAGTTGGCATGCTAGGTAGGGCCAGCGTGCTATTTCCTTATCGAACAAGATGGCTTTTTCCATAGGCTCTTCGTCCCTTCTGCAGCCCAGCCAGATCTTCATGGTTAGATCCATCTCGTGGGTCATCAATGCTAACAGAGTCGGAGAGCTCCTTGAGCCAGGGCAGATTGGTTCTACGCTGGCCACCCCCGCACCTGCAACTGCAGATCCGATCTTAGAGCCAATTCCAAGGTCTCCTTCGGCAACAACTCGCCGTCCGCTTCCTCGCTACCAAAGGAGGCCGATAAACAACAATGATCTGATCAAATCCATTGATCAGGTCAGACTGAAGCTCACCGATTGTCTCTCCATCGCCGAATCGGCACTGGACACTTTGGTTCAACACTGACCACCCTCCGATCTAGATCTATCGGAGGCTGCTCGGGAGACTGCAGGGGCTATGGCCCTACCCTTCAGATTCACCAATGTCGCTGCCACTTACCAACACGCCCTAAGGGGCAGACTCGCCGACCAGGTAGCCATCCAGCTTCCGTCAGCCATCAACATGCTACACTTAGGCCGGAGCCCTGGGGTGCACCTCCAGACCATCCCGGAAGAAACTCCGGGCTTTGAGTCTTAGGGCTCTATGGAGACCCTCACCAAAACCTTCTTCGATCAATTTCTCCTTCCACCCTTTCGAGGTGGGGTGATCTTCAACGTCAGCATCGATAGCCCTCCTCGAAATGGCAAAACTGAGGAGGAGCGCATTGCTTGGGAGAACCGGAATGTCAACCGCGCGCAGCAATGAGAAAACGAGGCAGCCATCGCGAGGGCCGAGGCTGCTCAGAATAACCGGCTTGACTCTCAGGGAAGACCGCTCCCACTCTACCATGACCTCAACGAAGAATTCCTCTACGTCAACGACCACGACATCTTCAAGACTCCAAGCGCTAATTTGGCAGTAGCCGCCAACGAGCTCGCTGGTTTCCCTCAAATGCCCGAGCTCGCCAAGATCGCCGCCATGCTTAAAGTGGCTCACTGTCAGGTCAATGAGATCCACGAGGATCAGAGACCTTCGTGCTCTACGAGCATGATTCACTAATCAGCTACGCCGAGGTCCAATCGCCGCCCAAGTCAAAGCCATTTTGCCGACCAGCCGCTACCTCTCCAGGGGGACCCGGGGGGCATCGCGCCGAACACCATCACCAACACAACCAGGAGGTCAAATAGGATGCTAGAGTACATCTTTGGAACCTCTAGGATGCGCAGTGGCATATCGAGCAACATCGTTTTGGTCGCCATGAAGACAAAGTGCGTCGCCGCCAGGATTATGGAAAAGGAGTACGGTAACCCAGACTCAGCCCTTGAGCCTATCCCTGACCACAATGCCATAGACTATGGTGTCAACAACCCTAAGGGGCCTCCGGCTTTCACAAGGGACTCCGAACGCTTTGATGGCCCCGTGGTTTTAAGATCACCGGGGTCGAGCCCTATGAAGGAAGAATGAACCCAACTCAGTGGCTGCGGGCTTATGCCACTGCCGTCCGCACCGCGGGAGGAGACACCAGCGTCATGGCGAATTATCTCCCTGTCATGCTCATGCCACCCACCATGAGCTAGTTCACCAGCCTTGCTTTAGACTCTATCGGCTCATGGGAAGAGTTGAAGAAAGTCTTCACCGACAACTATATGGCCACGTGTACTCGACCCGGCACGAAGCATGATCTCAGCCGCATCAACCAGAAGCCATTAGAGCTCCTCCGTAGCTACATCTAGCATTTCTCCGAGATGAGGAACTCTATCCCCAACATCACGGAAGCTGAAGTCATCACTGCCTTTATCCGAGGACTCCACCATCGTGAGCTTCGCTCCAAATTCAACCGTAAGCCGCTGACCGGTATCGACGAAATGATAACTATCACCAACCAATACACCGATGTAGAGGATGCCGAGGTGTGCTTCAACGAGGATACAGGCACTTAGCAACCACCTCACCAATACAATGATCGCCCCGATGACTGATGTCACAGCGACCGCTGTCCCGACGACCGTGGCTATCATCGCGATAGTGGCCATGAGCAAATAGGAGGACACAGGCCTAGCCAAAATCACCGCCGCTGGCCAGAACACATCTTCACCGCCATTAGTCAACTCGTGCCAAGCGTAACTACGATGAGTAGTGCCAAAAGATCCTTGATGGCCCGTGCCCTCTTCACAAGACCGCCAAACACAAGATGAAGGACTGCATTGGTTTGGCCAGGGAGTTCCAGGACAAGAGGCTCGATGACGATGCAAATGATGGAGTCAGAGGTCGCCGACCGCCTGGGAACAACAACAATGCCTTTTAGGACCACGATAAGGTGGTCACCACCATCTTCGAGGGCCTCACCTCCACTGAGAGTCGAAGGGAATAAAAGTTTGCTGCTCGACGAGTGCTCGTCATTGCTTCAGAAGAAACTACCGTCAACCCTAGCTATCACCCATGGTCTAAGGTCCCTATCACCTTCAGCAGGGCTGACTAGTGGGCAGACATACCATATACAGGGCGTTTCCCCCTCGTCCTCGACGTAACCATCCAAAAGGTTCTCTTTAGAAAAGTCCTTGTTGATGGTGGCAGTGCTCTGAACCTACTCCTCGCCAGAGCCCTAAGGGAGTTGGGCCTCACGATATCAGATCTCACACCCTTGGACTCCTCCTTCTAGGGTGTGGTACCTAGAAGGGCATCTAGACCACTTGGAGAGATCACCCTACCAGTATAGTTCGGCACAGCAAGCAACTACCGCGTTGAGCATATCAACTTCTACGTTGCCGACTTTGACACCGCCTACCACGCCATACTTGGCCAACCAGCTCTAGCCAAATTCATGGCCATACCACACTATGCATATCAGGTGTTGAAGATGCCTTCGCCTACAAGAGTCCTGGCTCTGTGGGCCAACCTTTCCATTGCCTACGCCTTCGAGATAGAGAGTCTCACTCTCACCGAAGCCACTGACCTCTCCATCCAGATGGCTAGCATGGTCACTGAAGCCAAGATAGTACCCGCCAATGACATGGAGATTCCAGAGCTAGAGCTTCCCCGTGCCTCCGCCAAGTCCAAGGAAATCAAGGAGGTCGGCCTCGGCCTCGACGACGCCTCCAAGACCGTGAAGATTGGGGCTCACCTTGACCCCAAATAGGAAGGCGCGCTCATCTCCTTCCTATGTGCCAACACCGATGTGTTTGCTTGAAAACCTACAGACATGCCAGGGGTACCACGGGAGAAGATCGAGCACTCCTTGAAAGTCTCGCTGACCGCTAAACCGATCAAGCAGAAACTCCACCGATTCGTGCCAGACAAAAAGGAGGCTATTAGGGTAGAAATAAAACGGCTCTTAGCTGCCGGGTTTATTAAAGAAGTGTATCATCCAGATTGGTTAGCAAACCCTGTTCTTGTTCAAAAAAAGAATAAAGAATGGAGAATGTGCGTTGATTATACTGATCTTAACAAACACTGCCCTAAAGACCCCTTCGGCTTGCCTCGGATAGACGAGGTTGTAGATTCTATCGCCGGTTGTGAACTACTCTCTTTCCTTGACTGTTACTCCGGCTATCATCAGATCTCCCTCAAGGAAGAAGACCAGATAAAAACATCATTTATTACACCTTTCGGTGCATACTGCTACAAAACTATGTCCTTCGGACTGAAGAACGCTGGGGCTACCTATCAAAGGGCCATTCAGATGTGCCTCAACCAGCAGATCGGCTACAACATCGAAGCCTACATCGATGACGTGGTCGTCAAAACCAAGACAGCTGACAACCTTATCGCCGACCTAGAAGAAACCTTCGCCAATCTGAGCAAGTACCGATGGAAGCTGAACCCTTCAAAGTGCATCTTTGGAGTTCCATCCGGTATATTACTGGGCTACATCATTAGTGCTTGAGGCATCGAGCCTAATCCTGACAAGGTCTCCGCCATCACCAATATGAAATGGCCAACATGTGTCAAGGATATACAAAAGCTTACAGGTTGCATGGCTGCTTTAAGCTGCTTCATATCACGCCTTGGTGAAAAAGGGCTACCTTTCTTCAAGCTCCTCAAGGCCTCCGAGCACTTTTCCTGGTTGGAGGAGGCAGTTTGAGCAGCTCAAGTTGTTCTTAACAAAGCCGCCAATCATGACAGCACCAAGGCCAGATGAGACTCTGCTAATATACATCGCCGCCACTTCTCACGTCGTAAGCACATCTATCGTCGTCGAGCATGAGGAAGCCAGACATGCTTACAAGGTGCAACGTCTGGTCTACTTTATCAGTGAAGTATTTAATGAGCCAAAAACTTGTTATCCTCAGGTACAAAAGCTGTTATATGCAATTCTTATTACGTCGCGCAAGCTCCGACATTACTTTGAATACTACAAGATCACTATGGTCACTGAGTTCCCATTGGGGGACATCCTTCACAACAAAGAAGCCAATGGCCACATCATTAAATGGGCTATTGAGCCCGGCACCTATTCCATTGAATTCAGAAGTAGACCTACCATTAAGTCATAGGCGCTCGCTGACTTCATCACTGAATGGACCGAGATCCAAGAGCCCATCCTCGCTGCTTGCCCCAAACACTGGGTGATGTACTTCGACGGCGCCCTTAACACCAACGGTGCTGGTGGGGCATTTTGTTCATTACGCCGACCAAGGATAAGCTACGTTACGTTCTTCGGATACACTTCCCGGTCTCCAACAACACCGCGGAATACGAAGCATGTCTCCATGGTCTTCGTATAGCCATCGAGCTCGGCGTCAAATGCCTAATGGTGTACGACGACTCTGCATTGGTTATCAACCAGCTCAACAAAGACTGGTCCTGTTCCAATGAGAAGATGGATGCTTACTGCGCTGAAATTAGAAAGCTTGAAGGAAAATTCTATGGTATCGAGTATCACCACGTGGTATGTGACCAAAATCAACTCGTCGATCACTTATCCAAGCTTGGTTCTTCTCACGCCATGATCCCGTCAGGGGTTTTTATTCAAGATCTCCTGGCGCCATCCATCAAAGAAGATAAGGAAGTTGAAGAAGTTCCTCCTACCGAGCAGTTGGTACTTACGGTACTTTCGTCGGTCGTTGATTAGAGGGAGCAATTCATCAAGTACCTCACCAGCACCGAGGTACCCACAGACAAGACTGAAACTAAATGCCTAGTTCGTCAGAGCAAGATTTACATGCTGGTGGACGGTAGCTTGATGAGGAAAAGTGCCAAGGAAGGGATACTGCAGAAATGCATCACCCAAGAGGAGGGAGCGAAGCTGCTTCTTGAAATTCACTCTGGTTCCTATGGCAACCATGCGGCCTCAAGAACATTGGTCAGCAAGGTTTTTTGAGCTAGTTTTTATTGGCCCACAGCCATCACTAATGCAGAAGATCTCATCCGACGATATGAAGGATGCCAATTCTTCGCTAAGCAAATACACGTGCCCACGCAAGAGCTGCAAACCATCCCAGCTTCCTAGCCCTTTGCATGCTGGGGACTAGACATGATCGGGCCTTTCAAGCCAGCACCAGGTGGTTTCCAGTACGTGTATGTCGCCATTGACAAGTTCTCCAAGTGGATTGAATATAAACTACTCGTCTCGGCTACTACAAAGAAGGCAGTTGAGCTCTTTGAAGATATCACCCACAGATTTGGTCTACCAAACAACATCATCTCCGGTCTCGGAACTACGTTTACTAGACATCACTTCTGGGACTTCTGCGAAGACCATTGCATCTCCATCAAATATGTTTCTGTTGCCCATCTAAGAGCCAATGGTCAAGTCAAACGGGCGAACGGTATGATCCTTGATGCCTTAAAAAATGACTGTATCAGAAAGAAGAAAAGCACCCGGGTAGATAGCTCAAGGAGCTTCCAGCTGTAGTCTAGGGACTACGTACTCAAGCTAGTCACAGCACTGGTGTGACTCCATACTTTTTGGTCTATGGCTCAGAAGCCATACTACCAGCGGACGTTACTTTTCGAGCACCTAGAGTGGAAAACTATGATGAAGAGCAGGCCGACGCTGTCCGGTCCGAGGACGTCGAGCGAGCCAAGGAAGAGCGCCTAGTCACCTGTGTCCGTACAACTAAGTATTTGAAAGGCTTGCGGAGGTACTATAACCAAAACATCAAAGGTCATTCATTTACTGTTGGCGATCTCGTTCTCCGCAGAAAACAAAGGACTGACAGTTTGCACAAGCTCTATTCACCCTGGGAAGGGCCTTATATCGTCAAAGAGATTACCTGACCAGGTTCTTATCGCCTAAGTGACTTAGAAGGTGTCGATGTTTCCAACTCGTGGCACATCGAACACCTTATACGTTTCTATCCTTGAAACACTACAGATATGTACTCTACAAATTTATATTCAGTAATGTTTTTTGGTCTCCATAACTTGTCTCCATTTTATCTCTATAGTGGATTAACAACCACTTATGGTCGCCGAGCTATATGCTACTTCATAATGAACTCCAGTATAAAATCGCCGAACACGATTTCTCCAAATCACAGAACACGTTTTCTCCAAATCGCTGAACACGATTTCTCCAAATCGCCGAACACGTTTTCTCCAAATCACCGAACACTTTTTCTCCAAATCGCCGAACATGATTTCTCCAAGTCGCCGAACACGATTTCTCCAAATCGCCGAACATGATTTCTCCAAATCACCGAACACGTTTTCTCCAAATCGCCGAACACGATTTCTCCAAGTCACCGAACATGATTTCTCTAAATCGCCGAACACGATTTCCCCAAATCGCCAAACATTTTTTGATCGAAGAGCAACATGCTTTCTTTTTTTCTGATCTCTTCAGAGACGACGCGGTCTTTGATTTCTCCCTACACATGCTACGCGCTCCGCGCTCTGCGTTATGGGTGGTCGGCTGCGGTCCCTTGGTCACACCTATTTTTCCTACATGTCTACGGGCTCCGCGCTCGGTGTTATGGACTATGGGTCAGCCAAGGCTGAGAGTTCAACACAGGACTACTTGCTCGTACTCCGCTTGTACGATCTTTATCTCCAAGTTATTTCGATAACCGCCGAGCAGTACACATTCCGCTTTTTTCTTTGGAGAAGACCCAGTCTCTGATCTCTCCCTACACATGCTACGGGCTCCGCGCTCTGCGTTACGGGTGGTCGGCTGCAGTTCCTTGGTCACGCCTATTCTTCTTACACGTGCATGGGCTCCGCGCTCGATGTCATGGACTATGGGTTAGCTAAGGCCATGGGGGTCAGTAGCGAACTAACTGCTCGGACTCTACTTATACTCTGTATAAATACCTTATGGTTGTAATTATGAAGATTATTTCGCCGAACAAAAGTAAACTAAATATATTACATATATAAGCACCTTATGACAAATGTTTGATAAGTATTTGTTTCTTGCGCTATCGCATTTTCTAATACACAGTCAAGGTTTTACAGATGATCTTCTATAATAAGATTAATGAGCTCCACCATCACTATTTGTTTCGCCAAACAGATCTATATCGTCGGCCAGCATTTTTGCTGCATCCTCCACTTCATCCTCCAGCTGCTGGGTCTCCACGTTGCTCAGTCCTTCTACGAACCCACCCTCTATGGACTGAAGGTCGGTGGTTGGATAATGGGACCGAACAACCGCAAGGACATGGGTAGAGATGGTAGTAATGGCATCACGGTTGAAGGTTTTGAAGTTTTTCCCATGCTGCCTTGCACCTCTGAATGATGGTGTCAGGGTGTTGCCGCCTGCCGTCGTGCTGAGTGGCCATCTTTAGGTCGATGTAGTCAAGCACTGGCTTAATTGCAGTGAATACAGTATCGAAGTTCTCCTTCTGGACCTTGGCCTCCTGCACCAGCACGTCGAATTGTGCTTTGGCTTTATGACGATAACCTACGAGAGTTACAATGATCTGTTATACGAGGAGCTACTACAACAATGATACCGACTAGAAGGAATTCACCTTTCAACTCCTCAGCAAGTTTGTCCACCCACTCTGCTTCCTTTGCTTTTTCCTGGCGAAGTTGATCAATGGTCTGACGCATCTGGCCGAGCTCAGCATCTTGCTCTACAAGCACACTAGTTGTTAAAGGAAATGAGGCTGTTTAGCAATACTAAAGTGCATTTGTCGATGTATCGTACCTGCTTTCTGTTTGGATACACTGTTGAGCTATTCGCTTTTTCTCTCTAGCTGCTCGGAAGCACATTTTAGTTGGTCGGAGATAGCGGCTAGTTGCTTGGACTGGCTCCACACTTGCTCGGACACAGCCGCCAGGTTTTCGGTAAGGACCCCCTTTTGGTATTCCAGGTCCCATGTGTTGGACTCTACAAGGTCTCATTCGCGTTAGGCTCACTAGATATTCTTCTCCGAGAGGTTTTTGGCCTCTTTGAGTTTTTCGTTCTCCACGGCAAGGGGCTCCATTCGCTTTATTAGCTGGCGACGCTGTTCGGCAACTCGAGATATTTCCTGCAACAAATTTGATGACATTATTGTTAACCAATTCCAATAAATGACTAGGACCTTTCCAGACAAAGTATTCACCTTGATCTGTTTCATCACACCAGTAAGGGAACTCTCCAGTCTCCTGAACTCCTTGGTGGTGTCCTCCTCTTCAACAATAACTATTTCTTCACCGCGCTTTCAGAGGATCTGGACTGCTTGAGGTCGAGGTTCATCGCGCACGATTTCCTCCACCTCATACTCTTCCATCGCAGCTAGAGGGACAACCTTGGGGCTCGGTGGTCGGATAGCAGTACCGACCATGCCCTCCAAAGGATCGGGGACTGCTATTTGTTCATTTGACTCCGAAAGATTTTTCGCTCCCATTTCCACCATCGCCGAAGGAGCTGTTGCCGACTCGCTCACCATTGTAGGTAGTCGCTCGCCACCAGAAAACTCACTAGGGGCAGCAATTGGCTCTCCCGCGTGCTCTCGATCGCTCGGGGACTCCAGGATGTGGTCCGCTGGCGTCTCCACTCCTCCAGGGCAAGTTTCTGGTCGCCGATCAGTTTGAGCGGGTGGGGCTGGATCCATTGCTCACCTTGCACTGTATCAAATTAGTTATTTAGTAACAACATAAGTATAGAAAATACAGCAAAATAACTATAGCACAAGAGCACTTACGGTTTGGTCTGATGGTTCAATTTCTTGAACCGACAGTGCCGGCCAGAGCCTTCGGGCGTAGCTACGGGGTCGACTCCTATGCTCAGCAGGGGAATTCTCGGCTCTTCCTCGGTCGGCCTTGGTTTTGCCTGCTGCTCCGGGCCGCTGTCGTTTGTTGTTCCAAGATCTCCATTGATCGCTCCATGGGGATTTCCGACGACTGCTGCGTCGCAATTTCCTCCGCTCGATGCTCGGGGACTCTCCTTGTCGGAGCCTCAAGGACTTCTTCACCTACCCCGGTTTGTTGTTCTGAGCGTGGGTAGAGTGGAGGCCCTCTTGTGCTCGAGGGAGGGCTGGTGAGAATCTCATCGTCGTCAAACCAATCGAACACCATGGTTCTTTGTGTTCGATTGGTCTGGCCATCATCCAGAGAGATCCCGCCTGGTTTGCGGGGAGCAATCGCTGCTTTTTTCCTTTTCTTCTAGACCGGCTCATCTTCCACCAGCCTCTTTCCTCTAGTTTTTGCCGACACCGAGGGAGGACTATCCGTCTGACCAGTGTCCATTCCTCTAGATTCCGAGGAGACACCGATGGAGCTCTCCTCAATTTGAACATGTCAATGTGCATCCACTGAGGGTGGCCAATCATTTCTCGGTATGCCCAAGAAATACACCGCTCTATCCTACGAACGGATCTTAACATGAGTAGGATCAGTTTATTGCTCGGCGGTATAAATAACATTCTCGAAAACATATAGTAAAGACATTCACCTAAGGAGGCAGATTCTTGCAATTGAAGGGTTTTGTGTACCCTAAAAGCCTAAAGGAGGAGAGTGGAGCAAACAACTTGGTAGTTTGCTCTTTGATGTCGCTCCTAGAAAGAATTTCAGGCTTCTCTCGAGTCCCGTCGGTCTCCCCTTTGAATTCAAAGCCTGGGTGTGCCCTCTCCTTGCAGGGTTGTATGCGGCGCACTATGAAACTTGCCACTACCAATCCACCATTGGTCTTCACACCCTTTATCAAGCCAAGGAGTTCATTCACTTGATCCATGTCGTCCTTGCTCGGCAGCTCCGACCAACTCCTTTGGCTTTCTGGGATGTGGTCGGCGTTACAATGCACCGCTGGGTGGCTTTGTCTCATGTAGAACCATCTGGTGTTCCACCCCTTCAGTGAAGTGTTCAGCAGTATGGTAAGATATTCACTCGCCATCCCATCCCGAAGCTAGAGATACACCCCACCGACCACCTTTGAACCAGCGCTGCCTCTCTTCTTTAGCCAGGATAGGTGACGGAAAAGATTGAAGTGGGGTAGGATGCCAAGGTATGCCTCACAAAAGTGGATGAAGATAGAGATGTGCAGAATGGTGTTGGGGTGGAGGTTGCATAGAGTAACCCCCCTAGAGCTCCAACAGATCCCTAAGAAATGGGTGCACAGGAAACCCTAACCCACGCCAGAAAGAGTCTTCGAATACTACTGCTTCGTTAGTGTGAGGCGTGGGAAAGGACTCACCAAGAGTTGGTCGCCATCTGGCGGTCGCTTGGTCGGGTAGAATGCCAGCCTCCACCAATCGGTTTAGCTCAGCTTCTCCTATTCTTGATGGCACCCACTCCTCGTCACGTCGGGCCATGGCATCCACCTTCTTGGGACTCGTCTTCTTCGGTTTTGCAGCTCCTCTCTTCGGCGCCATTTCTCAGATCTGGTTAGGGTTTGGCGGTGGAGACAACTGTGGTTGCGGATTTGGCAGCGCGAGAAGTGAGGAGGAAGATGAAGTGGAAAAGGTGGGAATGGGGACTGCGATGGCACTATTATAAAGGACCCTCCCCATTGTTCTGCATTCAACGATTTTTTGGGAACCATTCCCGCGATCTGCGCCGCTCTGAATTCTCTGATGCGGCTAAATGGGTTATTACTAGGATTTCCATGCAACCTCAGCCCACGTCGCTCATTTGTTGCTACCTTCATTTGCTCCTCGCTGAAATATCGCCGACATCTCCGCCATTTATTGAGGCTAAGTAACTGATACTGAATAGCTGTTACTCTAGTTTTTCTTTCATGATTCGATTTCTTCGATAACTACGCCTATAGCTCGAGGACTGGCGGTCTATTCCGTTGGTAGATTGATTGTTTTTCTATTACTGACCCTGGCACCACACGCCTAAGGACTGGTTTCTTGCTCGGCTGGTTTTCTACTATTCTTCAAGTTTCTGACCCTGCACCACATGACTACATCATCTGCTGTCAGGCTCGGGGATTAAGTGGGCACACTTCACCTCGTGGTGAGTGTGCATAGTTATTCTCGAAGACTACATGACTATAGTGGAAGATTGACTCCTATAATTTTGTTCGGACTCTAAGTGGGCACACTTGGTCCACTGTGGAGAAATTTTTGATTCTAAACTTGAGCTCCTTACACCGTTATAGCAAGCTGTATTTTGGTCACTCTGCTCGGCGATGGTTCACGCTGCTCGGTGACAGGTCATGTTGCTCGGCGATGGGTTACTCTGCTCGACAACAGTTCACACTATTTGGCGACAACTCACATGGCTTGGTAGTTCAGCATGGTGGTTGGACCATGAGCTAGACTGCTCGGCGTTGTTCGCACCTGCTCGGACAAGCAAAAGACGACGTTGCACAATGGGTACAAGGCGCTCGGGGACTAGCTGTGGGGTGTACGACCCCAGATACCCATGGCCGACCACATGGGCTGTGCCCCTAGGGGTGGCCCAGCTCATAAGAAGAAGCCTTGCGGGGCATGACTCTGCTCGGCGCCGTCCGTAAGACATCGGGAAGATATCCTGAAGATACTATGAGATTTGTTAGGATATGTATGATCCCAAAATTCCTGTAATCAGTTATTACTTTCTGGTTATCTCTCAGATCTAACCAACTTGTAACCCTACCTCTCGGACTATATAAGGCGGGCAAGGACCCCCTCTAAAATCACGGCATATCATACGATAGCTAATACAAACCAACAGACCATAGGAGTAAGGTATTACGTCATACTGACGGCTTAAACCTATCTAACTCATGTGTCTCTATTGCCTTCTTGTTCTTGATCTCACGCTCCCCCACCGACAAATCTACCATCGTGGGATACCCCTCGATGGACTGCCGATGATATTTTGTCGACACCTGTACACCAGCAGCATAGTACCGATAGGGCATGTTAGAAGGGTGCCCTGCCACCTTCTAGGCATGTTAGAGCCCTAGTAGTGTTGTGGGCGCTGATGTTTGCCCTGCAGTGTTGTGGGTGCCCTCAACTCCCTTACTAGGCGAACATGGTAAAACCCCCCACATGCCTCTAGGCATCAACAGTATTGTGGGCGCCGTCATTTGCCATACGTGGTGAATACGATAAAACCTCCCACATGCATTTGGCATTAACAGTGTTGTGGGCGCCTACAATCATCATTGTACCCGACGGCATGGGCAACAAGACTTAGTAGCATATGTAAACTCTCCCTCTCTCACTTATAAGGCCGCCCCCATCATCTATAAAAGGGGATGCGCTCTATCCCAATAAGGATGACTCTCAGACGATTCGAACACACAGGATTGGTCCGAACAACCTATGATCCAAAGAATTCCAATAGAGCACACGCTCAAATACGTAGCGCACGTAGGAGCACCCATCACTCTTGACCCTTCGGTCCAGAGTCCAACTAGACCGCTTACACCCCCATCTTACTCCCTCTCGTTTGTAACCCCACAGCAAACTTCGAGCACCTAGGCTCAGGAATAAATTCATTGACCGACTCAAACTGGACATAGAGCACGTTTCTTGAACTAGTATAAACCCTGTGTCATTGGGTGCTAGGCCACATCCGATCACAACGTACGACAAAACTATAAATATTTACGTGTTGGTCACTTTCTGCACCGACAAATAGGCTACCCACCACCGCTTTACTCCACCAACCAAGAATTGCACGGGTGTGTTATCAATTAATAACAAAGCTACAATTCAGAGGTGTGTATGGTACAACTAACAATCGTTTTGTTGTAGGTATGAATGCAGGAAGAGGTACAAGACCAAGGATTGGCGCGTGACACACTACATGTACATCCAGTTGTGGCAGACTAGGGACTGGTAGCCAGTCGATGAGGGTCCCCCACATGACCAACACACCTTTGACAAGTACCTACAGTGGCTTCATAGGTCTACGATGGCACATATCAAGCCCTCGTACACTGAGGAGGCGATTGATGAGGACGATGAGGAAGATGTGATCGAAGATGTGTACGATATTGCCACTAGGGACGACACACAACTACAGAGAGCCCCGCTTCAAAGATATGTGGTAAGATACTCGAATGGTATAATTTGTTATCCATTTGGTATTAAGTATGTGTACTAAAACTGTCCAACTGCGTTTCTATACCTAAGCGACACAATTGCCAAGGTTGTCCAACGAAGCAGTGTTTCGGCTTCACGAGTCTAGCGGGCAGGGGCCAGGCGTTCTCGAGGCTTTTGTGGAGGTAAACATAAACTTGTCCGTTCTAAAAATGTTTCTTTAGTGTATATGTGTTTGGGAAATGCACTAACTTTATCGTCTATTCATGCAGAAGGTGAAGCAGAGCTGTAGGAAGCTAGCTTAGAAGTTGAGCTGCATGGAGACTCCTTGGGTGGAACCCAATTACCCGACGCGGTCGGGTGCCACGTCTTCTGGCTCTTTGAGGACACCAGCCGGCTCTTCTTAGCCGGTGACAGGTGCCGCTTCCGCTATGCGTACACCACCACATTATAGCGCTAGGAAGGACCCTACAAACAAGGACGACGACCCCCCAGGCTTTCGCATACAACACCACTAGTGGGACCCTTGGCAACAGGATGAGATCGGCATGTCTCAGCTAGGTGGTGCCCCGCTTGGTACCCAAGGAGCCTCACAGGTAGTAACAAAGGTAGTTTCTTTAAATACATAGGCTCCATGAACTAACAATCATAAAGATTATAAGTAATCGTGCATATCATGTACTTGCAGGGTACGAGCCATAAGCACTGACAATGCGACCACACTGACGTTGGCTACACTCCCAATGTGTTGCCTACAAATCCAAAAAGACAGAGGCATCTGAGGGATCCTTACACTCCTAGGACTTAGTTAGTTATGTCGAACTTTTGTCGAACGAATATTGTTGTCCAAAACTTGCAGACTCATGAACTAATGAAAATGTTATGTGGCAACCTGTCAACTTGCGCATGGACTCTATTTATTGGCTTCATATTCATTTCAATGCATCGCGACAGCACTTGTAGTTGTTTACAGCACCGACAGCTACTCCCATTCAATTGCAATTGAGGCTGGTCGACTTCTGTCTGCGTCTAGGTCCTGCCGCGCCGTGGGCCTTGGTGTGTCAGTGCCACACCATGGGCTATGGCGCGCTAGAACTTGGGCTTAGGGTTGTGTGCCAAACATGACTCATGAAAAAGAACGTTGGAGTAAAGTGATAACATTATTGTCATTTTACATTGATCTGATGCTAATAACATAAATTACACGCTACTATTTTAAAATACATGGGAAACATGCAAGATATATATGCTAGCCAACATATTTAAAATAATTTCACTCGATTTTGTTTGTTTTAGAAATTCTCAATGCATTTGCTATTATTAAAGAAACTTGGATGGATCGGAGAGCGACAAATGGATGGGTCGGAGGGTGACAAACGGATGGGATCACTTAAGATCGACCATGGGTAATCCGAGTACATGATACAAGGGTACAATACATCAATAGTTCAAATGGAAAACATGACAACACAATGAAAGGTCTAGTACATAGCTACATTGATCATTAATAAAGCATGGAACTAACAGACGACGTAATAAAAAACCCTCAGTCAGAAACATACTGAGTAAGCAACTCATCGTCTAAGTACCAATCCTCTATCATAACCCTGTTGCTGTGGCTAGGGTCACCTGCATTGCCTTGATCTGCCTTTCGCCTATAGTAAATAGCCTCCGCTTCATCTGCGGCCTGAGACAAGAACGCGTTCTCTTTCTCCTCGTTCATGTGGCTAGGCTCACTGTGGCAGAACCTCCTAAATTATAGGGCCCACATGCACCTGTCATTATCCAATGACCCTTGATGACTATGCATATGTTCCTGGTAACTTAAGAAGCCTGTCGAGTGCCCTCGAGAAACCCAAATCATCCATAATTTCTTTCGAGCAGGATCCATTACAGAGTCATTGCAGTATTACAACAATTTATTCATTAATATACATCAGAGCAAAATAGCGGAAGTCTTATGATACTTAGTTACAAATAGTTGTTTCAAACTTTACAAACTAAGTATGATTATTATTACAAACCATAGTAGTGGAGTAGCTTAGTAACATAAAACAAAACACACAATAAAGTGCCCTGCCCAAGGCCACACATTTACTTGTCATCTTTGATTTGAAAAACCATCATGCAGCACGGTCCAAAGCAGACCTGCGCATGGGGCTCACCTACAACAAGGGTTTAACGAACCCTGAGTACAAAAGTACTCAACAAGACTTAACCGAAGTAACAATAGATAAGACTCATGAATGCAGGCTCGGGGATTCAAGGTAAGGCTTTAGCAAGATTCAAAGTTCTTTTGTGTAAAAGCTCTCTAACAAGACTCTTTCTTTCAACAAATAACCCTCACCGAGATCATATATGAATCTGCAATGATCTATATTGAGATCATGAACTTCATATCAAACTCTTTCTCCAATCTTCCTCAAGTTTCATTTATTAACTACGATGATGAATAGTGAGTTGAGTCTCCATAACCGAGGAGCAATGACGATTCAAACCGATTATAACCTAGCTGGATTCCCGACCACACGACATATGTAGGTCCCTGACCTACATATACCAACCTACCCTCAGATCCTCTAAAACAAGAATGGGTCCGCGCCACCTGAGAATACAGTACTCCACCAATCCAGCCCATTGCCACGTGGGTACACTCTACTCTCGCCATCTCTCCACTCCTAGTGCGTGAGTAGCCATTCTCATAATAGAATAGCCAAGTTAAGGCTTACCAGAGTATGTGGCTAGTACTACAAAGTCTTACCTTATGCAATTCAATAATGGACGGTTCTTAATCGACATAGGCGGAAAGAACCCGCTCACAAGACATCCATGTCTTGTGGCTCTCACACACCGAGTCTGCCCGGTCTAGATTTATTACTCCACATGATTATATCTTATGATAACATAAATAACCAAATGTATCCAAGAAACCAATTATATCTCATAGGTGATCGGTAATCACCCGACTTTTATCGTTCTAAGCATGGCTAAGCATAATTAGGCATTCTCGGATTAAAACTGGTAACAAGGTTGATATGGAAAAACAAGGTTGGTAATGCACCAATTAGGTTTCCACTCAACTCCTAATCACTTAATGCAGTATATAAAACCAAAAGTGATATAAATTTGTAAAACACAAGGTAGGTTTAAATGCATCCGGGGCTTGCCTTGATTGTCGGAAAAGTTAGGTTCCGGAGATGTTCCATAGATATCAAACCCGACCTCAATAGGTGGATTAACTTCCTCAACAACTTGGTTGACTACCACGTTCTCAGTTTCATTCACTACATGTAGTAATAATGCCATGTTTAAAATGATGCGAGATATAAAACATGATGCTTGACGATGGATGCAAAAGTTAATAACTTGAATACAACTTTCCTTCGCGGTATAGTTATAAGCCAAAAACTAACTAAACCTTTTTATAAAATCAAACACTTACTTTTAATGCCAAGGATCATTTTATACTTATGACCCAAGGTCATCACTCAATCCCAAATTCAAACAAAACCTAAGTCATTAAGAGTTAATATTTGTTTTTATTAATTAAACAATTAATTCAAAATTATGAAATAAATCAACTTTTTCCAAATGATTTCAAAATTTTTGTGAAGGCTCATCACATGATAACTAAGTGGCAAAACAATTTTCATAATTTTTGGATAATTATTTAAGCCTAGAAAAATCATGGAATCTCATTTATTAATTAATTTGAGCAATTTTATTACATTCAAAATTTACTAAAAAGTATCATTTAATATTTTTCCTAAATAGTTCACATCTCAGAGAGGTCACATGAAAATTTTCATAATTTTTCGAGCTCTATTTAATTCTACACAAAATAAACAAATCACAACACTATTCAATTATTTCTACAAAATACAAAAAAATCATTTTCAAATAAACGATCACTGACAGGGTGACCCCACCGGTCAGCCCGCGCTGACTACGGCGGCGAGGCTCTCTGATCGGCAATTTCTCGCCATCGGCGAGGTCTCCAGCCATGACCGAGGTACCGGCCTGATCTCCACGGCAAGGCGCACCCATTGGTGGCATTAATTGAATCAGTAAAGGCTCAAACCAAGCTCAACGCCGGCCATGGTGGCCACGACGGCGCGGCTGCGTTATGCTGACGAAGTAAGACCGTCAGCGATTAAACTAAAGGCTCGGGAGGACTTAGTAGCTCACCCCAAAGTCGCTCGAGCTGAAGGATGAATCGAAGGAGTAATAGAGAAGCTTGACGGCAATCGAGTCAGACATGGTGGTGTTCCGGCGTCGACGAGGGCGTCCTAGCGTCTGCAATGGATGAACGGATCAACTAAAAGGCCACAGAGCGCCATGGCAACATGGAGAAGAAGGAGCTATGCTTAGCAAGAGCAGAGACGCACCATAGAGTGCTGGCCTCGGAGAGACGAGGTCGGTGGTGCTGCGGCCGGCTGCGAAGAAGAAAGATGGTGCACAGCGTATCTCGGTGAAATTAGGTGCCTAGGACTGGTCGGCTGGGTTCACAATGTATAGGCAGAGCGGTGACCTACTCAATTGAGGCAAGGAGAGGTCTACGGCTCCGGCGCGAGCTCAACAGAGCAGGGCGGTGATGGCAGAAAAAATAGAGGAAGAGCACTTCCAGTCTTATCGGCGGGTGAAGAGTGGCGGTGAAAGGTGCACTTGACACGCCGCGATAGCGCGGACACGTCGAAGCCAGAGGTGGCGCTCATAGGCGTGAGTAGAAGCCGGTGGAAGCTTATCGTCGCTGAGAGCTAGCCTGCTGGCACAGTTTGAGCTATTTACCGAATTGCCACTCGCTTAATTTCTCAAATTACTCCCAAATTTGTATGGTAACTCAAAAATCTCCAAAAACAAAAATTGTTCCAAATTCAAAAGGGGACACTTTAAAATCAAAAGGGGACACTTTAAGAACTTATCGCCTTTTCAAATTACTTCAAATTTTATATAACAACTTTGAAAACTCCAAAAACCAACTTTGTACAAATTGACAAACTCTACATTTTTTATTTTAGGCTCAACCCCAAAATGTGCTTAGATTTTGAATTAGGTTTTCTAGGGTAGAATTTAATGCTAGAATTTAGGGTTTTCGGAATTCCAATTTAACACTAAGGTTATGAACTTGATTCATCCCATACAAGTCAGCACATATAAGCATAAAATAAACTTGTTTTAGTGAATGCATATCAAAGTTTTCACTAACACACAAATGATGTGCAAAGCATATGATGACATGGCATATTTTAGGGTTTAAAGCACCAGAGGTGTTACAATCTTTCCCCCTAAAAGAAATCTTGTCCCGAGATTTAAAGTCCTAGGATAAAGTAATGGAAAAGGAAATGTGTCAAGCAAATACTTTCAAAACCTGACCATAAAACAGCTAAGGCCCCTTTACAAAACATGGTTTGTAAAGACAAAACACAACTAACATTATTCTATGTCGACGCAAGAAACTTTGAAAATTGTTCTAGCAAGAAATCTTTGGATTCCCAAGTAGCTTCTTCTTCGGATTGTTGATTCCATTGTATCTTGTAGAACTTGATTGTCCTCCTTCGTGTGACATGGTCTTTCTGATCCAGAACTTGGATAGGATATTCAGAATATGTGAAATCAGGTTCAAGTTCCACTCCTTCAATATCAATATTTTGATCAGGCATTTAAAGACATTTCTTTAATTGGGAAACATGGAACACATCATGTACAGCTGAGAGATGTTCTGGTAACTTCAAGAGATATGCTACCTTCCCACACCTCTCCAAAATTTGAAATGGTCCAATATAACGAGGTGCCAACTTGCCTTTAACACCAAAACGGTTGACCCCCTTCATTGGTGATACCTTCAAGTATACATCATCTCCCTTGTTAAACACCAATGGTCGACGTCGTTTATCTACATAACTCTTTTGTCGAGACTGAGCTATCTTCAAATTACTTTGTATCCACCTAACCTTCTCTTCTATTTCTTTCACAAGGTCAACTCCAAAGAACCATCTTTCCCTGGGTTCAGACCAATTTAGCAATGTTCTGCATCTACGACCATAGAGTGCTTCAAACGGAGCCATCTTAATGCTCTCTTGATAACTATTGTTGTATGAGAACTCAGTCAAAGGCAAACATTCATCCCATTTATTGGAATAGTTAAGGACACAACACCTTAACATATCTTCTAGTATTTGATTTACTCTTTCAGTCTGACCATCAGTCTGTGGATGATAAGTGGTACTATACAGAAGTTTGGTACTCATCGAAGCATGCAATTGTTTCCAAAAGTTGGAAACAAACTGTGTACCTCTATCTGACACAGTGGTCTATGGTACACCATGTAAGCTCACGATTCATGCTAAATATATCTTGGCATATTGGATAGTGGGATATATACTCTTGACTGGAAGAAAATGAGCTGACTTAGTTAGTCGATCTACAATAACCCATATTGAGTCAAAACCTTTTGATGTCTTGGGTAGACCAACGATAAAGTCCATACTAATATCCTCCCACTTCCAAGCTAGAATAGGCAATGGTTGTAACTCTCTAGCGGACCTCAAATGTATAGCTTTTACTTTTTGACAAGTATCACACTTGGCTATATATCGAGCAATCTCTATCTTCATTTTGGTCCACCAAAATATCTGCTTCAAGTCATGGTACATCTTATTACTTCCCGGATAAATAGAGAACCTGGTGGCATGTGCCTCTTCAAGAATCAACTGTCGCAACTCAGCAACCTTTGGTACCACTAGGCGATTCTTGAACCATAACACACCTGCATCATCTATTCTGAAGCATGATGCTTTTCCCATCCTGACTCTCTTTTTTTATATGGGCTATACCCTTGTTTTCTTTCTGAGTGGCAATAATTTGGTCTCAAATAGTTGATTCAACAATTATATTAGTCAAACTACCTTGTTGAATTATCTCTATTTTCAACTTCTCCATCTCATGACATAAAGTCAGATCCATTGTCTTCATGGTTAGGTAATTGCAATGGCTCTTACGACTGAGTGCATATGCAACCACATTTGCCTTACCAGGGTGGTAATGCACCTCCAAGTCATAATCTTTAATAAATTCTAACCATCTTCTTTGCCAAATGTTCAATTCTGATTGAGTAAAGATATACTTTAAACTCTTGTGATCTGTATAAATATGACAAGTATTACCAAGTAGATAATGCTGCCAAATCTTCAAAGCATGGACAACTGCTGCTAACTCCAGATCATGGGTTGGATAATGTTCTTCTTGTCGCTTAAGTTGTCTAGAAGGATAGGTGATGATTCGACCTTCTTGCATCAATACACATCTAATACCAATACTAGAAGCATCACAATAAACGTCGAACAACTTCTCGATATCTGGCTATGCTAACACTGGTGTAGTGGTTAATAATCTTTTCAAAGTCTAGAAAGCTTCTTCACAGTCAGGTGACCAGATAAACTTGGCTTGGTTTTTCAACAATCCGGTGATGGACTTGGATACTAGAGAAATCTGGAATAAAACGACGGTAATAACCCACCATTTCTAGAAAACTTCAAACCTGATGAACAGTGGTTGATGGTTTCCAATCTAGTATATCCTTAACTTTGCTTGGATCTACCGCAACTCCTTCAGCTAATAAGACATGTCCTAAAAACTATACTTAGCATATAACTGATGTTCTCTTAGACGTGTCAGAACAACTCTGAGATGTTCAGCATGTTCTTTCTTATTCTTAGAATATATTAAGATGTCATCAATGAAGACCACTACAAACTTGTCTAGCTTAGGCATGAACACTAAATTCATCAGATACATGAATTGAGCTAGGGCATTCGTTAAACCAAAGACATTACCAGGTACTCATATAATCCATATCTGGTGGTAAATGCCATTTTGGGAATATCTTTAGGCTTAATTTTGATTTGATGGTAACCCGACCTCAAATCAATCTTGGAGAAAACTTTAGCTCTAGCCAGTTGATCAAAAAGTAAATCTATCCGAGGTAAGGGATATTTATTTTTAATTGTCACTTCATTCAATGGATGATAGTCAACACACAATCTTAGGGTCTCATCTTTCTTTTTCACAAAAATTGTAGAACATCCCCAAGGTGATGAACTAGGTTGGATAAACCCTTTATCAATCAACTCTTGCAACTGAGTCTTCAACTCGGCTAATTCCTTGGGAGGCATCCTATAAGCTCTCCGAGAGATTGGAGCTGTTCTAGGTTTTAGATCTATGTTAAACTAAACATCCCTATCAGGTGGTAGACCGGGTAAATCTTTAGGAAAAACATATGGGAATTCGCAAACTACAGGAATATCTCTAATCTCCTAGACGGAAGTTGCACAAACTTTTTCCACTAATCTCTTTAAGATTGGAAGTTGGATAAGAAGCTGAGAATTACTATCTGGCAAACTCAACCTTATTGTCCTATTTAAAGTATCTATAATAGCTTTATGCTGATACATCCAGTTCATTCCCAAGATCACATCTATATCCCGATCCTTTAGAATAATCATGGTGGTGGAAAAAATATGCCCACCCAGGTTTATGGGTACCTGGTACACTATTTTCTTAGTACACAAACGTCCCCCGGGCGACTATATATAAAAATTCTCCTTTGTTTCCCCAATTGGAATTTCATGCTTTATGACAAAGGTTCTATTGATGAATGTATGAGATGCACCAGAATCAAAAAGCATAACTATAGGATGATCGGCGATCGGAAACATACCCAGCATCATGGGTTCCCTTCTGGAATCTCCCCAGCTTGAGTATAGAAAACCCACCCCGTCTTCTTTTTACTTTTGCCCTTCTAAGCATTTTGGTTATTGTTCTTGTCCTAAGTTTGACCCTGTTGTTGATTTCCAGGAGCCTTCTAAAAATTTGGATTATACTGCTTAGGATACAGACATTCCCTAGAGAAATGACCGGACTTCCCATAATTGAAACATGGGTAATTGTGGCCTTGGGGTGTTGGAGCACGAACACTAGGAACATTTGTCTGTTGAGAGTTTGGGTAAGTTATGGCAGGACGGACATTTGGTCGTTGACCGGCTTGAAACTGCGGAGGACGGTAGTGATTCATCGGATGATAAATTATCTTCTGTCTCTTTTGATTGCCACCAAAAGACCTAGATGGCATACTCTTTTTCTTCTTAATTTCCTTATGCTGCCGATATTTCTCCTCTGAAGCAATAGCAATGTTAACCGCCTCATGATACGTGACATTGGTATAGGTAGTCATCATGGTCTGAAGTTTTGTATTAAGGCCACGCATGAACCACTTCTTCTTCTTAGCATCTATGTTAACATGCTCAGGTGCGTACTGTGAAAGGTGATTGAACTTGCCCACATACTGCATGACTGTTTGATCACCTTGCTTTAAAGCAAGAAACTCATCAAGTTTCATGGCCATAACTCCCTTCGGAATATAATGGGCATGAAAAGTAGTGCAGAACTCGGCCCAAGTTACCCGAGTACTGGCTAGTTGCATGGCCACAAGGTTCGCCCACCAAGCGCCTGTTGCACCTCTAAGCTGTTGGGCAGCAAAAACAGGCTTCTGAAACTCAGTGCATGGAATGAGGTCAAACTTCTGCTCTATGGTACGAAGCCAATCATCAGCTTCAAGTGGTTTGTCAGCCTTGGTAAATACTGGTGGTCGTGTATCCATGAAGTCAACATACGTAGCTTCCTGCCTTTGATGATTACAACCATGATTCCCTTACATCATATTTTGATTGCTTTGAGCTAACTCCCAAAGCTACCGAGCATTATCTACGGTCACATTGACCAGTGCCATGATAGCATCAGCCAAATTTGGCAGAACTGGTGAGGGATCAGGAATACCATCCTCATCTTGTGAAGAACCAGGAATATTCGAACCCTGAGTACAACGCATCTATTCATGACAAACCAAACTTTACTCACAAACATTTATTGAACTATTAAAAGAGCTTACTACAAACATATTACATTGGGTTTACTTATTTATACACAAGTTTGCACTTAAGCTAGACTACCCAACTAAACTAGAACTCACTATATTACAACTCTACTCTTCTCCTTGAGCACATCAAACCTCGTGATCGGTATCCATTCTAGAAACATTTCTGCCTTCATCATCACTTTCATTGACCATCACTACTTCTTCTGGATCCTCTTCTTCTTCCTCTTCATGTTCATCATCATCTGCTATGATGACACCTAGGTCCATTGCATCTACTTGAGGCTCATGATTTGGATTC
Source organism: Miscanthus floridulus (assembly GCF_019320115.1). NCBI lineage: Eukaryota > Viridiplantae > Streptophyta > Magnoliopsida > Poales > Poaceae > Miscanthus > Miscanthus floridulus. The sequence continues at coordinate 55,763,195 of NC_089594.1, forward strand.
AGGAGATTGTTCAGCCTATGGACTTCATCATGTAGATTGGTATAATATTCTTCTAAGTCTTCTATATAGAACTCTAACTCATGAGCTCGGGCTCTAGCTACATCTTCTCTATGCCAAGCTTCATTTCTTCCTTCCACCATATGAACTAACATACGTTCATAGTTCTTATGAGCGGTGGTGAGACACCTCAATTGATCCTGTAACTTGCCCACCTAGATGGCATCCAAGGCCCTATCTCTAGTAGCCTATGCTAATTCTGCTGAAAGCCTCTATACCTCAACCTAGGGATCAGGCCTAAAGCTGCTACTGCTAGCACCATCACTTCTAGGGGCAAGCTAGTGACGAGGAACTCCTTTGGGTCCAATGGACTTACGGGGCGTTACCTTGGTATGAGCCATACTATAGAAAGCAAGATTTAGTAACAATAAGAAACTCTGAGAAAAGTCTAAAGAGTAGCAAGGAATGGATTACACTACTCAACCCAAACTACGAGGGAAAGTAATTAACAAGTGGATTAATCATGATGCATGAATCGTCCATACAAAACTTAAACAACAAAGCTCCTAAGTACATAAACAATAGTTCTTATTATATACGGCATAATAAGATTACTACTCCACCATACAAAGCATTTTTAATCAAATAAGGAATGGCAAGAATGAATTAAGATAAGTCAGAAGCAGTTTGGACCAAATTAACAAGTTAAATTTATTTGCCCCAATTCGTTTTGAAGTTTTTGTAAAACAATACTACAAAAATCTTTATATTGGTGCTCTGATACCATTCTGTGGTAGAATCTCCTAAATTATAGGGCCCACATGCACCTGTCATTATCTAATGACCCTTGACGACTATGCATATGTTCCTGGTAACTTAAGAAGCCTGTCGGGTGTCCTCAGGAAACCCAAATCGTCCACAATTTTTTTCGAGCAGGATCCATTACAGAGTCATTGCAGTATTACAACAGTTTATTCATTAATATACATCAGAGCAAAATAGTGGAAGTCTTACGATACTTAGTTACAAATAGTTGTTTCAAACTTTACAAACTAAGTACGATTATTATTACAAACCATAGTAGTGGAGTAGCTTAGTAACATAAAACAAAACACACAATAAAGTGCCCTGCCTAAGGCCACACATTTACTTGTCATCTTCGATTTGAAAAACCATCATGCAACACGGTCCAAAGCAGACCTGCGCATGAGGCTCACCTGCAACAAGGGTTTAACGAACCCTGAGTACAAAAGTACTCAACAAGACTTAACCGAAGTAACAATAGATAAGACCCAGGAATGTAGGCTCGAGGATTCAAGGTAAGGCTTTAGCAAGAATCAAAGTTCTTTTACATAAAAGCTCTCTAACAAGATTCTTTCTTTCAACAAATATCCCTCATCGAGATCATATATGAATCTGCCTTGATCTGTATTGAGATCATGAACTTCATATCAAACCCTTTCTCCAATCTTCCTCAAGTTTCATTTATTAACTGCGATGATGAACAGTGAGTTGAGTCTCCATAACCGAGGAGCAACAATGATTCGAACCAATTATAACCTAGCTGGGGATTTCCAACCACACAACATATGCAGGTCCCTGACCTACATATACCAACCTACCCTCAGATCCTCTAAAACAAGAACGGGTCTGCACCACCTGATTATACAGTACTCCACCAATCCAGCCTGTTGCCACGTGGGTACACGCTACTCTCGCCATCTCTCCACTCCTAGTGCGTGAGTAGCCATTCTCATAATAGAATAGCCGAGTTAAGGCTTACCAAAGTATGTGGCTAGTACTACAAAGTCTCACCTCATGTAATTCAACAATAGACGGTTCTTAATCGACACAGGCGGAAAGAACCCGCTCACAAGACATCCATGTCTTATGGCTCTCACACACCGAGTCTGCCCGGTCTAGATTTATTACTCCACATGATTATATCTCATGATAACATAAATAACCAAACGTATCCAAGAAACCATTTATATCTCGTAGGTAACCGGTAATCACCCGACTTTTATCGTTCTATGCATGGCTAAGCATAATTAGGCATTCTCGGATTAGAACTGGTAACAAGGTTGATATGGAAAAACATGGTTGGTAATGCACCAATTAGGTTTCCACTCAACTCCTAATCACTTAATGCAGTATATAAAAGAAAAAGCGATATAAATTTGTAAAACACAAGGTAGGTTTAAATGCATCCGGGGCTTACCTTAATTGTCGGAAAAGTCAGGTTCCGGAGATGTTCCACAGATATCAAACCCGACCTCAACAGGTGGATTAACTTCCTCAACAACTTAGTTGACTACCACGTTCTCACTTTCGTTCACTACACGTAGTAATAATGCCATGTTTAAAATGATGCGAGATATAAAACATGATGCTTGACGATGGATGCAAAAGTTAATAACTTGAATTTAACTTTCCTTCACGGTATAGTTACAAGCCAAAAACTAACTAAACCTTTTTATAAAATCAAACACTTACTTTTAATGCCAAGGATCATTTTATGCTTATGACCCAAGGTCATCACTCAATCCCAAATTCAAACTAAACCTAAGTCATTAAGAGTTAACATTTGTTTTTATTAATTAAATAATTAATTCAAAATTATGAAATAAATCAACTTTTTCCAAATGAGCTCAAAATTTTTGTGAAGGCTCATCACATGGTAACTAAGTGGCAAAACAATTTTCATAATTTTTGGATAATTATTTAAGCCTAGAAAAATCATGGAATCCCATTTATTAATTAATTTGAGCAATTTTTATTACATTCAAAGTATACTGAAAAGTATCATTTAATATTTTTCCTAAATAGTTCACATCTTAGAGAGGTCACAAAAAATTTTTTAGAATTTTTGGAGCTCTATTTAATTCTACATAAAATAAACAAATCACAACACTATTTAATCATTTCTGCAAAATAGAAAAAAATCATTTTCAAATAAACGGTCACTGACAGGGTGACCCCACCGGTCAGCCCGCGCTGACTACGGTGGCGAGGCTCTCTGACTGGCGATTTCTCGCCGTCGACGAGGTCTCCGGCCACGACCGAGGTACCGGCGTGATCTCCACGGCAAGGCGCACCCATTAGTGACATTAATTGAATCAGTAAAGGCTCAAACCAAGCTCGACGCCGGCCATGGCGGCCACGACGACGTGGCTGCGTTATGCCAACGAAGTAAGACCATCAGCGATTAAACTAAAGGCTCGGGAGGACTTAGTAGCTCACCCCAAACTCGCTCGAGCTGAAGGATGAATCGGAAGAGCAACAGAGAAGCTTGACGGCAATCGAGTCAGACATGGTGGCGTTCCGGCGTCGACGGGGGCGTCCCAGCGTCTGCAATGGATGAACGGATCAACTAAAAGGCCGCAGAGCACCATGGCAACATGGAGAAGAAGGAGCTATGCTTAGCAAGAGCAGAGACACACCGTAGAGTGCTGGCCTCGGAGAGACAAGGTCGGCGGCGCTACGGCCGGCTGCGAAGAAGAAAGATGGTGCGCAGCGTATCTCGTTGAAATCAGGCGCCTAGGACTGGTCGGCTGGGTTCACAATGTACAGGCGGAGCGGTGACCTACTCAATTGAGGCAAAGAGAGGTCTACGGCTCTGGCGTGAGCTCAACAGAGCAGGGCGGTGATGGCGGGAAAAATAGAGGAAGAGGAAAAAGCGACTGGAGAGCACTTCCAGTCTTATCGGTGAGTGAAGAGCGGCGGTGAAAGGTGCGCTTGACACGCCGCGATGGCACGGACACGTCGAAGCCAGAGGTGGCGCTCGCGGGCATGAGTAGAAGCCGATGGAAGCTTGCCGTCGGTGAGAGCTGGCCTGCTGGCACTGTTCAAGCTATTTACCGAATTGCCACTCGCTTAATTTCTCAAATTACTCTCAAATTTGTATGGTAACTCAAAAATCTCCAAAAACAAAAATTGTTCCAAATTCAAAACTCTATAACTTTGTTGTAATAACCATACTCAAATTATGTCTACATTTTAAAATGTAACTTTAAAATTAAAAGGGGGCACTTTAAGAACTTATCGCCTTTTCAAATTACTTCAAATTTTATATAACAACTTTGAAAACTCTAAAAACCAACTTTGTACAAATTGACAAACTCTACATTTTTCTATTTTAGGCTCAACCCCAAAATGTGCTTAGATTTTGAATTAGATTTTCCAGGGTAGAATTTAATGCTGGAATTTAGGGTTTTCGGAATTCCAATTTAACACTAAGGTTATAAACTTGATTCATCCCATACAAGTCAACACATATAATCATAAAATAAACTTGTTTTAGTGAATGCATATAAAAGTTTTCACTAACACACAAATGATGTGCAAAGCATACGATGACATGGCATATTTTAGAGTTTAAAACACCAGAGGTGTTACACTCACCCGCATTGCCTTGATCTGCCTATCGCCTGTAGTAAGCGGCCTCCGTTTCATATGCGGCCTATGCGGCTTGAGAGAAGAACACTTCCTCATCCTCATCCTCATCCGCCTTCAAACCCGCCTCTGCTAGAGCGATGAGCTCGCTCAATCTGCCAGTGTCGTCCCCATCCTTCTCCACCTGTAAGCCCGCCTTCGCTAGAGCGATGAGATCGCTCAACCTGGCAATGTCGTCCTCGTCCTCGTCCCTCTCATTGTCCAACACAATCGGACATAGAACGCTGCGACTGGCTCGGATTCTGTGCTCATGTAACTTGTTTTCCATATAACTTGCACGGGCCACCTCTACGACATGGTCCTCGCTGCATCCAATCCCTTCATGTATAAAATGCAACAAGTTATCAACACGATTATAGTACATTTCAAAGCAGGCAACGAAAGTATGAAGGCTTCCAATGACTCACTTGCACACAATGCAGCAACATGGTCGTTCAAGACCTGTATCTATACTGTTTCCTCCTCCATTGCAGCCTTCCTTGCCCTATCCTCCTCTAATGCCCTCCATCTCTTCGACCCCTATTTGTCAAGCCTGACATCGACCGGGTTACGTATACCGCTCTTTCTAGCAAACTCACACATGTTCTTCTTTCACAGTTTAACAAAGTGGTCGACATAGTCACGTCCATATCCCCTCTTCCGTGCAATTACTTGCATCCCCTTCAAGTCATCCAAGAACTTTTCTTGACCATCATAAGATTCCCACTTGCATTTCCTAGGGCTCTGTTCAAATAAAAAATTATATCATAATTCTTTAAAAAATCCAAAAAATATAATTTCAGGTTTTCAACACCAATAACCAACCTCATCATAGTCAACCATATGGCCGCTATAATGGCCTATTCCTAGCTCTGAAGGGACTAGACCATAGTTGGATTGAACACCACATTCGCACATGATTGGAGGTGCTCTGTAAATTATTCTTTCTTTCTTCTTTTCCTTAACCTTTGGCGGTTCTTCCGGCCATTGGTTCTTAGGACCATACAACCACTCCTTGAAATGATACTTCGCCATTGAAAATACCTAAATAAGATGACATTAGTACATGAACACATATAGCTCAACATTTCAACACATACACTTTACACTTCATGCTTGTTTAGACACATAAACTCCAACGTATTCTTAGGGTTTATCATAGCTCGATCTCCGCAATCGCATAGAGGAGGTTCCTCGAGTCGTCTAACTACGGCTAAGTGCTTCTCTTAGCCGTCATTGGAGGAGGGTTAGGGGAGGTGGAACCCACCGCTTGAAGTGTTCTCGAGGATATCGCCCTCTCCACCAATCGTCGAAAAGGAGGTACCTGGGGTCAAACTTGTCTGCTTCATCAATCCACTGAAAGAAAAGGCACCTCTCATGGGCCTACACAATAAAATTCTAACAAAATATTAGTAACCTAGTAATACAAATAAAGAAAAAAACATACGGAAACAATTACTTACATTAAAACGACTGCATGTGTAGAAGCAACGAGCAGCTGTGTCCGGATGTCTCGATTGAAACACGTCGGCAGGACGACCACAGTCACAGTTAGGGATAGGGAGGTCAGGAGGGACAGGGACATCTTTGCTAAACTCGTTGGGGTACAATTCTCTAGGACGACCCTGTTTTCGCCACAACTGCTCCCGAAACATGTCTTCCATCTAATAAAATGATTCAAATTAAGCATCAATCAAAACAACACAAATTAATGTAAAATATAATCATTTGCATTGCAACTCAAATAATATAACAAACACTTATAGCAACAAAAATATATATGGTAAACAAACTTCTAACTAAATAATTAACCTTAACATTGACAAAATCAAAGTAATATCTTCCTCCAAACCATAGCCCATAGTTTCCAAACATAATTTTCCTGCTAACCTTAACTCCCATTCATAATATTTTAATCCACTATTCAAACTAAAATAAAAAGTGCGTCATTACCTTAAACGAGGCCGAGGGAGAGAGGCGGCCAGGGACTGGAAGGGAAGGGAAGGGAGGGAGGCGACAACGGAGGGTTGGGCGTCGACGACACTTGGGAGTGGCGGGAGGACGCGACGCGGAAGTCGTCCACCGCGTTATGGCAGACAGAGGGAGGGCGGCTCGCGGGCGATATTTACCTGGGACTGCCGTGCCGTGAGGGATGGCGTGGCGGCGCCGCAGACCCTGCCACGTCACCGGTCAGCGCCCCGGTCGTCGCCACGTCATCCCTCTCGCCGCGCCACTATGCATGGCGCGGCACAGGCGTTTCGCCGCGTCAGAAAAATAGGCGCGGGCAAAAGTGTTAGTTTTGAAAAAAAAAAATAAAACAATGTTAGATTTAAAATTAGTTTAAAAAAGTGTTAAAAATAAAAAAAAAATTCAATGGGTGCCGGTGCCTCGGCGGTGGGCGTGGTCGAGCCGGGCGGACGTGATGTTGTGGACTTCCGGAATGCGTGGCGTTGGACCAGCCGGCCGTAGCGCGAGGAGGCGCGCCTGGACACCGATTGAGTTGGCGAGACCACGGGAGGTCAGGTCAGCCCTCAGCTACTGTGCTACCAATCTCCTGACTCCTGCCGTCCTGCGCCTGTGGCCGCGCAACGTTGGGCACTTGGGCTTTGACCGCTCCCCTTGGAGTGGGCCAAGCGATCGCCTTCCATTTATGGGCCGGGCGGGCGCTCAGCTGCTCGATTTTTTTTTAAATTAACTCTTTTTAGAATAAATATAATTTTAAAATAATAATCTACCTCCGAAAGTAGCTTTTAGATCTACTGCGCCAGTCCGTGTGGAGCGACAAAATAACACTATTGCGCCATATGTATTTGCAGCTAGTTTGACGTCCGGTGGCCTGGTGCTATCACGATGGTGGTAGGGGCACGACATGGCATGGCAAGGCTTGCACCAGCCGTTCTCGATATATTTTCTTCCATCAAAGTAAGTTAGTATCAGACTTGAAATCTTATGAGACTCGACATATATGCTATAGCGGATAGCGTATATAATTCATTTTAGTTACACATGCACAGGACCAAGTGCAATATATTTTTGAAGTATTTATAATTCTAAAGTAAACCTCTAGGACCAGATAAAACTTGGAGTTCCTAAATATTACAAAAATTATTCGATCCATTCTCCTTCTTTACTCAATTTTATTAGGTAATGACCACAAAATATTTCAAATTCTGATAGGGCTACAATCTGATATGCACTTGTTCCATTTTAATTAGAACGACATCATTAATTGTTGTAAAATTGGAGTTGTTCAATTTCAAATTAGGTGAAACATTAGGATACTCATCAAAGTTTCTAATCTTGGAATTTTTAGTTATGATTGATGATTTTTAAACTAATAATTAAAGTATAAGATCTACTCAACTTTGATCAAAACTTCGACTTAGATAAAAAAAATCAGGTCTCGTCGTTTAATTTTGCTAATATGTCCAAGGTCATCTTGTAAATCTTGATGATCGTTCAATCCCCAAAATGACGAGACGTGAGTTAAGTTAGATATGAAAATACCATGTGTCAACCATTCAACACCATGTACAATTATAAAAACGCTAATGCAAGCGGGCATCCGGGTGGCCGGACGCATCGTTGGTGGGCCGCGCGACGGCAGCCCAAGACCCCACGCTCCTCCGTTTCTAAAAAATCAGCTCGTTGTCCACGTCCTTGTTCCTATCTGCTCGCTTGCCGCATCCAACGCTCGGCCGCTATGGCAGAACCGTCCGAAATAACACGTTTTCGGAGACGCTCGTCTTCCATTAGACACTAAGCGCCTTGAAAATGAGCTACATCGGACAATTCCGTCGAGCACACCCTAGGAGAAAACTCAAAAATCCACATTTTTTCATCAAGATTATAAATAAGAGAATAAAGCTTACAACATTCTTAAGACATTTCTTACATCACTTAATTACAGTAGCAGGATGTAACCTCAATTGATTATAACAACAGAATATAACAATGTTATCAGAGTTACAGAGGAAGCAAAGATTAATTTAATGATAGAGTGGAGCAGTAACATAGTGGACATTTTTATACAAGAGATGTTAGCAGATTTTACATTTTTTCTTATAAAAACCTTTAGTGAGGGTTATAAATAAACACTATAGTCGTAGCGTGAAAGGAATCCTCTCTAAGCCCACCAGGAGGTTTCCACACACAAGGGTCAGCTCTATATATCCTTCGATCACCTGCAACAGGGGGAATAAAACCCTGAGTACTTGATTATACTCAGCAAGACTTATTCGACAGGAGGAAAACAAAAGACTCCAATGATATGCAAGGTTTATTTGGCTTGTGGGTTATTGAATCTGTGGAAGCATTACTAAATGTGCATTCTTATATTAAATTTTATTATCAGTCATCATTAGTTTATTAACTATCCATTCTATATAAGCTCTTATGCTACTTTCAAGCAGGTGGTGAGCAATAAGAACCATTTTACCATCTTTCATATTTCAGTTCTTACTACGGTGCTAAACCATAGCCAAGTCGATACCGTCTCACAGAAATGGCGATTCGCGAACCAATGTATCCCAGCTGGGTACCTCGAAACACACGCCTCGTTTGTACCCCTGGCACAAACAAGACCAACCCATTCCACTCTTGTCACGGGGTCCAGGTCTCCGTCCAAACTTGGACTCCAAGCCCCCACACTTGAGAACCCATCTCAGTATGGTGCTTATACCTCCACCTTTCCTCACCTCCAATCAGTCGGTCCGGAAAGAGTCGGAGCCCGCAACAAGAGCGTAACGAGCCTTACCACTCCCATAAACAAGTATGTGCTCGGGATAATAAGTCTATGACCTGACTACCATCCACAGCATCGGACGGTCCTCAATCGATAAAGGTGGAACAAGTGCAATCCGAGCCTCACTCGAATGCCAAACCAAGACCAGATCCAAACTACCATTCCGTCCGGTCTCCAATTATCATCCATATATATATATTCCATGTGATAATAATATAATAACAACAAAAATATCTTTCCTATCTCTCACGAGTGATAGGTAATCACTCGACTTCTACCGGATCCTATAGCATAGCAATCTATATGACCCTGATATACTAGTAGGGCTCATAGGGTAAGGATATATATATGCAAGTGGTTTTCATCCAACTCCTTAAAACTTAATGCATAAGCATAAAATAAAGTGCAGAATAATAGGGGTTATGCACCGGGGCTTGCCTGGGTAAGATATAACCAAAAGTCAGTATTCCATCATGGTGACACGATCATCGAGGCACCATATTTTTCGCTACTTCGGTAGACTCCATGATCCATTGTTGTCCCTATTATGATATTCGTGGATGCAACGTAGAGACATAAATAATCAACGTCAATTACAACTCTAAATTATGATTATGCTCCGCAAGCTAACGAGCTAGCTTTAATGACTAACGTACTAATCTATGTATCCATGTCGTCAAGTAAGGCTTCGTCTCCAAAAAAAGGTTTTAGTTCTAAAATCCTAAGGTGTTTTGGCATTTTATAGATTAAATATATATTTTTGAACTAGGGCTCATTTAGGTACCTTAGCAAACTAATTATTATAGAGCTACAAAAATTACAGTGATCACCTAATAATATTAGAAATTTACTATAAAAGTTTTAGAGCCAACACTATCACCAATTTATCAAAAAAATTCCTTCAAATTTATATCTTAACAATATTAAGCATCTTAAATTAATTAGATCACTTATGAAAATATTATAAAACTGTGTGAACAAAGTATACTAGCAGGTAGATCATAATTTTAGGAACCTAACAAAATTGGTTTCATAATTTTTAGCCAACTACACAAATTTCTATTGAATTTACAAGTTTACCTTAGAAACTAAATTAGAAAATACTTTAGAAAAAAGGGTCAGGGCGAGCATTGGGCCTAGCAGCCTAGCGAGGTCCCTAGAAATCCCATGCGTGCTGGCGCGGCGGCCGATGGCACAAGGCAGCTACTCCAGGCAACCTAGGCTCGCTTCGACGGGAGTAAGGAGCCGACCACCATCTATAGCTGAACGCACAAGGTTGGGTGGCGGTTAAGGACTCAAAGACGCACTGTCGTGGGCTGCAGCGGTGAGTGGCTATCCGCGGCGGCGATGTGACTGTTTCGGCGAGCCTACGCCCTTACAAATAGGTAGAGATGGCGGAGAAGCATCAATAGCTCACTGTGGTGTACGCTCTACTGACGATTAAAGTAGGGGAGCACCGCGATAGTCTGGCCACGTGTGAGCCGTCGGGGCGGTGGTGCTCTAGGATGGACACCCATGCGTCACCATGTTGTCGACGAGTTCCTTGGCCAAAATAGCGCGAGCACCGAATGGAGGGAATCAAGGCGAGTTCAGGGTTGCGAGCAATTGAACTGTTACCACTCCTATGGGCCTTACCCCCAACCCTCTGGTCATGGCGGCGTACATGACCGGTAGCGAGCAAAATCCAAAATTGGCCGTGGCCAGACCACCGCTGGACCCGACGAGAGTGGGGCATCTAACAAACTTCCTCTGCTTCTCACTAACATGAGGAATTGAGCTAGGAAGCTTTGAGTTGGTGATTATGAAGGGAAGAGGGCGGCGCATCGCCCCTGCTACATCACGCGACACGGCCCCATCAAAGGTGACCCAGCCACAACATGATAGGGTACAACAACGCAAGGACATGGCCACATGAGCGAGGGCAGGAGGGTGTCGGGTAGTGCTAGATGGAGCCAATAGGTGTGTTAGCGCGCGGGGCACTTGAATGCGGTAGCCGGGCCCGAGCAGCTCACCCATGTTGGCTAGCAGAACAGGGCGAAGCAGGGAGGCATCATCGTCACCCTAAAGCTGGGGTCGGCTGACCCAGACGTGGTGGGCAGTGGCACGGGCTCGCGGTAGGTGAGACGCAGGGCAGGGCGATTGCCACGTCGACACGGCGACAATGGCCACGACCTACGGACATGGTGGTGCACGCTTGCAGCGATAGCGGGGGCACACAACAACCGTATTGCAATGACGCCTCGCCATGTGACTGCGCAGCGGCTGCACTGGTGTAGCGCAGTGGCAGCCCTCTGGCTTGGCGCAGCGGTGTGCGCAACAGCAAGGTGGGACAGCAGCGCGACGGCCAGCAGCTGTAGGGCGACGACAGTGGCCCGCTGGGCTGTCCACGGCCAACCCACGGCTAGACCGGCCGACTAGGGTCGGCACCACAACACGTGGAATGCGGCCAGCCGTGCGATGCCGTGCGGCCGCACGTGGTGAACGTGCACCCGAGCTAAGCATATGACGTGCACGAATTTTAAAGCGTGTCTAAAAACTAACCTATCATAGTTGAAGCTAAACTACCTTGACCATGCTAACGATGGTACATCAGTCTACCATAAGGAGCAAAAACACAACATTGACCTTTAGCTAGATTTTCCAGAATTAATTCACCAACATGGCATTGTCACACTGTTTTCAAACTTAAAATTTCTTCCAAGTCTTGAGCGGAATTTGACTTCAAGTTCCATTTCCAAACCAATAGAAATACTAGCTAGTCATATTATTTTTCTACAGCAAGAGTTGCATTGTGATCTACAAAGTTTGTACTTCGAACTTTATTTAAGTATCACACACATGTTCTATAGTATTTTTGCTTAATAAAAATTGATTTTCAACCCTACTTGATATACTTGAGCTATTGAATCAACATTCATTTAACATTTTTATTGGTTATTTTAGGCTACAAGAAATTTATCAACACCTTCTATCATATGCATTATTACATAAACATGATGCTGATGACATGATTTAGTAGTTTTTTAGGGCGTAACACCGAGGGTGTTACAGCTCTACCCCCCTTTAACAAAATCTTGTCCCGAGATTCGAAGCAAGAACCAAAAGAGAAAACACGATTACATTTCATAGACCTAAAGGTACATAGGAGGTTACACGGCTTTGCCCATTAATCCACACAAGGATTAGGGGATACATGATTAAGAACAAACCTAGTACAACCAAAAGCTTAATCCAGAAGTCGAGATAGACGAGAACAATGGAGAACAATAAGAAAATGATTTTCCAAAACATGGCGTATGTCCAACAGATCCAAAAATAGGAGACTAAGAACTCAAACATCATGAACCCTAAGACCAAACTAACCAATGGTAGACTTGAACTTCTTTGAAGAAAACTAGATCCCTTCTTCTTCTCGGATTACACAATCACCTCTGACTAGCGACCCTAGTTCTATGAGCGATGGCTGGATCTCATAGCTCTACTTTAGATTCGAGGGGATGGAGATGAAGGAGAGGCGCACAAGGTGGCATCTTATAGCTTGGTGGATGGAGATGGAGCATAGCGCACTAGAAGTGAAGGCGGTGTGGATGGAAGACACTGATGGTTCACAAGGTGAGGAAAAAGTCAGCCATGGTGCGCTCCATGCGCGAGCTTGAGTGGAGGTAGGAAAAAGGAGAGGAGAGGGGGTTCGCTCCATGAGGTGGCGTGTGGGTGGCCATGTCCCCAAAAGAGGAAAACAGGAGGAGGATCCGGTATGGGGACGAGGGCAAGGATCGAGAGCCGACATGATGCCAGGAAAAGGGAAACACACAACGCATGAGTACAGTGGATGTGGTATAATGCCGTGGTTACACGAGAATGGGGTACTAGTGGACCCTGACACTGACGGCATCCATAGGGCATGTGACAATAGTGACAGGCGTGCATAACATGGTCAAGCTAGACATAGGGCTTGGGACATGATATCCGCTCAGGCTTTTTTCCAATCACTCCCTACTACCCGAGGCCAACTTTTCCTTGTTGCTCTTCTTTTCCTTCTCTTCCTTGTCCAAAATATGTGCCAACCTTTGTATTAACTAAGATCGTGACATACGTGCTTCCTCTAGAACCACATTCTCTTGGTTACTTTGGGGGAACACTATTTTATCAACCCATTGTGGATTTCCCATTCAAACACCCATATATTTCTAAGAAGAATGTTTTGTATCAAGAGTGGTATGGCGGTGCAACTTGGTAAAGGTACTTGGTTAACAACCTCAATACCAGTGCATGTCGAGCAGTGTCACCATGTGGCAGCTATTCCATAGGGGCCCTCGGGGTTTTCACAGCACCATAAGCTATTAACTAGGCAACTATTACCAACTTACACGTAATGAAGACGTTGGGGTCATAGACCACAGAATCAAAAGAGTATTGCAAGGGAAGATTCAGACAACAAGGGTTCCTTTCGCAACAAGGGACAAGAAATTCAAATCCCACAACGGATTTGATTTAAAGAGATTCAAGTGCTCTGTTGGGACATCCACAATTAGTTGATACAGTGTCCTACGTTATTCCATCATGGCCAGTCTGCTGGCATCTAAGTGGTTGCTCTCTTGTAACCCACTTAACATCGCCCTTGAAAACCCTAAGCGCGTCTAACAAGACCTAAGGGTAGATGGATACATTAAACTCAACGAAATAAATAAAATGCACATTCCAAATGTCCTTATGCTGGTACAACATACAAGCACTTACTCTCCCACTTGACACATCTTCGCCTTCCTTACGACCAGATGATCTCAACAACTATGGATGAAATACAATGGAAAGATTACAATACTGGAGGACAGCGACGAAAGACACCACTAACTATGCATACATCTTTTCCAAGGCAACTAATCTACTTTGTTAGACCACACATTTTCATTCCTAGGCTCGATGGATTCTTTTACCGCCCTGGCTATGGATCTGCCTCCTTGTAAGGAAAATGGACCCTAGTCCCATTTACTTTGGATTTTGGTATTTGATGACCAACACAACCAAATTGGACTAAAGAATTTACAAGTGTTTATTTTGTAGTTCAATAGGTGCAAGACGTGACTTGGACAAAGGTGACATGATGATCCAATGATCAACACCATAAGCAAGACCTTAGAAGTACAAGAGAAGACCCAAGATATCAAGCAAAGTCCAAGCATGAAGATAGGAACTAAGCCGGACGCAAGATCGTGAAGAAACAAGCTCACAGAGGTGACAGGATGCTGCATAGGACGCTGCATAGGATGCTACACCAGATGCTGCATAGGATGCTACATAGGACGCTGCATCGGACGCTGCATAGGACGATGCACAGGACGCTACATCGAACGCTGCACAGGACGCTACACTGGACGCTCTGATCAAGAGGCTCGACAACAGCAGTGTCAGTAGCAATGACCGAACGCTGCATAGGACGCTGCACCGGACGCTAAGTGCTAGAGTCCGGTCAACATCAATATGATTCTAGAGAGCCGTTTTCATGATCAGACGCGTCTGACCAGTGCTGACCAGCCGCTGGTCAGAGTCCGGTCAGTAGCAGAAAAGCGGGATTTTGTCCCCAACGGCTACTTTCTTAGTGGGGCTTATAAATAGACCCTCAACCAGCCATTTGAGAAGTGTGAAGCTGAGGAAACATACCTAGGGTGTTGATACACCATTTTAGTGATCTCCACTTGCATAGTGTTTAGTGTTTTATTAGGTGATTAGCGTAGGTGCTTTGCGAAGTGCTTAGGTTGATTAGACCACCGCTTATGTGCTTGCTCTAGGTTTAGGCCGAGTGTTTAGTGAGGTTTGCATACCTCTTACCACTCGATGCTTGCATGCACCATTGTTGTACATCGGAGGGGCTTGTAGTCTTGAGAGATCACACCAACCGTGTTTGTGGTGTGGCCGCCACCGTGTACCGAAGGGAACAAGGCCCATGATATTTCAGCCGGAAGCTTGATAGTGAAGACGATGGGGAGCATCTGGAAGAGGCTTGCCGGAAGGCACGTCGGAGACCCACTTGTGCATGGGGAAGGCTCGAGTCTATCTACGGAGTTACCCGACCGAAAGCTTGGCCCTTGCGAGGGATTCCTTGCGAGGGGCTCCAATGAGGACTAGGGGGAAGCTTGCACGCTTATCGATACCTTGGTAAAAATACCAGAGTCATCGACGGGAGTTTGCATATCTCTACCTTGCTCTTTAGCTTCCGCATTTACATTGATTGCATTACTCCTTTTGCGGTAGAGATAGCAACACATTAGCAAAACCGTAGTTGCACATTTAGATAGTTTGTCTTTTGCATAGGTTTTGCTAAGGTTAGAAAAAGAGGCCATAGTTTAGAGTTAGAATTTTAAGTTGCCTAATTCACCCCCACCTCTTAGGCGTCATGATTCCCTTCAATTGGTATCAGAGCGGGTTGGCTCAAATTGGATCTTTGGCTTAACCGTCGTTGAGCCGATACTATTTAGAGTGGTTGGGATGTATACCTCTAGGCCTCCGCACTTTGATGGCACTAATGTCCCCTATTATAAATCTAGAATGGCTTGCTATCTTGAGGCAGTTGATTTGGGAGTTTGGAGAGTCACTCGTGACGGGATGAAACCCATTAAGAATCTCGAAAAACCCATAAAGAGTGATGAAAAAGAAATGCATTTTAATGCTAGAGCTAAGAATTGCTTGTTTGAAACATTTAGCATGGATGTGTTTAACCAAGTATTCACTTTAAATACGGCACATGAAATTTGGTTAAAACTTTAAGAGCTCCATGACAGCACATCTAATGTCCATGAGCAAAAATATTGTCTAGCTAAACAAAATTATGATTCCTTTACAATGAATGATAATTAGCTTGTTCATGATATGTATTCTCGTTTGAATCTAATTATCAATGAGCTCCATTCAATAGGATTAATAAAACTAGATGATGCGGACATCATGAGGAAGATCATCTCCATGTTACCATAAAAGAAATATGCAAGCATCATCACCATCCTTCACAACATGGAGGACTTGAGCACCATGACCCTAGGAATAGTCATTGGCAAGATGGTGGCATTTGAAATGTCACACAAGATGAGTCAAGAAGAAGCCTCTTCATCAAGCAAAGGCAAAGCTCTCGCATGTAGCAAGAAAAAGAAGTTGAAGGGCAAGCAAGTTGAGACAAGCTCAAGCTCAAGCTCCTCAAGTGAAGATGAAGAAGAAGATGAGGATGATAATGATGATGATGAAGATTCAAGTGATGATGATCAATCTTCCTCCTCCACCTCCAACCTTGATGAAGAATCAATTAAACTTATCAACAAGGTGGAGAAGATGATCCAAAGGCTCAATGTCAAGGGTGTGCCCATCCAAATTCAAGATCTCATTTTCACCAATCAAAGAAATGAGCAAAGAAAGAGAGGATGCTATGAATGTGGCTAGTTGGGGCACTTTATAGAAGTTTGTCTAAACAAGCCCACACCCAGGACAAAGAAGAAGGCATGCAAGAACCAAGCCCTCACATCAATAAAGTTATAGGATGATTCTTCAAGTGAAGAAGAACACCATCACAAGAGGCGAGGCCGCAAGCACTCATCATCAAGCTCTTTTCTTATGTGCCTTATGGCACGAGGTAACGAAAGCTTATCCTCTAGTGAGAGTGATAGTGATGATGAAATGCCTTCTTATGATGAAATTGTGCAACAAAATCTTAATTATGCTAAAGTTTGTACTAGTCAAGAAAAGAAGCTCGAAAAATTAAAAGAGAAGTTAGATAGTTCACAAGAAGCATACAAAACTTTGCTTGAACAATATGAGAACTTTGCTAATCTCAATGTTGAACTATCTACTAAAATTGAGCAACTTAAGGCTAGTGCAACAACAAATGCATGCACAATCAATGATGAGCAACTTGTAAAGAAAAATGAAAGATTAAAAGAAAAGTTAGCTAGCTCACAAGATGCTTATAAAAGTTTGCTTGCTAAAATAGAAACCATGTGCAAACATTGTGATGAGCTAACTAATAAAGTTGCTAAGCTTGAAGCCGTTAGTACAACACCCACCAAGGCATCTAAAAAGAAAAGCTCTATCTTTAACATGTCTAAAAAGGATGCCTCTACTTCTTGTAATGATTTATGTTTAGACTCATCTTTATGCAACCAAGTTTGTATTGAGAAAGTTGTTGTAGATACATGCACACAAGAGGTTGCAAAGGAGAATGAGCAACTCAAGCAAGAAGTAGCTCGGCTCACCAAGGACTTGACTCAAGTGAAAGGCAAGGCGAAGCAAGCCCAACTTCATCAAGATAACACAATCAAGGGAGTGAAGAAGCTTGATAAAGGACAAACCGTGGTTTGCTACATGTGCCACAAGGAAGGTCACAAGTCCTATGAGTGCATGGTGAAGAATGGGGGAGGAGCAAAGAAGAAAGAGAAGAAGCAAACAAGCAAGCTCTCCAACACCTACACCAATAAGGTGGACAAGAAGGCCTCCACACCTTATCTTTTGAAGAAGAAAAATGACAAGGTGGTGGCCATCAAGGTGAACAAGCAAGCCAACAATGGGGTCAAACACTTTTGGGTGCCAAAGGAAATCATTTTCATCGTGAAGAGCACCAAGAAGGTTTGGATCCCGAAAGGGAAGTGAGAAGTCTAATGGACTTCGAGGAATTTGGAGACTTGGCAAAGTATGGGTGCATTTCATGGGGTGCATCATGATAGACAAAATCATTGCCAAGTGGGTTAGTGAATACTATGGACCCAAATTCCCCTTCCCATGTTAGGTAACTAGATGTTATTACTTTCAATTGGTAGTTTCTTCAAGTGGTATTTCTTGCAATTTGGCATCTTATAGCATCTAGTCACTTTTTATGCCTATGTTTGCATTTGCATGCTTATATCTTTTGTCATGCATACACTAGGCATATCTTATGGTAGATTTGCTCGGTTTTATTCTTAACCCTTGGAGCAAACCTACATGGTTTAAAATTGTTTAGGAGCATGGCACATAGCTTGTCTTTTGATTGTACATCTAATATGTGCCAAAGACCAAATTGTAGATAATTTCTCTTGAATATCATCTTTGAAAATAATTCTCACATTCATGAGAAGTCATCTTTCAAGTAGTATTATTGATTCTCAAATCAATGTGCATGACTTCTACAAGTATCCCACACTTGTGTGCATAAATTTAGGGGGAGGTTAATCTACAAGTTGGATGCTTTGAGACTAACACCTTTTCAAGCTTATCATGTGTGTAGTAGTCTCATTGCAAGAAAAATGGAGTCCCCAGAGTTAAGCATCATACTTCAAACATTCACCACCTATTGCAAGTGGTAGAAATCAAATTGATTTCCACATGTGGTATTTCTAAACCGATATCCTCTTGTTGATTCCATTTTGATATTTATATGCTTTCTCCATGCATTATATAGACTAAATTCCCTTGAGCAATAATTTGACAAATATGCATATGCCTGGCTTTCTATCATATGTATGCATATATTTAGGGGGAGCTTAATCTATATAATGTGAGAGTCAAATTTTGTGACCTATTCCACTCTACTTATAAAGGATCACAAAGTTTGACCCTCCCTTGTGCTACTAATGTCTTCCTTTTTGGTGTTTAATTCCAATGGGGCAGAATTTAGAGGACCAAAGGCAAGCACTAATAATTTACAAGTGCTAATGGTCCGAGAAAGGGAGGATAGTAGATTATGGATTGCATATGTAATGGGGAGAATTTGTAGGAAGCAAGGCTTAAATTTATAATGCCACATGGGGACATTTTGCAAGGGCAAGATAAGTTTTTATGTAGTATCTTTTAGATCTTACAAGTAGTATCTTTTAGCATCATCCCCTTACATTGCATCCTAGCAAGTAGGTAGTTTTCAATTTTCAAAATTATTTGCTTGCTTTGGTCGGTTGTTATCAATCACCAAAAAGGGGAAGATTGTAAGGAAAATGGACCCTAGTCCCATTTACTTTGGATTTTGGTGTTTGATGACCAACACAACCAAATTGGACTAAAGAATTTGCAAGTGTTTGTTTTGTAGTTCAATAGGGTGCAAGACATGACTTGGACAAAGGTGACATGATGATGTGATGATCAACACCATAAGCAAGTCCTTAGAAGCACAAGAGAAGACCTAAGATATTAAGCAAAGTCCAAGCATGAAGATAGGAACTAAGCTGGATGAAAGATCATGAAGAAACGAGCTCATAGAGGTGATAGGACGCTGCATCGGACGCTGCACAGGACGCTGCACAGGATGCTACATAGGACGCTGCACCAGACGCTGCACCAGATGCTGCACCGGGCACTGCATAGGACGCTGCACCGGACGCTCTGATCAAGAGGCTCGGCAACAGCAGTGTCAGCAGCAGCGATCGGACACTGCATAGGACGCTGCACCAGACGCTAAGTGCCAGAGTCCGATCAACATCAATATGGTTCCAGAGAGCCATTTTCGTGATTGGACGCGTCTGGCCAGTGCTGACCAGACGCTGGTCAGAGTCCGGTCAGTAGCAGAAAAGCGGGATTTTGTCCCCAACGACTACTTTTCTCAGTGGAGCTTATAAATAGACCCTCAACCAGCCATTTGAGAAGTGTGGAGCTGAGGAAACATACCTAGGGTGTTGATACACCATTTTAGTGATCTCTACTTGCATAGTGCTTAGTGTTTTATTAGGTGATTAGCGTAGGTGCTTTGCGAAGTGCTTAGGTTGATTAGACCACCGCTTATGCGCTTGCTCTAGGTTTAGGCCTAGTGTTTAGTGAGGTTTGCATACCTCTTACCACTCGATGCTTGTGTGCACCATTGTTGTACATCGGAGGGGCTTGTAGTCTTGCGAGATCACACCAACCGCGTTTGTGGTGTGGCCGCCACCGTGTACCGGAGGGAATAAGGCCCGTGGCATTTCGGCCGGAAGCTTAATAGTGAAGACAGCGGGGAGCATTCGAGAGTGGCTTGCCTAAAGGCATATCGGAGACCCACTTGCGTGTGGGGAAGGCCCGAGGCTATCCATGGAGTACCTGACCAAGAGCTTGGCCCTTGCAAGGGATTCCTTGTGAGGTGCTCCAACAAGGACTAGGGGAAAGCTTGCGCGCTTCTCAATACCTCGGTAAAAATACCGGAGTCATCGATGGGAGTTTGCATATCTCTACCTTACTCTTTAGCTTCTGCATTTACATTGATTACATTACTCCTTTTGCGGTAGAGATAGCAACACATTAGCAAAACCGTAGTTGCACATTTAGATAGTTTGTCTTTTGCATAGGTTTTGCTAAGGTTAGAACAAGAGGCCATAGTTTAGAGTTAGAATTTTAAGTTGCCTAATTCACCCCCCTCTTAGGTGTCACAATTCCCTTCACTCCTCTCTAGGCAGTGGCTGAGTGAGGAGAAGCAAGGGCTCTACTTCTAACACTTCCGAGGGTAGGGGAGCTAGCGGTACTGCAACACCGGTTCTCCTTTTCGGTGGGTGGATAGGGATTCCCTCCAAGATCAAGGGATCCTTCCTTTTAGCGGCTAGCATCCTATGCTTGGCCCTGGTGACAAGGTAGGCCTCTCCCAACTAATGGGTTTGCTAATCTTCAGCCTCCTTTAGGGCTTCCGACATGGTAGTCTCCCGACTCTCTGCGGCTGCCACACTAGCATGCGCTTCAGCCAGCTACACCTAGAGCATCCTAGAGAAGATCTTGGCTTCCTTGGCTTGCCAGAGGCACTTCCTCAGCTCTAAGACTTGCCGATCATACTACTCATCCAGAGCAAGCAGGTACGTGGTCAAGTGCACCACGGTTGGGCTATCTTCTTGCACATCCCACCCTTGTAAAGCCTCCAAGCGAGCCCTCCATACCTGTCAATTCTTTTCCAAAGGTGGAAAGAACCTCATGGGGGTACAAGCAATTGGCTCTTTATAGATCTAGCAAAGATGCCATAAGGCTTTGTGGGCCACAACTTGGTAGGTGTCGACGAAGCCAAATCTAGTTGCAGTCACATTCCAGGCCTCAGTGATGTCGAGGAACTCCTCACTCTTCCCAATGTAGACGATAACTTCACACCGCTCAGTGCCATGCTTTTCATACTTATGGCCCTCAGACTCAGGACGATCTTTGACCCTAAGTTTTTGTAGGGTGGCATATAGGATTTTGGGAAAACCCTAAGTGTTCAGGCAGTAACTGCTAACCCAGGCTCCTGCCATCCCCGGTGTGTGGTTGCAAGGGAGGATTGAGTGAAAAGCTTGCTCAAAAGGAAAAGCTAGGTGATCTAAAGTGCACTGAGTGGTGGTACCAATGGCTAGGCTAGGCCTTGCTTATACTGGTAGAGCGGTTAGTGGTCCTGGCACAGTCCACCTTCAGTTGCTGCGTGTGCCACTATAAAGTGAATTGACCAAATTTTTCGTGCGTTCAAGGCGAGCGATGTCCAAGGCCATTAATGACTAGTATGGCTACTGGGCAAGGATCCAACAAGTGCGCAGAAAGGAGTGCAGAGAGACATGGGTCACAGAAGGCGTGAACCATAGGCGAACGCAAAGCACAAAGCCACAGTTCAGTAATAATTTCTAAACAAAGGCTGGTCAATCATGCACAATACGACTCGCGTGACATCTATGAAGGGCACATCTACCAGCAATACGATGACTAAGGCATTACTAGCATGCCTGACTTATAGATCGTATACTATGCATGAGTTAGTCCACCAGAGAAAGCCTAGTTAAGCCTATTCCAAATACTTAACCATAACAATAGGGCTACTTATATATTTCATAGTTAAACGCCCTAACTTTCTACAAAAATAGGTTATCAAATTTTAATTTAGAAAAGGATTTTGAAGCTTTATTTCCTCATTTATGCTATGATACCACTTGTGGCAGAACCATCCAAAATAACATGCTTTCGGAGGCGCTCGTCTTCCACTAGACACTAAGCGCCTCCAAAGTGAGCTACATCGGACAATTCCATTGAGCACACCCTAAGAGAGAATTAAAAAATCCACATTTTTCCATCAGGATCATAAATAAGAGAATAAAGCTTACAACATTCTTAAGCCATTTCTTACATCACTTAATTACAATAGCAGGATGTTACCTCAATTGATTATAACAGCGAAATATAACAATGTTATCAGAGTTATAGAGGAAACAAAGATTAATTTAATGACAGGGTGGAGCAGTAACATAGTGGACATTTTTATACAAGAGATGCTAGCAGATTTTACATCTTTTCTTATAAAAACCTTTTGTGAGGGTTATAAATAAACACTATGGTCATAGCGTGAAAGGAATCCTCTCTGAGCCCACTAGGAGGTTTCCACATGAAAGCATCTAGGCCCCTAGTTGGGTTTCGGTGATTAATGACAATACATGATTACTGTGACTAATGTGTGTTTTGTAGAGCAATTAAGTTAGGTCACGGTAATGGAGATCGATTGGGCTATCATGGTGGTCATGCCCCTATGATGGAAATTGTTTCAGTTTTCAAAGGATGGATGACAAGGTTAAGGATGGACTAGTACTAAGTGTCGTTTGGTGTTTAGGAGACACTTAGAGTAGTTTAGGACTTTATTTTTCCTTTGGCCATACTATTAAGGGGGGTATGGACGGGTAGCTTGACCTAGGTGAGTCTAGTGGGTTAGGTGTGATGCACACTTGCTAAATGTAGCACTAGGTAGCTCTTAAAAAGCCCTTAGATCCATTAGAGCAAACTTCATTCACGTATGATCGAGAGTTGGAAGTGAATGGAGGGTCAAATGCTGCCTAGATGCTGGTTTTGGAGTGACCGGACGCTGGCGCAGAGTCCGGCCAGTTCATTTGATCAAGGTGAAATCATCTGGATGTGACTGGACACTGAGAGGTGAGTGACCGGATGCTGGGTGCCAGCGTCTGGTCGACTCCAGTAAGGTTCCAAAGAGAGAAAATCATGACCGGACATGTCCGATCACAACTTAAACACTGGAGTTCAGGGAGAACTGACCGGAGCGTCTGGTCAACAACATGACCGAAGTGTTTGGTCACCCCACAGAGGCACATAACGGTTCATTTTTCAACCAAGGTTATAAATACTTCCTCCATTCATGTGAGGGGGGTACTTTTGCTCATTCCAACAGCTGAGAAACACCTTTGAGAGTGCCAAGAAGAGCAAGGTCCTAGTGAGGTGATTGCGATTTGAGAATCCCAAAGAGAGCCCTCATTAGTGAAAGAAAGAGTAGCAAAGTATGCATCCACCCTTCTCATTAGGCTTGTCATGGTCAAGTGAGAGTTTGTGCTTGTTACTCTTGGTGATCGCCATCACCTAGATGACTTGGTGGTGATTGGGAGCTTGGTGATCATCCAGCGGAGCTTGTGGATGACCCAACTCAAGTTATGAGCGGTTGTGGGTGTTTCACCGTGATGGAGTGTTGAAGAATCAACCCATAGAGAGCACTTGATCCTTGCGCAGATCAAGGGGGAGCTACACCCTTGCACGGGTGCTCCAACAAGGACTAGTGGGGAGTGACGACTCTCTGATACCTCGGCAAAACATCGCCGTGTTCCTTCTTCTCTCTTTACTTTGAGCAATTAAATTCTTGTCATTTACGTTCATAGAATTGCCATGCTAGAGTAGGATTGGAACATAGGTTGCTAAACTTTTGTGCGGTAGATCAATAGAAACACTTTCTAGGCACAAGGGGTTAATTAGGCTAATCGTAGGACTTAATTATTGCAAAGAAATTTAGAATTAGCCTAATTCACCCCCTCTTGGGCATCTTGATCCATTCAATTGGTATCGGAGCCTCGTGCTCATGAATTAGACTTAACCATCTAGAGAAAAATGTCTCACGGGGATGGACCTCCTCCTATCTTTGTGGGGGATGATTTTCCATATTGGAAAATCCACATGGAGGCATATTTAGAAGCTCTAGATGTTGGAATACTTAGAGTCACTTCACAAGGCTTCCCAAAACCTCAGGATGCTACACACCTACAAGGCAATGAGATGAATTACGAGAAATGGAATGCAAAGGCTCGAAACACCATCTTTAGAGGCCTTTGCAAAGATGTGTTTAATCGGGTGAGGAACCACAAGGATGCCCATGCACTCTGGTCAGACGTTTGTGCGCTCCATGAGGGAACAAAGAGTGAGTGTGAGGAACGCTATCATCTTGTCATAAAAAAACTTAACTCTTTTGAGATGCTTCCTAAAGAATGTGCTAATGAGATGTACTCACATTTGAATGTTCTTGTAGAGGAAGTCAATGGGTTTGGACTCACTCAAATGCAACCATCCAATGTTGTAAGAAAAATCTTGAGTGTCCTCCCCATTGATAAATATGGGCACATTGTGACCATGCTTCATCAAGGTGATCTTTCCATCACTACACCAACACAAATCTTGGGAAAGATCAATGCTCATGAGATGTACATGCACATCACACCACAAGATGGCTCATCCTCTACTAAGAAGAAAGAAAAAGACTTAGCATTCAAAGCTAGCCAAGAGAAGGGCAAAGCAAGGCCTGAGTATGAGAGCTCAAGTGATGATGAAATTGATGATGCAAGTCTTGCTCTTATGGTGAGAAGAACCAACAAGATGCTAAAGAAGCTCAACAAGAGTGGCATAAAGTTTGATGGCAAGAAGAAGAAGTTCTTCACTAGCTCTAGAAGGAAGCCAATCTCTGAGACGGATTGCTACAATTGTGGAGAACTTGGTCATCTAGCACACCAATGCACCTAGCCCAAGAAAGACAAGTTCAAGAACAAGTACATGGACAAGAAAGATGACTCAAGCAATGAAGAAGAAGATGAGAAGAAGAAAAACAAGCCATACAAGAAGAGATATGGCAAGAAGGACTTCCACAAGAAGAAGAAAAGTGGAAAGGCATACATCATCGGTGATTGGCTCACGGACATTGATTCATCTAGTGGCTCATTCGATGATGATATTGACAATGAGAAGGTGGCCACCATTGTTATTGACTCTTCATCATCTTCACCACCACCACCGCCATCATCCTCTAGACACCTATGCCTTATGGCCAAGGGTGATCGCAATGTATCAAATGATGATAGTAGTGGTGATGAACATGCTAGCAATGATGATAGCGATAGTGATGATGAAGAATATGAATCACCTTCTTATGATGATCTTGTTAAATTGCTAAATCAATACACTAAGATCATTAGAAAGAGTAGAGCTAAGAATGAAAAAAATAGAAGCTAAGAATGATTCTCTTTTAGCTAAATGTGATGCAGCCGAAAAGGCTAGTGTTGAGCTTAGAGAGACAAATGTTGCTATATCATCCAAACTCAAGGAGCTCAAATCTTCTAAGAAAGAGCTTAAAGAAAAACATGATAAACTTGAGAGGGTACACAATGAGCTCATCACTAGCCACAACATGCTAAAAGAAGAATATACTACTCTTAAGATTAATTATGATAATCTTGTCATTGCTCAAGAATATTTATCCAATGAACCACATGATGCTACTAACAATGTTGTTAAGATTGATATAGCCACATCATGTGATGATTTGATCA
Source organism: Miscanthus floridulus (assembly GCF_019320115.1). NCBI lineage: Eukaryota > Viridiplantae > Streptophyta > Magnoliopsida > Poales > Poaceae > Miscanthus > Miscanthus floridulus. The sequence goes on from NC_089594.1 coordinate 55,788,866, forward strand.
TTGAGAGCATTGAGCAAAGTTCTAGTAGCAAGGGCAAGCAAGTGGTTGAGACCGATAGTTATGATTAGTATGTCAAGCTCAAGAATGATAATAAAAAGCTAAAGAAATATCTTGAAGAGCTCAAAACCACCAACACCATAGTGCTAGAAACTCTTGATCATGATGGTAATTTGATTCTTGAGAATGAGAAGTTGAAAGAAGAGAACAAGAAGCTCAAGGAAGAGAAAAACAATGATGCACTCAAGAAAGAGAACAAGAAGCTCAAATTGGAGAAAGAGCATCTCAAGATTGGATTGAGCAAGTTCACAAGAGGCAAGCATCTTTAAAGTGAGCTACTAATGAACACCGTCATGAAGATGGATAGAAGTGGCATTGGGTACTTGGCAAACCAAGAGAAGAAGCCTCAAGCTCAACAACAACACAAGTCAAAGCCAAAGCCAAAGAGATGTTCTGAGTGTGGACAAGAAGGCCACTTTGCCCATGAGTGCCAAACTCCACCACCACAACCCTTGCCTAAGCATGCTAGACCTTTTGCTTTCAATGCTCATTACATGCTTTGAAAGGATTCTAGTGGGAAGATGAAAGTCATGTTCTTAGGACCTCCCAACAAGAATATGCCTAAGAAAATTTGGGTAGCAAAGTCACTTGTTAAGAAGGTGAAGGGCCCTCAACAAGTTTGGGTTCCTAAAGCTTGATCTCCTGTGTGTAGGTGAACTATAAGACCAATGGAAGTCATTGGGTTATTGATAGTGGTTGCACACAACATATGATCGGTGATCCTCGTATGTTCACCTGACTATATGAAGAAGTAGATGGACAAGAAAGAATCACATTTGAAGATAATTCAATGGGCAAGGTTAAAGGATTGGGCAAAGTGGCAATATCAAATGATCATTCTATCTCAAATGTGCTATATGTTGCTTCATTGAGCTTCAACTTGCTATCCGTTGGACAATTGTGTGATCTTGGCTTCCAATGCTTGTTTACTAAGAAGGAAGTTGTTGTATCTAAGAAGGATGATGATCAAGTGATATCCAAAGGATTTAGATACAACAACCTATATCTAGTGGACTTCACCTCCAAAGATGCTAATTTGAAGACTTGCCTATTCACTAAAACAACACTTGGGTGGCTATGGCATAGAAGACTTGCTCATGTTGGGATGAGCTCACTCAAGAAGCTAATGAAGAATGATTTGGTGAGAGGGTTGAAGGATGTGAAGTTTGAGAAGGACAAGCTTTGTAGTGCATGTCAAGCTAGCAAGCAAGTTGCAAATACTCATCCAACAAAAGCTTTCATGTCAACCACAAGAGTGCTAGAACTCCTTCACATGGACTTATTTGGACCAACAACATACAAGAGTTTAGGAGGAAATCTTTATTGTCTTGTGATTGTTGATGACTATTCAAGATACACAAGGGTATTTTTCCTTCATGACAAATCCGAAGTTGCATCATGCTTCAAGAAGTTTGCCAAGAGAGCACAAAATGAATTTGAAGTGAAGCTCAAGAAGATTAGATGTGACAACGACAAAGAATTTGACAACACAAACATAGAAGCCTATTGTGATGAAGTTGGGATCAAGCATGAGGTCTCCGCAACATATACTCCTCAACAAAATGGTGTAGTTGAGAGGAAGAACCGGACATTGATCACTCTTGCAAGAACAATGCTTGATGAGTGCAACACTCCCGAAGCTCTATGGGCGGAAGCTATCAATACCGCATGCTATGCATCTAACTGCCTATTCCTTCAAAAGTTTCTTGGCAAGACACCTTATGAGTTGCTCAATGGGAAGAAGCTAGACGTCTCCTTCTTTAGGGTGTTTGGTTGCAAATGCTACATCTACAAGAAGCGGCAACACCTAGGGAAGTTTCATAGATGTTATGATATTAGTTTTCTTGTTGGTTACTCATAAAAGTCCAAAGCATATAGAGTATTTAATCATCCCACCGGCTTGGTTGAAGAAATATATGATATGGAATTTGATGAATCTAATGGCTCCCAGAGAGCACATGAGAATCTTTATGATGTAGGCGATTAACCATTAAGGGAGGCTATGAAGAACATTTCTGTTGGAGACATCAAGCCTAATGATGATGAAGATGATGTACAAGTGATCAATCCTCCTTCTTCATCAAGTGTGCCACAAGATGGTGAAAAAGATGGGAGAGTAAAAAATAAAGATACTCATGTCTCCCATGAGCAAATGGTGACACAAGCACAGGATGTTGATGCTCCTCAACCTCCTCCTCAAGTGGTTGATAGATGAAACTCACCTCTACTACAGGCTCATCCACAAGATCTCATCATAGAGAGTCCATCAAAGGGAGTAATGACTCGATCTCAAAAGCTTGCTTCATTTATTGAACATCACTCTTTTGTCTCTTACTTTGAGCCTACTAAGGTAGAAGAAGCTCTTCAAGATCTAGATTGGATAAATGCCATGCATGAAGAGTTGAGCAACTTCATCCATAATGAAGTTTGTACTCTTGAAGAGCGACCAAAAGGTGCAAGAGTCATTGGAACAAAGTGGGTGTTCTGCAACAAGCAAGATGATCAAGGTGTTGTTGTGAGGAACAAGGCAAGACTAGTTGCAAAGGGGTTCTCTCAAGTTGAAGGTTTGGATTTTGGAGAGACCTTTGCACCGGTTGCAAGACTAGAAGCCATTCGTATCCTCCTTGCATATGCATCACATCATGACATGAAACTATATCAAATGGATGTGAAAAGTGCATTTTTAAATGGCTTTATTAATGAACTAGTCTATGTTGATCAACATTCTGAGTTTGAAGATCCTAGATATCCTAATCATGTTTATAGGTTGTCCAAGGCGTTATATGGGCTTAAGTAAGCCCCAAGAGCTTGGTATGAGCGTCTTCGGGATTTCCTCATTAAGAAAGGCTTCACCATTGGGAAGGTCAACACCACACTATTCACCAAGAAGTTTGATGGACATGTCTTCATTTGTCAAGTGTATGTTGATGATATCATCTTTGGATCATCAAATGAAGATTCTTGTAAAGAGTTTGGTGAATTGACGTCGAAGGAGTTTGAGATGTCAATGATTGGAGAGCTTACATTCTTTCTTGGTTTTCAAGTGAAGCAAATGAGAGAAGGGATTTTCATCTCTCAAGAGAAATATACAAATGATCTTCTCAAGAGATTCAAGATGGATGAATGTAAGCCAATCAAGACACCAATAACAACTAATGGACATCTCGACCTAGATGAGGGAGGTAACATGGTTGATCAAACTCTATACCACTCTATGATTGGTAGCTTGTTATATTTAACCGCATCTAGGCCCAACATCATGTTTAGTGTGTATATGTGTGCTAGATTTCAAGCTAATCCTAAGGAAACTCATTTGATTGCCGTTAAAAGAATCCTTAGGTATCTTAAGCACACACCAAGCATTGACCTTTGATATCCCAAAGGAACTATATTTGAATTAGTTGGCTATTCCGATTCGGATTATGCCGGTTGCAAAGTTGATAGAAAAAGCACATCTAGAGGGTGCCATTTGCTTGGTAGATCACTTGTGTCTTGGTCCTCCAAGAAACAAAATAGTGTGGCTTTGTCCAGCGCCGAAGCGGAATACATTGCCACGGGTGCTTGTTGTGCACAAATACTTTATATAAAACAAACTTTGCTAGACTATGGTGTAGTTCTAGAAAAAGTACCTCTTTTGTGTAACAATGAAAGTGCAGTAAAACTTGCAAATAATCCGGTTCAACACTCTCGCACCAAGCACATAGATATCCACCATCACTTTCTTAAAGATCATGTTGCAAAGAATGATATATCATTAGAAGGTGTAAGGACCGAGGATCAATTGACTGATATCTTCACTAAACCGCTAGATGAGGTGACTTTTTGTCGATTGCGGAATGAGCTCAATGTTCTTGATTTTAGTAACTTCACTAAAAAATGATCTTGTGTTGTCTCTTGCATTGCATTGTAATATATAACATGTTTAATTTTCGGTAATGCATATAGGGCTTGTCTAACATGGTTAAGATAACCACCGTAAAGCGTTTGAAGAAGCTTAACCTTGGATCAAACTTAACAAGCAACTAGATTTACCTTCAAGTATTGCATTGCATATGCATGAATGTTGCTTTGTCGTTTATCTTAGATTGCCCCCTTATTGCCTATTTTCCTAAAAAGAAATATAGCCTAAGGCAAAATATTTTTGAAAAATTTGAGGGTTTAAGAGAGGTCACTCATATCAATCCCAATTGGTGTTTTTTTGGATCTTATTGAAGTTGGGACTTGATTGGGAACAAGCAGCACAAAAGACTTTGAAGATTTGCTGGAAAAAGAGTGACCGGACGCTGCACCGGACTCTGAAGTCCAGCGTCTGGTTAGTTCACAGGAGGTGAACCTGCTGCGATGGAGTGACCGGACTCTACTGTTCAGCGTCCAGTTAGATGGTGGTTCAGCGTCCGGTCGATTGAGGATGAAGGAGACAAGTTGCACCGAACTCTGGCTGTGTCCGATCAATGGTGATCGGACGTGTTCGGTCGTGATTCTAGGGGTTTTAGACCTCTCTGGAATCGACCGGACACTGGGTGGCAGCGTCCGATCAATAGTAAACGTGTAGGATCCAGATTCTTTCTCGTTTCCTTTTCTAATTCATCGAGGGCCACCTTATAATCCAATCGCTGGTTGACCTAAGGCTCTATCCGCCGCTTGCCTATGCCGGCATCATCGAGCAAATCCTAGCCGTGCCTCCATAGCTCGCCGCGCCGCCTTGCTCCCGCGCCTACGCCGCCATGACCTTGCCTTGCACTCGTGCCTATGTAACACCCAATTTTATGGATAAAATTGAATGCACTAAACTCGTGTCTGCCTAGGGATCAGTCACCCACACAAGTTGGCAAATTACAAAAGTATCATCATGGTGTATCTTACAACATGATTATTAACATCACATAGTCTTACACAACACAGCGTAATATAAAAAGATAGCTCTCTCATGGAAGCTCTAACACATGGACGGTCAACTGGTTGACTATAAGCCTAAAAGTCCTCTAGGAACTCCTCATATCCATTGACATCTGTTACCCATCTGGGATTTTTATCCAAATATTGAAAGTAAACAAGCGTAAGTACTTCTTGTACTTAACAAGTTAACATGGGGTTATGAAAGTCCAAAAAGGTTGACACTGGTTACTGCAGTTAGCACTTTTAGCGAGTCAAGATTTTATCTTCTACTATTAACAAGTTATGCTTAAGCTCCCATTTAAACCCACTTAATCAGATGTCAAAATCATTTAGATCATATTATCATCGTATATCATCATAAATGAACAACAATAAGTAAATAGTTATTCTGTAAGTTTTCCGAGCCACTCGTGACCGTGAGCACGGCTGTTATAACAGTTTGTAACCCTCTGCAGAGTTTGTGTACATTCACCGTGAGTCATGATTCCCATATGCCCAGGTTAATTACTCCCATATCACTACCACACGAAGGGGTACGGGATGATCTATGCTGTTGGATCAAGAATGATCATCTCAGATTAGAAATGAGAGGGAGAGAGAGAAGGCAGCGGCCAGAACAGTGCTTCCGGTGGCGGGGCACCATGGCCTGCGGCAAAGAGGTCACCAGCGCGCGTGGAACTCAGCCTATGGGCCATGATGTGCCCATCCAAGAGCACCAGGGGAGAGAGGGGGTTCACGCGACCTCAGCCATGATGAGAAGGTGGCCGGAGGAGAGGGGCAAGGAGGCGGTCGCCATGGCCGGCGATGCGGAGCCCGTCGGCGCATGCAGCTAGGGCTCTAGAAGCCACGAAACAAGAAATAAATGGCACGGGAAGAAAGAGGGGATCAAGGGGATTCTCATAGTGGGGAAAAACAGAGTCGACCGTGGCTCGGGGATGGCTGTCCGCATGGAGGGGTGGACGACGGAACTCGGCTCGTCGGTGCGGTGGTTTTCAGCTTCCGCTGCGCTCGGTGAACGCGAAGAAGGAGCGGGGGGCAACAGAGGGAGCGCGGCGAAGGGTCTGGGCTTCCTTTTGTAGAGGCCGGGCATGGGGAGACGTTCCCACGACGTGTGTGGGCGCGACGGCGGTTGCGGCCTTGACCGATGCTACGGTTGCGGGAGGTGGGGGAAGGCGCTAACGTGCAGGGCCAGGTCGTCAGCGGCTGAGGCGTGGGGCTACGGTTAGGAATGCAGCCCGGCTCGGCTGGGTCGGCCCAAGAAGGAAGGCAGGAGGAGGCGAGCGGGCTGGGGGAAGTTGGGCCAGCAGGCCAGGCCAGGCCGGCGGGGAAAGGATGGCCAGCAGGCCGAATTGAGGAAGGGAGGGAAAATGTATTTCCTTTTTCTTCTTATTTTCTAGAGTTTTAGCAAACCATTTTCAAATTGATTTTGTATCCAAATTCAAATTTGATCAAAACCAATCATTGCAAAAATAAATGTGCAGCAGCATGTATGCATCAAAAGGTTACTAACCTTATATTTGATTTTAATTTCCCAAAAAATATTAATTTCCTATATTTGAATGCACACATAATAACATAATTGAATCAAATTTACTTATTTTAAAAGAATGAAATTTTTGGGTGTTACAATTCTAACCCCCTTAAGATGAATCTCATCCTCAAGATTCGGACGATTGCTTACTCAAACAGTCGTGGATAAGACTTTCGCAATTCCTCTTCTCTTTCCCAAGTAGCCTCATCCTCTGTATACCGATTCCACTGTACCTTGCACATTTTTATAACTCGGCTCCTTGTAACTCTTTCTGTTGTCTGTAAGATCTTTATCAGATATTCTTCATATGTGAGATCTTCCTTAACAGCAAGTTCTTCTAAAGGAATCTGCTCTTCTGGTACTTGCAAACACTTCTTTAATTGAGAAACATGAAACACATCATGCACACCTGACAAACTCTCAGGTAGTTCCAACTGATAGGCTACTTCTCCATGTCTCTCTAGGATCTTGAAAGGTCCAATATACCTCGGTGCCAACTTTCCCTTCATATTGAATCTTTTCACACCTCTCATTGGTGACACCTTCAGGTACACATAGTCTCCAACTTCGAAAGTTAGCTCTCTTCTGTGAGTATCAGCATAACTCTTCTGTCGGGACTGAGCCACTCTCAAGTTGTCTCTAATCATTCTCACTTGTTCTTCTGCGTCTCTGAGGACATCGGGTCCAAACACTTGAGTTTCACCAGTCTGATTCTAGAACAAAGGCGTTCTACACTTAGGTCCATACAATGCCTCAAAAGGTGCCATCTTGAGACTCTTCTGGTAACTATTGTTGTACGAGAACTCAGCATATGGTAAACTCTTGTCCCAACTAGTACCATACTGCCGTGCATAAGCTCTCAACATATCTTCCAAAATTTGGTTGATCCTTTCAGTCTATCCATCAGTTTGTGGGTGATAAGCAGAACTAAAATTCAACTTTGTCCCCAAAGATCTATGTACTTTCTACCAAAATTGCGACATAAACTGAGTGCCTCTATCAGACACAATTTTCTTGGGAACACCATGTAAGCACACTATCCTTTCCATGTACAACTCTGCTAGCCTTGCACCTATATAGGTAGTCTTGACTGATAGAAAGTGAGCAACCTTGGTGAGTTGATCCACTATTACCCATATTGAATCATAACCTCTTTGATTATGGGGCAAACCTATAATAAAATCCATACCCACTTCTTCCCATTTCTATTTAGGAATCTTCATTGGTTGTAGCAACCCTGCAGGTCTTTGATGCTCAACTTTCACTCTTTGACAAGTGTCACACAAAGCCACATACTCTACCACATCTCTCTTCAAACCATACCACCAATACTTCTCTTTGAGATCCAAATACATCTTCGTACTTTCAGGATGTATAGAATAAGTGGACTCATGGGCCTCTTGCAGAATTGCATCGCGGATAGCCTTCACTTTAGGTACACATATCCTTTTTCTGAACCATAGAGTACCATTCTCATCCATCCTAAATCCTAGTGCCTTTCCAAGCACTACATTCTCTGCTATCTCTTTTAGTTTTTCATCCTCCAATTGACCTTTGCGTATCTCTTGATCCAATGTAGGCTCTATCACCAATTCCATTGTATTAGTGACAAAACTCAAGTTGAGATGCTCCATTTCAGCACACAACTCTGCTGACATCAATGTCATCCCAAGTCCATTGGCATAACTCTTCCTGCTAAGTGCATCAGCTACGGCATTTGCTTTTCTCGGATGATAATGCACTTCCATATCATAGTCTTTGATCAATTCTAACCAATGACGTTGTCTTAGATTCAGATCTGATTGGGTAAAGATATACTTCAAACTCTTATGGTCTGTATAGATATCACTCTTATGCCCAATTAGATAATGTCTCCAGATTTTCAAAGTATGAACCACAGCTACCAATTCCAAGTCATGAGTAGGGTAATTCAACTCATGCTTCCTCAATTGTCTAGATGCATATGCCACCACTCTTCCTTCTTGCATAAGAACACATCCAAGGCCTAAACGAGAGGTGGGGGAAGGCGCTGACATGTGGGGCTAAGTCGTTAGTGGCTGAGGCGCGGGGCTACGGTTAGGAATGCAGCGTGGCTCGGCTGGGCCGGCCCAAGAAGGAAGGCAGGAGGAGGCGAGCGGGTCAGGGGAAGTTGGGCCAGCAGGCCAGGCCAGTCCAGCGGGGAAAGAATGGCTAGCAGGCTGAATTGAGGAAGGGAGGGAAAAAGTATTTCCTTTTTCTTTTTTATTTTCTAGAGTTTTAGCAAACCATTTTTAAATTGATTTTGTATCCAAATTCAAATTTGATCAAAACCAATCATTGCAAAAATAAAGGTGCAGCAGCATGTATGCATCAAAAGATTACTAACCTTATATTTGATTTTAATTTCCCAAAAATTATTAATTTCCTATATTTGAATGCACACATAATAACATAATTAAATCAAATTTACTTATTTTAAAAGAATGAAAATTTTGGGTGTTACAGCCTATCATCCGCGCCCACAACTTCACGCCACCGCACCGTCGTGTCCCTTGCCGCTGTGCCTGCACCGAAGCTGCACCACCGCACCAGCCCCAGCAGCTTACCCATGCCACCCATAGATTCCCACGCCATCGAGCCTGTGCCCCAGCATCGTCCTCATTCAGCGCCGTCTCCAAGAGCCTTGCCGGTGCCCTAACTATGTTGCTCACCTCGCTGATTCACCGCATTGTATTACCGATCCACAACGCATTGCAACCCTTGCCTTGCAGTGCCTCCTAGTGGTTCCTCGATTGTCATTCCTCTTCTTTTCAGATCACCGGCTCATCAGGTAGCAAGCCCTCGATTCCAATTTCGTATCTATTGCTTGCTTCTTAGGGTTTTCGTATCTCTAGATATGTTGTAATTATTTATAAATCCGATCTATTCTAACGTGCAGCGAGTCGGTGTTTCTAAGGTCTCAGTGGCAGTTGACAGTCAACTTGGGGCCAAGCTCATGAGTACAGATCGAGGCCAACCCTCGAAAGTGATAGTTGGTAGTTGATTCTTGTTAGGGCAGTTGTTCTTTTCACCTTCATCAGATGGCTCATGTCAAGAATGTTGGAGGAGGTCCCGATGATCAGGATCAGAGGCCCATGCCTCGCCTGCCTATAGATACAAAAGGCAAGGTGACAAAGAAGTTGGCAACAAGGAAGCACAAGTATCCTAATGTAGATACAGTGAGAGCAGCCGTAGTTGTAGAGGCCATAGAGCGCGCAGAGAGAGTAGCTGCTAGGAGTGGTGTTGTTATTGTAGATCAACTTTCTCCATCTTTGAGAGCTGCACTTGAGCAGGTTGAGTGCTGTCATGGTGGTCTAGCTAGGACTATCATGGTTGGAGGATGGCGTGTGGTTATTGATGAGAGTCAGCCTTAGGGGGAGTCATAGCAGCAGCCACAGCCAGCAGAGTAGACTCAGGAGGGAGAGCCGGTCGAGGAGACAGAGCATGCACCTCAGCCACATCTTCGCCGCTCTAGTCATACCCATGCTCTAGTCACACCAAGGCCAGAGACACAGCGGAGGGGTTCTCGTCCGCCTCCTAGACCATAGGGTCTACCTCTGGTGACTCATCTAGATTTGAGGGCCACCAGGGCCAAGCAGGTACAACAACTCAGATTTGTGGACTTTGAGTAGTGGTTCCCGTCGAGGAGGGATGACCGAGCTTTAGAGGACTTCTACACACCACTATAGAAATATTTTTATAATGCATATCTTAACAGCGGGGCAGTATTTAGATCTCAGAGGGTGTGCAACATTGAGTCCATTGTAGCCGCAGCTAGAGAGCATATTCGCCCTTTCCTATCTTATTTGCCAAGGCTGACAGATTTACTTGGACGAACAGGTTTATATGTTCCATCTTGGGTCCGTGAGTTCTATGCTACACTTTGGATTGACCCACTGCATAGATTCATTCACTTTGCTTTCAGAGGCAGAGATTATAGGCTGATGAGCTCTAGAGTTAGAGAGATACTTAGACTTTAGGAGCAGCCCATCCGGCTTCATGAGGTTTGCTATGGACAGACAGTGCCTCCCAGATGCCCTCACGGCGGTCTTGTGCACCCTATAGATCTAGTCCACCATTGCTTCACAGAGCCTTTTGGTGAGGGGTCAAGCAGGACACCTAGTGATCTCACTCCTACTGCTAGAGTGCTTGATGCTATTATGAGGAGGACACTGCTTCCAAGGATGGGGTATCACGAGGGCTTGACTCATACAGCTATGGCTATTGAACTCTCTAATGCAGTAGACTGTGTTTGACATTTAAGATCTCCTTCTATTAGAGATGGAGGATACTGTTGCAGAGGGGTTTAGGGGTCACAGGCAGCTGCCATATGCTCACTGGATTACATTCTTGATCCATAGGGCAGTTACTGTGAGACCACCTGAGATGTTGGCAGAGTATAGTGGTGCTACTATAGAGTTCCCTGCATACAACATGACTCAGATGATCTGCCATAGTGTAGTAAGGACTCCTAGCTAGCCGCTCCATCATTTAGAGGTGCCAGAGACTATAGCCCAATAGGATGAGACCATCAGGGGTATAGCAGCTACAGAGGAGGAACAACTTGATGCTCAGCAGGAGGGGATGGTCGAGAGCGACCCCAGTGATAACTCGGATGATGACTACCATGATATCCCTTAGATGCCTCCACGATGACATGACCATGAGGCCGATAGCTCTAGTTCAGCTCCACCTGCACCACAGACAGACCTCACTCTACTTGCTATACTTGAGCGGATGAGGCAGGATCAGGCTCACCAGGCTTAGGAGACCGTTGCTACATTTGCATAGTTTTAGACTCGGCAAGATGAGTTCCAGCGATAGCAGTAGATGATTTAGCAGTAGCAGCAGGCTATACAACAGCAGGCCATACATCATTAGCAGCTTCTAATGCAACAGTAGCTACTTGGGTTTATGCAGCATGTTGTGATAGCTATTGGGACTCCACCACCATAGCCTTTACCCTAGCTTGGTCAGCCTGCCACCACTTCTATGACTCTAGCTTTACAGCCCAGTGGGCTTTAGAGTCAGGAACCGCCAGCGCCACAGTTTCCTTCACCTATAGAGTAGGTGTCCCAATGGTTTGCTTCACCAGTGCTAGCCCCACAGTTTACTCCTCTTCATATGGGCTTTACTCTGCCTCAGAGTTCATCAGTGCTCACCCTAGTTTCCAGGAGCCTTGATGCTTTATTCAGTGAGTTGACAGGGCAGCCTACTCCACCAGAGCTACATGTCCCAGGTCCTTCCATAGTTGCACCTATTACTAGGACTACAGAGATGCTCCCTTATTCAGTTGCATCATCAGAGCCACCTGCTACAGTCATACCTACAGAGTCTCAGGTCGCACCTATCCCTGATCCGACCCAGACCGCTTCAGCATCGCTTCCAGCTACAGAGGGACAGATTATTTAGAGCTTAGGATCATATGATGATGGCACACAGTTTTGGCTTGCTCCTCACACCTCAATGCCCAACTCGTCCGCTGCAGCCCCACCGACCGACCCTTAGGTTTTGGTGTTTGATGCCAAAGGGGAAGAGGGATCGAGTATGTTAGTCTTAGGGGGAGCAATACTTTTAGGGGGAGTCTATCCATTAGCTTATAGCTTATCTATTACATTTGAAGTTTTATGTGTGATACATTATGCATTCATGTTTACTATTATGCATTGAACTACTTAAGTGTGATCGTAATCGTGATATTAATGTGATCGTGATATTTATGTGATATGTAACATGTGTGCTCTCTACTTTGAATTATTTATATGTCATATAACTTGAGTTATGCTCATTTGCTTTGCTTCTGCATTTAACTCTGATGCAAATGAGCTTTATTACTTGTACTCATGCTTATTTCATACCTTTGGAGTACATTATGTTGGCTTGGGTTATATAAGCTTGCCTAACTCTTTTCAGCTTATTGACAAAAGCTTATATGATCTAAGCATGTTAAAAACCTCAACTCTTTCACATACTCGAGGTGGTATTATCATCAATCACCAAAAAGGGGGAGATTAAAAGCATCTAGGCCCCTAGTTGGGTTTTGGTGATTAATGACAATATGTGATTACTGTAACTAATGTGTGTTTTGCAGAGGCAATTAAGTTAGGTCATGGTAATGGAGATCGATTGGGCTATCATGGTGGTCATGCCCCTATGATGGAAATCATTTCAGTTTTCAAAGGATGGACGATAAGGTTAAGGATGGACTAGTTCTAAGTGTCGTTTGGTGTTGAGGAGACACTTAGAGTAGTTTATGACTTTCTTTTACCTTTGGCTGTGCTATTATGGGGGGTGTGGATGGGTAGCTTGACCTAGGTGAGTCTAGTGGGTTAGGTGTTGTGCACACTTGCTAAATCTAGCACTAGGTAGCTCCTAAAAAGCCCTTAGATCCATTGGAGCAAACTTCATTCACGTATGATCGAGAGTTGGAAGTGAATGGAGGGTCAAATGCTGACCGGACGCTGGTTCTAGAGTGACCGGATGCTGGCGCAGAGTCTGGTCAGTTCATTTGATCAAGGTGAAATCATCTGGATGTGATTGGACACTGAGAGGTGAGTGACCAGACGCTAGGTGCCAGCGTCTGGTCGACTCCAGTAAGGTTCTAGAGAGGGAAAATCATGACCGGACATGTCCGGTGACAACTTAAACACTGGAGTTCGGGGAGAACTGACCAGAGCGTCCGGTCAACATGATCGGAGCGTTCGGTCACCCCGCAGAGGCACATAATAGTTCATTTTTCAACCAAGGTTATAAATACTTCCTTCATTCGTGTGAGGGGGTACTTTTGCTCATTCCAACAGCTGAGAAACACCTTTGAGAGTGCCCAGAAGAGCAAGGTCCTAGTGAGGTGATTGCGATTTGAGAATCCCAAAGAGAGCCCTCATTAGTGAAAGCAAGAGTAGCAAAGTGTGCATCCACCCTTCTCATTAGGCTTGTCATGGTCAAGTGAGAGTTCGTGCTTGTTACTCTTGGTGATCGCCATCACCTAGATGGCTTGGTGGTGATTGGGAGCTTGGTGATCATCCGGCGGAGCTTGTGGATGACCCAACTTAAGTTGTGAGTGGTTGTTAGTGATTCACCACGATGGAGTGTCGAAGAATCAACCCATAGAGAGCACTTGATCCTTGCGCGGATCAAGGGGGAGCTACACCCTTGCACGGGTGCTCCAATAAGGACTAGTGGGGAGTGGTGACTCTCTGATATCTTGGCAAAACATTGCCGCATTCCTCCTTCTCTCTTTACTTTGAGCATTTACTTTGAGCAATTCAATTCTTGTCATTTATATTCAAAGAATTGCCATGCTAGAGTAGGATTGGAACATAGGTTGCTAAACTTTTGTGCGGTAGATCAATAGAAACACTTTCTAGGCACAAGGGGTTAATTGGGCTAATCGTAGGACTTAATTATTGCAAAGAAATTTAGAATTAGCCCAATTCACCCCCTGTTGGGCATCTTGATCCTTTCACCACACACAAGGGCCAGCTCTATATATCCTTCGATCACCTGCAACAGGGGGAATAAAACCCTAAGCACTCAATTGTACATAGCAAGACTTACCCGACAGGAGGAAAACAAAAGACTCCAAGGATATGCAAGGCTTATTTGGCTTGTGGGTTATTGCATCTATGGAAGCATTACTAAATGTGTGTCCTTTTATTAAATTTGATTAGCAGTCATCATTAGTTCATTAACTATCCATTCTATGTAAGCTTCTATGCTACTTTCAAGCAGGCGGTGAGCAATCAGAACCATTTTACCATCTTTCATATTTTAGTTCTTACTACGGTGCTAGACCATAGCCAAGTCGGTACAGTCTCAGAGAAATGGTGATTCGTGAACCAATGTATCCCAGCTAGGTACCCTGAAACATACGCCCCATTTGTACCCTACGCACAAACAAGACCAACCCATTCCACTCCTATCACTGGGTCTAGGTCCTCGTCCAAACTTAGACTCCAAGCCCCATACTTGAGACCCCTAAAAGGATCAAGATGCCCAAGAGGGGGAGGGGTGAATTAGGCTAATTCTAAAATTCTTTGCAATAATTAAACCCTACACTTAGTCCACTTCACCCCTTATGCCTAGAAAGTGATTCTAATGATCTACCGCACAAAAGTTTAGCACCCTAAGTTTCAATCCTACTCTAGCATGGTAATTCTAAGAATGTAAAGACAAGAATTGAATTGCTCAAAAGTAAATGCTCAAAGTAAAGAGAGAAGGAATGCGGCGATGTTTTGCTGAGGTATCGGAGAGTCGCCACTCCCCACTAGTCCTCATTGGAGCACCTGCGCAAGGGTGTAGCTCCTCCTTGATCCGCGCAAGGATCAAGTGCTCTCTACGAGTTGATTCTTCGACACTCCGTCGCGGTGAATCACCCACAACCACTCACAAATTGAGTTGGGTCATCCATAAGCTCCGTTGGATGATCACCAAATTCCCAATCACCACCAAGCCATCTAGGTGATGGCAATCACCAAGAGTAACAAGCACGAACTCTCACTTGACCACAACAAGCCTAATGAGAAGGGTGGATGCACACTTCCTACTCTCCTCGTACTAATGAGGCCTTAATCTTAGATTCTCAAATCTTAATCACCTCACTAGGCTCTTGCTCTCCAACACACTCTCAAGGGTGTTTCTCAGCTGATCAAATGGGCAAGAGACCTCCCTTAGATGAATAGAGGAAGTATTTATACCTCCTTATTCAAAATGAACCATTAGGAGGTTGAGTCAGCATTGTGCGGGGTGACTGGATGCTCCGATCAAGGTGACCGGATGCTCCAGTCAGTTATCCCTACCATAGAGCCATTAAGTTGTGACCAGACTCTGACCTGCGTCCGGTCATGAAAACTGCTCTCTAGTCCCTTACTGATGTTGACCAGATGCTGGCACCCAAAGTCCAGTCACTTTGCTATTCAGCGTCCGGTCAGTAATCGAAACCTGACCAGCATCCAGTCAGCACTGACCGGACGCGTCCGATCAGGATTCTCCCTCTCTGGAACCTTACTAGAGTTGACTGAACTCTGGCACCCAACGTCCGGTCACTTTACACTTAGCGTTCGGTCACAACCAGATGACTTCTCCTTGATCAAATGAACTGACTGAACTCTACTGCCAGCGTCCAGTCACAACCGAATCAGCGTCTGGTCAACATTTGACCCTCCATTCACTTCCAACTTGACAACATATGTGAATGAAGTTTGATCCAATTGATCTTAGGGCTACTTTTGAGCTACCTAGTGCTAGGTTTGACAAGTTTGCATCACACCTAACCCACTAGACTCACCTAGGTCAAGCTACTAGTCCATACCCCCCTTGATAGTACGACCAAAGGAAAAAACAAAGTCCTAAACTACTCTAAGTGTCTCTTCAACACCAAACGACACTTAGAACTAGTCCGTCCTTAACCTTGTCGTCCATCCTTTGAAACAGAAATGATTTCCATCATAGGGGCATGACAACCATGATTGCCCAATCAATTGCCATTACCATGACCTAACTTAATTGCCTCTGCAAAACACACATTACTCATAGTAATCTCGTATTGTCATTAATCACCGAAACCAAACTAGGGGCCTAGATGCTTTCAATCTCCTCCTTTTTGGTGATTGATGACAATGCAACCTCGAGTATGTAAAAGAGATGAGGTTTTCAACATGCTTGGTTCATATAAGCTTTTGACGATAAGAGCAAATAAGTTAGACAAGCTTATATGACCTAAGCCAATATGGTGTACTCAATAGATATGAAATAAGCATGAGTACAAGAAATAAAGCTCATTTGAATCGGAGTAAAACACAGAAGCAAAGCAAATGAGCATAACCAGGTGACATGACATATAAATAGATCAAAGTAGAGAGCACACATGTCACATATCACATAAATATCACATATCACATAAATATCATGCTCACACGTATATAGTTCAATGCATGAAAGTAAACATGAATGCATAATAATGTATCACACATAAAAAGCCAAAAGTAATAAATAAGCTCCCCCTACATATAATGCTCCCCCTAGATCTAATCATACTCGATCCCTCTCCCCCTTTGGTGTCAAGCACCAAAACCTAAGGGTTGGTCAGCTAGGTTGGAGCAGACAAGTCAGGCGCTGAGGTGCGATGAGCGATCTAAAACTATGTAGCATCATCCTCTGATCCAGAGCTCTGAGCTGTTTGACCCTCTATCGCTGGAACTAAAGCTAAAGCAGTCTAGGTCAGATCTGGGACTGGTGCGGCCTGTGACTCTACAGGTATCACCGAAGCAGATGGCTCTGATGATGCAATAGATGATGGGAGCGTCTCTGTAGTCCAGTGACTGGAGCAATGGTGGTAGGTCCAGGGACACATAGCTCTAGCAGTGTAGGCTGCCCTGTCAACTCATTGAAAGTAGCACCAAGGCTCCTAGAAACTAGGGTGTCAGTCACAAGCACTGAGGAGCTCTCAGCTGGTGTGAAGCCCATGATAATAGGTGTGAAGGAAGGACCCTGGGCTGGCACTAGAGAAGCAAACCACTAGGACACCTACTCTGTCGATGAAGTAAACTATGTTGCTAGCTGTCCCTAACTCTGAAGCCCACTGGGCTGTAAAGCTAGAGTCACTATAGTGGTGACAGGCTGGCCGAGTTGAGGTGTAAGCTATGGCGGTGTAGACCCAACAACAGTAACAACATGCTACATAAAACCAAGTAACTACTACTAGATTAGGAGCTGTTGCTGCTACATAGCCTGCTGCTGTCTCTAAAACTCATTCTATCTGGCCTGAACCTGTGCTAGAGCAGCTGCGATCTCCTAGGCCTGGCGAGCATGATCCTACCTCATCTGCTCAAGAATAGCAAGAAGAGTGGGGTCTGTCTATGGTGGCTGGGGTGGAGCTGAGATAGAGCCACCGACCTCACTATCATGTCATCGAGGAGGCATCTAAGGGATATCCTAGTAGTCAACATCTGAACTATCACTTGGGTTGCTCTCGACCATACCCTCCTGCTGAGCATCCAGCTACTCCTCCTCTATCGCTGCAATGCCCATGATGATCTCATCCTACTAGGCTATAGTCTCTAGCACCTTTGGACATCGGCATGGCTGACTAGGTGTGCTCGCTGCACTATGGCGGAGCATCTAAGTCAGGTTATATGGTGGAAACTCTATAGTAGCTCCTGTATACTCTACCATAGTCTCTGGGGACTTCACTGTAACAGCCTTGCGAATGAAGAATGTGATCCAGTGAACATAAGGCAGATGTCTGTGACCTTTGAACCCCTCTACAAGAGTATCCTCCATCTCTAATAGTATGACATCCTAGATGTCAAAAACTGTCTACTAGATCAGAGAGTTCACCAACCATAAATGAATGTGAGTCAATCCCTTGTGATAGCCCATCCTTAGAAGCAGGGTTCTCATGATACCATCAAGCAGCCTAGTTGTAGGAGTAAGATCCCTAGGTGTCCTGCTCAACCCCTTGCTAAAAGGCTCTATGAAGCAGGGTCTGACCAAGTCTATGGGTGGCACAAGACGACCATGAGGGCATCTGGGAGGCTCTGTCTGACCATTGCAAACCTCATGCAGGCAAATGGGTGCCTCTAGAATCCTAAGAATCTCTCTGACCCTAAAGCTCATCAGCCTATAGTCGTGGCCTCTGAATGCAAAGTGTATGAACCTATGCCCCGGGTTAATCTAAAGTGTAGCGTAGAACTCATGGACCCATAATGATACATATCAGACAGTCTATCCAAATAAGTCTATCAACCCTGGTAGATAAGATAGGTGAGGGTGAATCTGCTCTCCTGCTGCTGCAATAACTGACTCAATGGAGCAAACCCTCTAAGATCTGAATGTAACCCCACTGTTAAGATATGCATTATAAAAATCCTCCTGTAGTGGTGTATATAATCCATCTGAAGCATGCTCATCTTGCCTCGGTGGAAACTAGTCCTCAAACTACACAAATCAAAGCTGCTACACCTGCTTGGCTATGGTAGCCCTCAAATCAAGGTGAGTCACTGGAGGTGGACCCTATGGTCTAGGAGGAAGACGAGAACCCCTCAGCTATGTCTCTAGCCTCGGTGTCACCTGAGCACGAGTACGACTAGAGCATCGTAACTGTGGCTGAGGTGCCTGCTCTGTCTCCTCAGGTTGCTCTGCCTCCTCAGTCTGCTTTGTCTGCTAGGTGCCCTCTGACTGCTCTACTGGCTATGTCTACTACTATGGCTCCCCTTGAGGTCGACTCTCATCTAAAGTGACCCATCGTCCTTTAAGCATGGCAGTCCCAGCTAGACTACCATGATGATGCTCAACCTGCTCGACGGTGGCCCTCTAAGCTGGTGAAATCTAGTCTGTAATGTGAACACCACTCTAAGCTACTCCTCTCTCTACACGCTCCGTGGTGGCTGCAACTGTTGCTGCTCTCTCAGTATCAGCATCTGCATACTTGCGTTTCTTTATCATAAGCTTCTTTGCCTTGCCTTTCACCTCAGCAGGCAAGCGAGGCGGAGGCTTGGGATCCTCATCACCTAGACCACCTTCGGTGTTCTTGACACGTGCCATTGCTAGAGCTAAAAAGAACAACTGCCACTAATAAGAATCAACTGCCAACTGTCACTTCTGAGGCTTGGCCTTGATCCATACTCGCGAGCTTGGCCCCGAGTTAACTGACAACTACCAAAGTGACATAAAAAACACCTACTCACTACATGATAGAATAGATCGGATATATAAATAATTACAATATATATCTAGAGATACGAAACCCTAAGAAGAAAGCATTAGATACAAAATTAGAGGCGATGGCTTGCTACCTGACGAACCGACGAACCGAAGAGCAGATGAACAAATCGTGGGGAACCACCAGGAATTGCCTAGGGTTAGGGTTTGGTGAGGCAATGCGGTGCTGGATGGGTAGCTAGGGCTCTGGTTGTGGAGATGCCAGCACTGAGGAGCAGGCGACGATAGGGCATGGGCGCGTGGTGCTTGTAGGCAGCTCAGGCATGGTTAGGCGGTGTTGCGGTGGTGCTTGGCAGCGTTGCTGCCATGCAAGCATGATAGCGTGGGGCACGGTGGCATAATGGCGCGGTGCGGAGTCATGGCTAGGGCACGCGCACGTGGAACGGGCGCGATGGTGGAGAACAAGGCATGACATGGATGAGGATTCAGTGGCTAGGGAACCAGTGAAGTCAGCGCGATGGATGTGGGCTTAGGTCAACCACGGTGCAATTATATGGTGATCCCCATATGAAGGATAAGGAAAGGAGAAACAGTTGGAGACCCACACGATTTTAACTGACCGGACGCTCCGATGGCAACGATCAGACGCTGCCACCTGGAGTCCGGTCGACAATAGAGAGGTCCAAATCCCCTCAAGTCATGACCAGACATGTCCGGTTGTCCTTGACCGAATGCAGCCAGAGTCTGGTAGATCCTGTTTGCACCTTCTTCGCTTCACCGGACGCAGGATCACCTTCTGACCGAAGACAGGAAAAGGACTGTTTTAGTGTTCGGTCACTCTTGTGTAGCAATGGTTCACCTCCTATGAACTGACCGGACATAGGGAGCAAAGTTCGGTCCAACATTTGATCGCCCTTTTTAGCAAATCTTTAAAGTTCCTTCACGCTGCGTATTCCCAATCAAGTCCCAACTTCAATAAGACCCAAATAAACACCAATTGGGACTGATGTGAGTGACCTCTCTCAAACCATCAAAATTTTCAAAATATTGTACCTTAGGTTATACTTCTTTTTAAGAAAATAGGCAATAAAAGGGTAATTGAAAGGAAATGACAAAACAGCACTCATGCATATGCAATGTAATACTTGAAATTAATTCTAGTTGCTTGTCAAGTTTGATCCAAGGTTAAGCTTCTTCATATGCTTTTCGGTGGTTATCTTAACCATGTTAGACAAGCCCTAAATGCATTACAAAAAATTAAACATGTTGTATATTACAATGCAATGCAAGGGACAACACAAGATCATTTTCTAGTGAAGTTACTAAAATCAAGTACATTGAGCTCATTCCTCAACCGACAAAATGTAGCCTCATCTAGCAGTTTAGTGAAGATATCCGCCAATTGATCCTCGGTCCTTACACCTTCTAATGATATATCATTCTTAGCAACATGATCTCTAAGAAAATAATGGCGGATATATGTGTGCTTGGTGTGAGAGTGTTGAACCGGATTATTAGCAAGCTTTACCGCACTCTCATTATCACACAAAAGCGGTACCTTTTCTAGAACTACACCATAGTCTAGCAAAGTTTGCTTCATGTAAAGTATTTGTGCACAACAAGCACTCACGGCAATGTATTCCGCTTCGGTGGTGGACAAAGCCACACTATTTTGCTTCTTGGAGGACCAAGACACAAGTGATCTACCAAGCAAATGGCACCCTCTAGATGTGCTTTTCCTATCAACTTTGCAACTGGCATAATCCGAATCAGAATAGCCAACTAATTCAAATCTAGCTCCTTTAGGATACCAAAGGCCAATGCTTGATGTGTGCTTAAGGTACCTAAGGATTCTTTTAATGGCGACCAAATGAGCTTCCTTAGGATTAGCTTGAAATCTAACACACATACACACACTAAACATGATGTTAGGCCTAGATGCGGTTAAATATAACAAGCTACCAATCATAGAGCAGTAGAGAGTTTGATCCACCATTTTACCTCCTTCATCTAGGTCGAGATGTCCATTAGATGGCATTGGTGTCTTGATTGGCTTACATTCATCCATATTGAACCTCTTGAGAAGATCCTTGGTATACTTTTCTTAAGAGATGAAAATCCCTTCTCTCATTTGCTTGACTTGAAAACCAAGAAAGAATGTAAGCTCTCCAATCATTGACATCTCGAACTCATTCAACATCAATTCACCAAACTCCTTGCAATAATCTTCATTTGATGATTCAAAGATGATATCATCAACATATACTTGACAAATGAAGATTTCTCCATCAAGCTTCTTATTGAATAGTGTGGTGTCGACCTTCCCAATGGTGAAGCTCTTCTCAATGAGGAAATCCCAAAGGCGTTCATACCAAGCTCTTGAGGCTTACTTAAGCCCATATAGCGCCTTGGAGAACCTATAAACATGATTAGGATATCTAGGGTCTTCAAACCCGGGAGGTTGATCAACATAGACTAGTTTATTTATGAAGCCATTTAAAAATGCACTTGTAACATCCATTTGATATAATTTCATTTCATGATGTGATGCATATGCAAGGAGGATACGTATGGCTTCAAGTCTTGCAACCGGTGCAAAGGTCTCTCCAAAATCCAACCCTTCAACTTGAGAGAACCCCTTTGTAACTAGTCTTGCCTTGTTTCTCACTACAATGTCTTGATCATCTTGCTTATTGCGGAACACCCACTTTGTTCCAATGACTCTTGCACCTTGTGGTTGCTCTTCAAGAGTCCAAACTTCATTATGGGTAAAGTTGTTCAACTCTTCATGCATGGCATTGATCCAATCCAAATCTTGAAGAGCTTCTTCTACATTCTTAGGTTCAACACAAGAGACAAAAGAGTGATGTTCAATAAATAAGGCAAGTTTTTGAGATCAAGTCATTACACCCTTTGAAGGACTCCCTATGATGAGATCTTGTGGATGAGCTTGTAGTAGGGGTGAATTTCTTCTATCAACCACTTGAGGGGGAGGTTGTGGAGCATCAACATCTTATGCTTGTGCCACCATTTGATCATGAGAGACATGAGCATCTTCATTTTCTACTCTCCCATCTTTGTCACCATCTTGTGGCACATTTGATGAAGAAGGTGGATCAATCACTTGTACATCATCTACATCATCTTTAGGCTTGATGTCTTCAACCGGAATGTTCTTCATAGCCTGCTTTAATGGTTCATCACCTACATCGTCAAGATTCTCATGTGCTCCTTAGGAGCCATTAGATTCATCAAATTCCACATCATATGTTTCTTCAACTAAGTCGGTGGCATGATTAAATACTCGATATGCTTTGGACTTTGATGAGTAACCAACAAGAAAGCCAATATCACAACGTCTTTGAAACTTCCCTAGGTGTTGCTACTTCTTGTAGATGTAGCATTTGCAACCAAACACCCAAAAGAATGAGATGTCCAGCTTCTTTCCATTGAGCAACTCATAAAGTGTCTTGCCAAGAAACTTTTGAAGGAATAGATGGTTGGATGTATAGCATGCGGTGTTGATAGCTTCTGCCCATAGAGCTTCGGGTGTGTTGTACTCATCAAGCATTGTTCTTGCAAGTGTGATAAGTGTCTGGTTCTTTTGCTCTACTACACCATTTTGTTGAGGAGTGTATGTTGCGGAGACCTCATGCTTGATTCCAACTTCATCACAATAAGCTTCAATGTTTGTGTTGTTAAATTCTTTTTTATTGTCACTCCTTATCTTCTTGAGCTTCACTTCAAACTCATTTTGTGCTCTCTTGGCAAACTTCTTGAAACATGATGCAACTTCAATCTTGTCATGACGGAAGAATACCCATGTATATCTAGAGTAGTCATCAACAATCACAAGACAACAAAGATTTCCTCCAAAACTCTTGTAGGTTGTTGGTCCAAATAAGTCCATGTGAAGGAGCTCTAGCACTCTTGTTGTTGACATGAAAGCTTTTGTAGGATGAGTGTTTGCAACTTGCTTGCCGGCTTGACATGCACTACAAAGCTTGTCCTTCTCAAATTTCACATCCTTCAACCCTCTCACCAATTCATTCTCATGAGCTTCTTGAGTGAGCTCATCCCAACATGAGCAAGTCTTCTATGCCATAGCCACCCAAGTGATGTTTTGGTGAATAGGCATATCTTCAAGTTAGCATCTTCGGAGGTGAAATCCACTAGATATAGGTTGTTGTATCTAAATCCCTTGAATATCACTTGATCATCATCTTTCTTAGATACAACCACTTCCTTCTTGGTAAACAAGCATTGGAAGCCAAGATCACACAATTATCCAATGGATAGCAAGTTGAAGCTCAAAGAAGCAACATATAGCACATTTGAGATTGAATGATCATTTGATATTGCCACTTTGCCTAATCCTTTGACTTTGCCCTTTGAATTATCACCAAATGTAATGCTTTCTTGACCATCAACTTCTTCATCTAGTGAGGTGAACATACGAGGATCATCGGTCATATGTTGAGTGCAACCACTATCAATTACCCAATGACTTACACCGGTCTTGTAGTTCACCTACACACAAGAGATCAAGCTTGTTTAGGGACCCAAACTTGTTGAGGGCCCTTGACTTTCTCAACAAGTGACTTTGCAACCCAAATTTTCTTAGGCCTATTCTTGTTGGGAGATCCTAAGAACATGACTTTCATTTTACCACTAGAGTCCTTTCTAAGCATGTAATGAGCATTGAAAGCAAAAGGTCTAGCATGCTTGGGCAAGGGTTGTGTGGTGGAGTTTGACACTCATGGGCAAAGTGACCTTCTTGTCCACACTCAAAACACCTCTTTGGCTTTGGCTTGTGTTGTTGTTGGTGTTGAGCTTGAGCCTTCTTCTCTTGATGTGCCAAGTATCCGATTCCACTTCTATCCATCTTCATGACAGTGTTCATGAGTAGCTCACTTTGAAGATGTTGACCTCTTGTGAATTTGCTCAACCCGGTCTTGAGATGTTCTTTTTCTAACTTGAGCTTCTTGTTCTCTTCCTTTAGCTCATCATGATTTTTCTCCTTCTTGAGCCTCTTGTTCTCTTCTTTAAACTTCTCATTCTCAAGAGCTAGATCACTATCATGGTCAAGGTTCTCTATCACAATGGTGTTGGTGGTTGAAAGCTTCTCAAGATCTTTCTTTAGCTTCTCATTCTCATTCTTGATCTTGACGTACTCATCATAGTTATTGGACTCAACCACTTGCTTGCCTTTGCTACTAGAACCTTGCTCAATGCTCTCAATAATCAAATCATCACATGAAGGTTAGTAGCATCATGTGGCTCATTGGATAAAAACTCATGAGAGATAACAAGATTATCATGATTGATCTTGAGATTTGTATATTCTTCTTTTAGAATTTTGTAGCTAGTGATGAGCTCATTATGTATCCCCTCAAGTTTATCATATTTATCTTTAAGCTCTTTCTTAGAAGATTTTAGCTCCTTGAGTTTGGATGATATAGCATCATTTGCTTCTCTAAGCTCAACACTAGCCTTTTCCACTATGTCACATTTAGCTAAAAGAGAATCATTCTTAAGTTCTAGCTTTTCATTCTTAGCTCTTGACTTTCTAATGATCTTAGTGTAATGATTTAGCAATTTAACAAGATCATCATATGAAGGTGATTCAAATTCATCATCATCACTATCACTATCATCATTGCAAGCATGTTCATCACCACTACTTTCATCATCATTTGATACCTTTTGTTCACCCTTGGCCATAAGGCATAGGTGTGTAGAGGATGATGGCGGTGGTGTCGGTGAAGACGATGAAGAATCAATCACAATAGCGGCCACCTTCTCATTTTCACTATCATCATCGGATGAGCAACTTGATGAATCAATATTCGTGAGCCAATCACCAACGATGTATGCCTTGCCATTCTTCTTCTTCTTGTGGAAATCATTCTTCTTGCCATCCTTATTCTTATATGGCTTGTTTTTCTTGTTCTCATCATTATCTTCATCACTTGAGTCATCTTTCTTGCCCTTGTACTTCTTCTTGTACTTGTCTTTTTTGGGCTTGGGGCATTGATGAGCTAGATGACCAAGTTCTTCACAATTGTAGCAATCCATCTCCAAGATTGGCTTCCTTCTATTGCTAGTGAAGAACTTCTTTTTCTTGCCATCAAACTTGACACCGTTCTTGTTGAACTTCTTTAGCATCTTGGCGGTTCTTCTCACCATGAGAGTAAGACTTGCATCATCAATTTCATCATCACTTGAGCTATCATATTCGACTCTTGCTTTGCCCTTCTCTTGGCTAGCATTGAATGCCAAGTCTTTGTCTTTCTTCTTGGTAGAAGAAGAGCCATCTTGTGGTGTGATGTGCATATACATCTCATGAGCGTTGATCTTTCCCAAGATTTGAGTTGGTGTAGCGGTGGAAAGATCACCTTGATAAAGCACGGTCATAATATGCCCATATTTATCAATGGGGAGGACACTCAAGATCTTTCTTACAACATCAAATGGTTGCATTTGTGTAAGTCCAAGCCCATTGACTTCCTCTACAAGAACATTTAAGCGTGAGTACATTTCATTTGCACTTTCTTTAGGAAGCATCTCGAAAGAATTAAGCTTTTTCATGACAAGATGATAGCATTCCTCATGCTTGCTCTTTGTTCCCTCATGGAGCGCACAAATATCCGACCATAGTGCATGTGTGTCCTTGTGGTTCTGCACACGGTTATACACATCTTTGCAAAGGCCTCTAAAGATGGTGTTTCTAGTCTTTGTATTCTATTTCTCATAATTTACCTCATCGCCTTGAAGATGTGCGGGATCCCTAGGTCTTGGGAAGCCTTGAGAGGCAGCTCTAAGAATTCCAACATCTAGAGCTTCTAAGTACACCTCCATCCAGATTTTCCAATAAGAAAAATCATCTCCCTCAAAGATAGAAGGAGGTCCATCCCTGTGGGATATCTTTCTCTAGGTGGTTAAGCCTAAATACGTGAGCATGAGGCTCTGATACCAATTCAAAGGATCAAGATGCCCAAGAGGGGGGTGAGTTGGGCTAATTCTAAAATTCTTTGCAATAATTAAACCCTACAAAAGCTTAGCACAAAAGTTTAGCACCCTAAGTTCTAATCCTACTCTAGCATGGTAATTCTAAGAATGTAAAGACAAGAATTGAATTGCTCAAAAGTAAATGCTCAAAGTAAAGAGAGGAAAATGAACGTGGTGATGTTTTGCCGAGGTATCGGAGAGTCGCCACTCCCCACTAATCCTTGTTGGAGCACCCGCATAAGGGTGTAGCTCCTCCTTGATCCGTGCAAGGATCAAGTGCTCTCTACGGGTTGATTCTTCGATACTCCGTCGCGGTGAATCACCCACAACCACTCACAACTTGAGTTGGGTCATCCACAAGCTCTGTCCGATGATCACCAAACTCCCAATCTCCACCAAGCCATCTAGGTGATGGCGATCACCAAGAGTAACAAGCATGAACTCTCACTTGACCACAACAAGCCTAATGAGAAGGGTGGATGCACACTTGCTACTCTCCTTGCACTAATGAGGCCTTAATCTTGGATTCTCAAATCTCAATCACCTCACTAGGCTCTTGCTCTCCAAAGCACTCTCAAGGGTGTTTCTCAGCTGATCAAATGGGCAAGAGACCTCCCTTGGATGAATAGAGGAAGTATTTATACCCCCTCATTCAAAATGAACCATTAGGAGGTTGCGTCAGCGTTCTATGGGGTGACCGAATGCTCTGGTCAGTTATCCCCGCCATAGAGTCGTTAAGTTGTGATCGGACTCTGACCTACGTTCGGTCAGCACTGATCAGACATGTTTGGTAACAAAAACTACTCTCTGGACCCTTACTGATGTTGACCGGATGTTGGCACCTAGAGTTTGGTCACTTTGTTGTTCAGCATTCGGTCAGTAACCGGAACCTGACCAGTGTCTGGTCAGCACAGACTGGGCATGTCCGATCAGGATTCTCCCTTTCTGGAACCTTACTAGAGTTGACTGAACTCTAGCACCTAGCGTCTGGTCACTTTACACTCAGTGTTCAGTCGCAACCAGATGACTTCTCCTTGATCAATTGAACTGACCGGACTCTACTGCCAGCGTTAGGTCATAACCGGATCAGCGTCCGGTCAACATTTGACCCTTTATTCACTTCTAACTCGACAACATATGTGAATGAAGTTTGCTCCAATTGATCTTAGGTCTACTCCTGAGCTACCTAGTGCTAGATTTGATAAGTGTGCACCACACCTAACCCACTAGACTCACCTAGGTCAAGCTACTAGTCCATACCCACCTTGATAGTATGGCCAAAGGAAAAAACAAAGTCCTAAACTACTCTAAGTGTCTCTTCAACACCAAATGACACTTAGAACTAGTCCGTCCTTAACGTTGTCATCCATCCTTTGAAAACCGAAACGATTTCCATCGTAGGGGCATGACAACCATGGTTGCCCAATCAATTGCCATTACCATGACCTAACTTAATTGCCTCTACAAAACACACGTTACTCATAGTAATCTCGTATTGTCATTAATCACCAAAACCAAACTAGGGGCCTAGATGCTTTCAATCTCCTCCTTTTTGGTGAGCCTATGCCCTTATGGAAAGGTAGAGATGGCATGAGAAGCATGAGTAGCTCACCGTGGTGTACACTCTACTAACGGTTGAAGCAGGGTAGAGCTACGACAGTCTAGCCACGTGTGAGCCACTGGGGTGGCGGTGCTCTAAGTGGACACCCATGCGTCACCACATCGCCAATGAGTTCCCTGTCCAAAATAGCATGAGCACCAGATGGAGGGAGTCAATGTGAGTTTAGGGTTGCGAGCAATTGAACTGTTACCACTCCTACTGACGTGAGGAATTGAGTTGTGAAGCTTTGAGTTGGTGATTATGAAGGGAAGAGTGTGGCGCATTGCCCCTGCTACATCACGTGACATGGCCCCATCAGCGGTGACCCAGCCACGACCTGACATGGTATGACAATGTGAGGACATGGTCGCATGAGTGAGGGCAGAAGGGGCATCAGGTAGTGCTAGACGGAGCCAAGAGGTGTGCTAGCGCGGGGGGCACTTGAATGTGGTAGCCGGGCCTAAGCGGCTCAATTGCATTGGCTAGCAGAATAGGGCAAAGTAGGGAGGTGTCACCATCACCCTAAAGCTAGGGTCGGCTAGCCCAGATGCGGCAGGCGGTGGCATGGGCTTGTGGTAGGTCAGACGTAGGACAGGGTGACTACCATGTCGACATAGCAACAATGGCCACGACCTTGGCTCGACCTCGTGCGTAGCTCAGCGGACACAGTGGTGCACGCATGCAGCAACAATGGAGGCACACAACAACCATATTGTGATGATGCCTTGCCATGCGATCGCGCAACGGTTGCACTAGCGTAGCGCAGTGCACGCAGTAGCGAGGTGGGGCAGCAGCGCGATGGCCAACAGATGTAGGGCGACGACAGCGGCTTGCTAGGCCATCTAGGGCCAACCCAAGGCTAGACTGGCTGACCGGTGTCGGCACCACGGTGCGTGGAACATGGCCAGCCACACGACGTCGAGCGGCCGCATGAGGTGACTGTGCGCCTGAGCCAAGCATATGACATGCATGAATTTTAAAGCACGTCTAAAAACTAACCTAACATAGTTGAAGCTAAACTGCCTTGACCATGCTAATGATGGTACATCAGTCTACCATAAGGAGCAAAAACACAGCATTGACCTTTAGCTAGATTTTCCAGAATTAATTCACCAACATGGCATTGTCACACTATTTTCAAACTTAAAATTTCTTCCAAGTCTTGAGCATTATTTGACTTCAAGTTCCATTTCTAAGCCATTAGAAATACTAGCTAGTAATATTATTTTTCTACAGCAAGAGTTGCATTGTCATCTACAAAGTTTGTACTTCAAACTTTATTTAAGTATCACACACATGTTCTATAGTATTTTTGCTTAATAAAAATTGATTTTCAACCCCACTTGATATACATGAGCTATTGAATCAACATTCATTTAATATTTTTATTGGTTATTTTAGTCTATAAGAACTTTATCAACACCTTCTATCACATGCATTATTACATAAACATGATGCTCATGACATGATTTAGTAGTTTGTATAGGGAGTAACACTGAGGGTGTTACGGCCGCTAGCCCAGCTAGGTGCGGCTCATGACCGCCTCCGAGCCTCTGTTTAAAGTGGTTTAGACCTGTCCATATCTGAGTCTGGATATTCAACATCCAACACCACATCCGTATCTGAATACTTAAATCATGTATTTATGATGTCGATATCCAATCGTATCCTATCTAGCATGGTTCACACTATCCGTATTCGAATCCGGATAGAAATATGAAAACAAATGTAATATCAGTGATATCCATCCGTATCCGATCTGTTTTCATCCATACTCTGAGGGGCAGCTCTCGGGCACCGACCCTGCTAGGCCACTCCGGCATGCCATCGCCGCCATCCCCCATGGCGCCACCGTCCCCCATCATGCAAAGCCTATCCTCCACTGCGCCTAGGGTGCGCTGCCCAGGCCATGGAGTAGGTGCTCACCCAGGGGTGCTCACACATCTCGTACAGGTGATTCATCCAAGCAGCCGCACCATCGAGCTCCATGATTTGTCCAAGCAGCAAGGTGACATTACACGCTAGAAACACATGTTGCAAAAGTATGTTTCAAGTGTTTAAGATGTTTTATCTGGATGTTGCAATTGTTTCATGTGGATGTTGTAAAGGTAGATCAAGATGTTGCAATGGTTGTACACGTATGTTGCA
This sequence comes from Miscanthus floridulus, assembly GCF_019320115.1. NCBI lineage: Eukaryota > Viridiplantae > Streptophyta > Magnoliopsida > Poales > Poaceae > Miscanthus > Miscanthus floridulus. The sequence goes on from NC_089594.1 coordinate 55,818,787, forward strand.
AACTTTTGTTCCTAATGTTTTAGTTGTTTTTTCAGACGTACGTTGCAAGTGTGTTTATCTAAATGTTGCATGTGTTTCACACATATGTTGCATGTGTTTTATCTGGATGTTGCATATATTTGGCAATGGCATTTTCAAGCGTTTTAGGTGTTTTGACAAGTGTTTTAGATGTATATTGCAAGTGTTTCAAGTGTTTTTGAACGTGTGTAGCAAATGTTTCATTTTGATGTTTCAAAAGTAGATTGAGTGTTGCATCTCCCTCCTTGCCTTTTGCTGCCTCACCTTGGTGTCTCCTCTTCTTAATGCTGGTGATGTTTGGGCGATGTGGGCCCATGTGGGGATGGGCGGCGTGGGTCGGGCGAGTCGTTCGAGTGGCGTAGAATCCAAGCAGGTGGGTTGTGTGGAACAGAGCAGCATGAGTGGCCACCGACGCCTAAGCCCACGTCGTTGGTAAGGGCGCTCTTCGTCTTATCGTTCGCAACCTCTTACCTTCTTGTCATCTTATCGCTAGCGCTGGAGGAGCAGTTGGCGGCCTCCCACCATGAGATAGCCCTCACAGCCATGTAGCTACACAATAGCCAGGACTTCCGCTAGGTGGAGCCTGGTTCCCGGACCACGCCGGGCAGGTGGAGAGGGTGGAGCTGATCGGTGACTTTGCCGCCGCTGCAACCACCGTCGTGGCCATTGTGGATGTGGAGGACTTTCTTTGCGGTGGTGGTCAAGGGTCTTGGGTTGTACCTAGGGCCTTTTTAATCAAGAAATCTCTTAGCTTGTGTCTCTTGCTTCTTTTCTTTTGTGTGACGCCGATTAGCTGTGCTTGTCGTTGATCCGGCTGTTCGAACGTCATAGTCACACAACCTTGCTTGGTGATTGACCCACAATTAGTGCGACTACATTTTCGTGACCAAAGTGTCGTGGGACAAATCTAGCGGCAGTGCGCCTTTTGTAGACCTCTTCTCCTTAGGTTGTGATATTTTTTCTTCCCTTTTCCTTGTGCATGGGAGCTCAGGCTCGCCTGGAGCTAGCTCTAAGGGTTTGATTTTAGGCGGCTCGTGGACACGTGATACACTATGGTGTAGCCCCCGTAAGTGGGCCATGTCAATTGGCACGCACCGACCGACATGTGCCACTCGGGATAGAATGCCTCGCTAGAGTGCCGCTTCAATGTGCACTCCTTGACGCGACGTGGCGACTGTACTGTGAACTCTGGGCATAGAAAAAGATTCACATGAATGAGTGTATACAGGAGTCTAGATGGGGTGACTCATGTTTTGGAGTGACTTTGATGTGAACATTGGATGCTTGCATGGCTGGTCATGGCCCTTGATCCCTATGGTGTTTGGCATGGCGAGGCCTAGAACGCACGGCTCGTCGATGCAAGGAATGTGCAGTGCCGCAAACCCTCCAGGGCTCATCAATCGTGTCATCCTCGTGTCGGGTCATCGTAGGTCTCGTTGCACACTGCGGTTGAGGTAGCTGGGCATGACCTCCGCGTGCTCCCCTACCATGTAGGGAAGTCATGTTCGGGCCCAACCCTTAGGGGGTTGCCCCCTAGGTCTTAAATCTGGAACAACACTAATCAGCATCGCCCAAGCAAGTCATGGCTCTACGAGTTGGCATGCAGCTATCGCGATGTCATAGTTCTCCCGTTCACAAAGGTGGGCCTGCTAAAGGTCGCCTCCTATGGTGATGATCCCATGGGGACCAGGCATATTGAGCTTGAGGTAGGTGTAGTTGGGGACGATCATGACTTGGCGTAGCATGGTTGACCCAGGATAGGGTGGTAGGCACTGGGGAAAATCCGCTATTTTGAAGGTGAGCATTTCCGTGTAGAAGTTGGCTCAATCTCCTAATGTCACCGACAAGTCATCCTACCCGAGGGGAATGGCTTGACGCCTCGGTATGACTCCATGGAATGGAGCACTAGATGACTATATCACCGTTCATGACAGTCCCATAGCATCATAGGTCTCTGCATAGAGCAGGTTGAGGCCGCTCCCACCATCCATGAGGACACGAGATAGGCGGGTCTTGCCGATGATCGGGTCAATGACAAGGGGGAAGCATCCCGGTTGTGGAATGTGATCAGGGTGATCCTTCCTGTCGAAAGTGATCGCAGTTTCTGACCATTTCAAGAAAACTAGGGCAGCTTCCCCTAGAGCGGCCACATTGAAAGATCTAGTTTGGTTTTGGTGAATTGATGAAACCCTAAGTGCTAACCTAGTTTATCAAGTGATCATGAGATAGGTAGCACATTCCAAGTGGTGAAGAAAATGAAGATCATGACATGATGATGGTGATGCCATGGTGATGACCAAGTGCTTGGACTTGAAAAGAAGAAGGAGAAAAATAAAAGGCTCAAGGCAAAGGTATAAATAGTAGGAGATATTTTGTTTTGGTGATCAAGACACTTAGAGAGGGTGATCACATTTAGGTTTGATAGTCGTACTATTAAGAGGGGTGAAACTCGTATCGGAATGCGGTTATCAAAGTGCCACTAGATGCTCTAACTCATTGCATGTGGATTTAGGATCTAGTGGAGTGCTAACACCCTTGAAAATGTTTGTGGAAATATGCTAACACATGTGCACATGGTGATACACTTGGTGGATGGCACATTTGAGCAAGGGATAGGAACTTCACTGGTGGAGTGTCCGCTCGTAGAGTGCAGACAGTCCAATGGTGCCATCGGCGCCCTAGATAGAAAAGACGGAGGTCACTGAAAGTGACCAGATGCTAGTCTTGGTTGGACCAGTGCATCCGATCAGTGGCAGTAGAGGGCATGCAGCGTCGATCTCTGACCGGATGCTAGGTCACAAGTTGACCAGACGCTGAAAGGCTGCGTCTGATCCTGCTGACGTGGCAACACACAGTGTTGAGGGTGACTGACCAGACGCTGGCTATGTCCGGTCAAGCATGACCGGACGCGTCCGGTCTTGAAAAGTCATCACTAGATGCTTACTGGAAACGACCGGACGCTGGGGTTCAGCGTCTGGTCACTTTGAGCTGCTGCGTCCGTTCGTCACTTGACCGTTGAGAACGGGCAATCAACATTTGAAGAGAGGGGACATGTGGCACGCATCGCATGATCATACGCTGAGGTCTAGCGTCCGGTCACCTCGTGTTGTGCCTAGTGAAGGGGTACAATGGCTCTATTTCGTGGGGGCTTCTATTTAAGCCCCATGGCCGGCTCTAGCTCACTCTCTTGGCCATTTGCATTGACATAGCAACCTTGTGAGCTTAGCCAAAGCCCTCCCACTCATCTCCATCATTGATTCATCATCTTTGTGAGATTGGGAGAGAATCCAAGTGCATTGCTTGAGTGTTTGCATCTAGAGGCACTTGGTGTTCATGTTTCACTGCGGGATTCACTTGTTACTATTGGTGGTTGCCACCACCTAGATGGCTTGGAGCAGCGAGGATCATCGAGTGGAGGTTGGTGATTGTCTCTGGCTCCGATCATGGTGATTGTGAGGGATTGTTGACCTTTCCCTGGTGGAGAGCCAAAAGGTACTCTAGTGGATTGCTCATGGCTTGTGTGATCCTCATCTTGTGTTGGTTGTGTGTCACTCTATTGAGGGTTTGGCGTGTGATACCAATTAGCACGTGAACCTCCAAGTGAGTGAATCGCCACAACGAGGAGTAGCTTGTCGGCAAGCAAGTGAACCTCGGTAAAAAATCATTGTGTTCATCATTTTATTCTAAGGTGATTGGTCTTCATTGGTATTCATTCTTGTGATTGATTAGCTCCTTCCTCAACACAGCGGTATAAATAAATTGCTCACTCTCTTTACTTTCCCACAAACTAGTTGTCAAGCTCTTTAGTGTAGCTAGTTGTGAGAGCTTGTTAGTTTGGTTAGTGTGGTTCTTTAGTTAGCCATTGAGAGCACATTAACTTAGTGTAGTGTCATAGCTTTTGTGTGGATAGAAACTATACAAACTAGAAATGTGGTAGGTGGCTTGCTAGTTTAGTAGGCTAGCGCAACATTTGCTTCACCTCATAATTATCTAACCGGTTTGTTAAGTGTTGTTGTAGAAATTTTTAATAGGCTATTCACCCCCCCTCTAGCCATTAGGACCTTTCAAGTGGTATTAGAGCCGTGGTCACCATGATTTGAGGGTTAACAACCTTCGGTGTAAAAATGGCTCAAATCAACAACACCAAGAAGCCACCCTAATTTGATAGCTCAAATTATCCCTATTGGAAAGCTAAGATGACAACTTATATCAAGTCAATCAATAGGAAGGTATGGACGGTGGTAGAGACAAAGATTGAGATTGAAGATGAAGAGGCTCCCACCGCCGCTGAAGAAATACTACATCAAAATAATGATATTGCTCTTAGTGCCATCCATGATGCTTTGGATGAGAGAACATTTGAGCAAATTAAGAACATTGAGAGAGCTCATGAGGCATAGAAGAAGTTGTAAGAATCATTTGAGGGCACTCAAGCCATGAAGGGTGCAAAGGCATACATTCTCAAAGAGAAGTTTGCAAGCTTCAAGATGAAGGAGGATGAGAGTGTGCCAGAGATGTTTCATAGGCTTTAGGTGCTTGTCAATGATCTCAAAGCACTTGGAGAAGAGGTGAAGGACAAGGACTTCTCCCACAAGTTCTTGAGATGTTTGCCTTCAAGATTTGGCACATTGGTCACTATTCTAGTGAGGAGCGGTTTGGACACCATGACACCAAACCAAGTGTTGGGAGATATAATGACCGATGATACATATAGAGATGATGTTGAGGAGGAAGAAAAGAAGGAGAAGAAAGATGAGAAGAAGGATGAGAAGAAGAAGAGCGTGGCATTCAAGGCCACATCATCCAAGGGTAAGGCAAAGCAAGAAACATTAGGTGAAGATGATGGCTCATGGGATGATGATGATGATGATGAGAAGATGGCTCTCTTTGTTAAGAAATTTGGCAAGTTCATGATGAAGAAAGGGTACCGTGCTAGAAGAAAGAAATCTTCATCCAAGAACAAGGAAGAGTCAAGAAGGTGCTTTAAATGTGGAAGCAAAGATCATCTTGTTGCTCAATGTCCATACAATAGCGACAATGATGATGACAACAAGAAGAACAAGAAGAAGGACAAGAAGGAAAGGGAAGAGAAGAAGGATAAGATGACCTTCAAGAAGAAGAAGGGTGATTCATATGTGGTCACTTGGGATAGTGATGCTTCCTCAAGTGATGATGATGATAGTGATGATGACAAGACCACCAAGAAGAAGGCACTTGCAAGCATTGCAATCAATGAGAAGCCTTCTCTCTTCGATACTCCATCATGCTTCATGGCTAAGGCCACTAAGGTACAAATTTGTGATGATGGAAGTGATGAGGAACATTATAATGAAAACAACAATGAAAGTGATAGTGATGATGATGAACCTACTAAGGATGAACTATTTGACATGCTAGAAGATGCTAAAGAACACTTTATGAAACGACCCCAATTTCCGCAAAGGGAAATCCACAGCGTCGAAGTGTAATAAGATCGTTGTAGATCATATTACCCAAATTCTAGTCGAATATCACATCCATACAACGATAATATCAGAGTACAAATAGTGCGGAATTACATAATTTATTACACTGCCACATTGGCGGAATCAAAAGTAGCATTCATTCAGAACAGCTTGAAGATAAGATCGCCAAACTCGAGCGTAGGCATGAACCCCTCATCCATCAAACTCCTCGGAGCTATACTCCTCAGTAGAACCTGTGTGCCAAAATTTATCAGTATGATTTGTACTGGCCACTCCCAACCCTATGAGCATTGCTTTGTGGAAATTGGATGCAAGTTGGGTATAAGCAAAGTGAACCTATAAGGCTGGGGTTTCCTATACATTAGCATATCAAGTAAATAATAATATATTGTCAAGTTTTAACACCATTCCCACACATATTCCACTCCATTCCCTTTTCTGAGCCAGGTTTCGATCCTAGGATCGACATACCACTATCTCCATACCATCACCATACCATACCATCGCTCAGTCGATAGGCCAACTCCCTCTTGGCACTGTCTCAAGGCCCGTAGCCCCTGGCTATGTCTAAACACTCATTCCCAGGGGAGAAAAGAAGGACTCATCTCTCTATCTAGTTTAAGCGAAACCCAGGAAAGGTCCATAGCTGACGAGTCGGCACATGTATCGATCGATCAACCATACACTCTGCAGAGGTTTTACATAACCACAAGATCCGCCTTCCTCGTTGACCGTCGTCAACTAGGCTGATTCCGGCCACTTGCTAGCCTAGGATAATGCCACTCTACCATTCAGCCCTGGTTCACCCCAAGTCTAGTCTAGGGTGGCTGAAACTATGAGTCATGAGCCGGGTACACAAGGTCTCCATGAAGTCTTGGAAGGGTGTGGGGGGAAATCCTCTGTGCCCCGTACCTCCGTACACTATCCGCTATCAACCTAGCAGCAGTGGCAATATCCTACCAAGTAGTCCAGCCGTCCCGCACCATATAGGGCGAGTGGTACGTAAGGCTTCCTGGTGAATCTGAGTACTAGTAAGTCCTTAGGGATGACCAAGCCAGAATGTCTCGATCAGGGTTTTCATTTACCGTGCCACCACAACACCTCCATCCCGGGCTCCACCTGTCACAGGTTCACACCCAGGTCCACCTCATATACCATTTACCCACCACAGGTATCCATTTCTAGGGGTGCCTAGGTAGCATCCCATAGCAAGACTTGCCCCAGGCTCGTTGTATACTCCAACTTGGTCGACACAACCCTTACCCTCCACTCACCCAAGTCACACACGCAGCACTCTTCCCATAGTCCTGTTATCACCCGTTTCCACCACACACGTAGTATAAGCATAGTAGAAGTATAAGTAATGAAATATATAGTAGTAAGTGTGTGTCTAGTCTAATAGCAGGGTATGCAGGGGTAAGGTTGCATCAAGGTAAAGGCTTTCAAGCAAGCATACTACCATGCAAGTCCTATCATAATATGACTATAGCAGTAAAGTAAAGCGATAGCAGTTCTATGTTAGCCATGCGTATTAGGTGCTACGAGATTAGGTGGGATGTGGCACCTTCAGTGTAGTTGTCTCCGTACTCCTCACGGTACTCACGATCCTCGTCTGTCAGGTTCTCCTCCGAGTCTGCAACATTTGCATTATAGTCGCGTTAGCGACGTCTATAGAGTAGCAAAAGGAAGCAATGAAAATTCAAAAGAGTCAAATGCACTCAAACATGAGTTCATTGCGTAGAGCATGATTTTAGATGAATTTTGGTCCTAGTCTCGTATTTTTCCGAGGTCGTATGAATTAGTTATGAATTCCTGAAGTTTAAATCCTTTCTAAAGTTGATTAAAGGCTGAATTAATCCTGGGCTGACACGTGTCACTGTGTCACTGGTCAACGTGGCATGCTGACGTCAGCATGACGTCATTGTCTCAGTTCCGAGCTGACAGGTGGGTCTAGGGGCTCTTGGGTTGCAGACATGTGGGTCCCTCATGATGTCATCATGACGTCAGCATCTAACGTGTGGGTCCAGTGTGTCTATGCTGCTGACATGTGGGGCTAGGTCAACGGTCAACATTGATCGGTCAACGGTCAATATGTGTCGGGTCTCAAACGGGCCTTGGTGGGCTTGGGTCGGGCCGGTGTGGGCTGGGACGGGCCAAACACGTGGCGTGCTGTGGCGCAGCCACGTCACGGCCGTGGGCTCTTATTGGGCTTTGTTTCCTGGCTATGGGCGTGAGCACGGCTCACGGTGATCCCAAGTTCACGGTCCATGGACCTAAGGCAGGGTCCATGGTGGACCGAGTCCATCATCATTTCCCTTTGGCTTGGCTCATGTGCACCAGGTGTAGGGCTACACTGCTCTACTCGTCCCTTCTCCTCTGTTTCTTCCACAGCGCACTCCCATCGGTGATGTGCTCATCGATGAGCTCCTGCAATGGCTCAGGCATCCATTTGAGGTGGGGAAAAGCCTCCCCGCACCATGGCGACTACAACTATGGGGTCAGGGCGACGGATGGTGCTTCCTACGTCTCTGGTCATGGTGAACAGCGGCTCAAGCACAACCAGCGTGCGGGAATGGCATGGGTGCAGCGGCATTGGCTAGTTCTGTGGTGCGCATGGGCGCCACAATGCTCTATCGGGCATGTTGGGTAGGTCGAGGGGTCCTCCAGGGCATTGGCCATGGCGGCCGGCGGCTCAGCAGTGCTCGCCGGTGGCGAGGCCGTGCACATAGGCCCTCTAATGGCTAGCGCTGGGCAGATGTGGCTTCTACGGCTTCGTATGGACACGGCGAGGGCGTCCAGAGCTCGGGGCAGAACTTCCAGTTTCCAGGTGGCCGGTAGGGTCTTCCCGGTGGCCACGGTGACATGGTGGCGATGGCGAGGCACACGGGTCACTACGGGGCTCCAGCAGGGTGGTCATAGCGTGCGCGTGAGTTACCCGTGGCTTTAGCAAACGGGACGGGCGAGTCAAGGAGGCGCCAGGCGCTTCGATCAGTACTGGCCATGGTGGTCGGTGCTCGGACCAGTGGTCGGGTGCTCAGCACGGTGGCCTGGTGTTCGGACCGGTGGTCGGGTGCTCGGGCCGGTGGTCTGGTGCTCGGCACGATGGTCTGGTGCTTGGACCGGTGGTCGGGTGCTCGGCACGGTGGTCTGGTGTTTGGACCGGTGGTCAGGTGCTCGGGCTGGTGGTCTGGTGCTCGGCACGGTGGTCTGGTGCTTGGACCGGTGGTCGGGTGCTCGGCACGGTGGTCTGGTGTTCGGACCGGTAGTCGGGTGCTCGGGCCGGTGGTCTGGTGCTTGGCATGGTGGTTTGGTGCTCGGACCGGTGGTCGGGTGCTCCGGTGGTGGCTGCGCCATGGCGGTGGCATCGTGAGCGTGGCATGCGTGCTCAGCTACGGCATCTGGGGAACTTGGAGAGGTCTACAGCATCCAAGGGCTCGGGGATGGTCACAGTCAACGTGAGTGTGCTGTGCTGGTGTGCATAGAGGCCGGGGATGGCCTTGGCCTATGCGCTCACGGTATGGAGCGCCATGGCCGGAGTAGCAAGGTCTAGTGGCGAGCAGGGAATGAACCGGGGCTCACCGTGGGTGCTGTGGAAGAAAGGATGGTGGTGTAGTGTCGAGTTGCGGCCGTGTAGCTCTGGAAGCAGTGCCATGCAGTGCCGACCCGCGATCGTGATGACGACGACGGCGTCGCCCTTGGCTCCGGTGACTTCGGCAGCGTGCGGGGGCTTCGATCCTCCTCTCACGATCTCCTTCTTGGCCCTCTACTCTCGATGTGGTGCGGCTGCTGGGCCACCAAGCGGCGGCGGAGGCTAAGGGAGAAGCTAGGGCACCGAGCGTGAGCGGCATGCGGGCTGGCTTTATAGCCGAGCGCCATGCCTCCTAGGGCGGATGGCATCATGCGGTGGAGGCGGATGCATCGCATCAGATGGTGGTATGGGGTTGCGTGGGCACGGTGCAAGGGGGATAGGGTCATGCCCTGGGCATGACCCCCTGGCCTGCCCCTACCACAACTATCGGGCATCGGTTGTGTAGGCGGTTGAGGCGTAGGTGAGGAAGACGACACTATAGACGGGGGTGCGGCTGACATGCGGGGTCTAGCGGCTAGTGGCTGCGAGTGAGGTAGATGGGTGCGTGGGCGTGGGCGACGCGCTGGGCCGGCTCATGGGCCACACGCGCACGCTGGGAAGACGGAAAAAAGGATTGGCAGGCCGGTTGGGCTGGCTGGCTGGCGCGGGCCGAGCAGGCCGAGGCGGTTTGCGAGGCCCACATCCTTTCTCTTCTTTTTCTATTTTGTTTATCATTTCATCTCTTTTGTTTGAATTCGAATTTGGTTCTAAAATTTGAATTCCAAATTGGTGCACCTAATTTATTGGAGTTGTTAAGCATATCATAACTCAAATGGAAATCCAAATCACATTCAATGTATGCAACACTTATTTGTTAGAATTTAAATAAACGCAATTAACTAATGACATGCCATGCTTATGTGTTAACTTGGGTTGGGGTTAGACCTAATGCATTTCTTAGGTTGGGTTACTATACATGACACTCATCATCACATGGAAGTTTTTAAGAAAAATTTTGTAGTTGGTATTTTCAGTGCGTGGATTTTTGGGTTGTTACAGTCCTACCCCCTTAACAGAATCTCGTCCCCAAGATTAAAGCGTAATGTACTCTTTGAAGAGGTACGGATATCATAGCCGGAGATCAGACTCTTTCTCCCATGTTGCTTCTCTCTCAGTGTGATTACTCCATTGGATCATGCACATGGGAATAGTCTTGCTTCAGGTTTCTTTGGTATCTCTGCCCAGAATTCTGATAGGACGTTCTCTATACTCAAGTGTATCTTGAATGTCAAGTGTGTCAGTCGGGATCACTTCATCGGGCACTCTCAAACATTTGCATAGCTGGGATACATGAAATACGAGATGTACACCCATCAATTCCTTGGGTAACTCAAGTTTGTAGGCGAGTTTTCCAATTCTCTTGCAAATCTTGTAGGGGCCAACAAATCTAGGGGCAAGCTTGCCTTTCACATGGAATCTGACAGTCCCACGTAGCGGAGATACCTTGAGATGGATGAAGTCCCCCACATTAAACTCAAGTTCTCTTCTCCTTTTGTTAGCATAGCTCTTGTATTGACTTTGAGCAATTCTCAAATTCTCTCTTACCTGAGAAACTCCTTCTTCTGCATCTTGAATCTTAGTGGAGTCAAAGAATGATCTTTCTCCTGGTTGGGACCACATCAAAGGTGTCTTACAGGTCTGCCATACAGAGCTTCAAACGGTGACATCTTGATACTGGCTTGATAGCTGTTGTTATAAGAGAACTCTACATAGGGTAAGCACTTCTCCCAATCAGAGCCATAATTCAATACACTTGCGCGAAGCATGTCTTCCAAGATCTGATTTACTTGTTCTGTCTGTCCATCTGTCTGTGGGTGATAAGCGGTACTGAAATCAAGTTTGGTTCCAATGGACTTGTGCAGAGCTTCCTAGAATCAGGACACAAATTGAGGACCACGATCAGATACAACACTAGAGGGAGCTCCGTGCAGTCTGAGAATATGCTCAATATATAGATCTGCTAATTTTTCTGTGTTGGTCTTGGTCTTCACTAGTACAAAGTGAGCAATCTTGGTCAAACGATCAACTATTACCCAGATGGAATCATTGCCTTTCTGTGAACGGGGCAATCCAATTATGAAATCCATGGATATACTCTCCCATTTCCACTCGGGAACGTCAAGAGGCTTTAGCAATCCTGCAGGCCTTTGATGTTCAGCCTTGACTCTATTATAGGTGTTACATCGTGCCACATGTCCTGCAATGTCTGTCTTCATGCCTTTCCACCAGAAGTGTTTCTTCAGGTCTTGGTGCATCTTTGAACCTCCATGCTGAATACAGTACTTGGAATCGTGAGCTTCCGACAGAATTTCCTCTCGTAGTACTAGGTCAGATGGAACACAGATTCTGTTCTTGAACCATATGGTTCCTTGTTCATCTTCTTAGTGGTTGGTCTTGTAGCCTAGTTTCATCAGACCACGGAGATACTCAATCTCTTCACAGCTTTTCTGAGCTTGACGGATGCGATCTGTGAGATCATACTATATGCGGAGCTCATTCAGCAAGCCATGCGGTAGTATCTCTAGTTGGAAATCATCAATCTCCCCCTTGAGCTTAGGTGGTACTAATTTAGTGATCAAGGTGTGATAGTAACTCTTGCGACTAAGAGCATCTGTGACTACATTAGCTTTTCTCGGATGATAGTGAATTTCTAGGTCATAGTCCTTGATCAACTCAAGCCATCGACGTTGCCTCATATTCAAATCTTCTTGAGTGAAAAAGTACTTCAAGCTCTTATGATCGGTGTAGATGTCACACTTGTTGCCTATCAAGTAGTGTCTCCAGATCTTCAAGGCATGCACAACTGCTGCTAACTTGAGATCATGGGTAGGGTAACGGTTCTCATGCTCTTTCAACTATCGAGAAGCATAAGCTATTACTCTTCCATCTTGCATCAATACACAACCAAGTCCTTGACGGGATGCATCACAATAAACCACGAAATCTTTGCTGATATCAGGCAATGATAGCATAGGGGTTGTGGTAAGCTTCTGTTTCAATTCCTGGAAGCTTTGTTTGCACTCGGGCATCCATTCAAACTCCTTGGTCTTCTTCAGAAGATTAGTCATTGGACGGGCTATCTTGGAGAAGTTTTCGATGAATCGGCGATAATATCCAGCCAATCCCAAGAAACTTCTAATTTCTATCACATTACGGGATTGATCCCACTCTTTCACGGCTTCAATCTTGGCTGGGTCAACTGCGACACCTTTAGCTGATAGTACATGGCCTAAGAAGGCAACTTCCTGTAGCCAAAACTCACATTTACTGAACTTTGCGTATAGCTGTTGTTGGGCTAGTTTCTCAAGCACCGTTCTCAGATGATGTTCATGTTCTTCAGCGGTGGATGACTAGACAAGGATGTCATCAATGAATACCACCATGAACTTATCCAGTTCTTCCATGAAAACCTTATTCATCATGTTCATGAAGTATGCGGGAGCATTCGTGAGTCCAAAGGACACCACGGTGAACTCAAACTGACCATACCTAGTCACAAAAGCTGTCTTCGGGATGTCACTCTCTTGAATCTTCATCTGATGATAGCCGGATCTGAGGTCAATCTTGGAAAAATACTTGGCACCTCGAAGCTGATCAAGCAGATCATCAATCCTTGGTAGGGGGTACTTGTTCTTGATTGTGACTGCATTCAAGTTCTGGTAGTCAATGCACATTCTCATTGAGCCATCCTTCTTCTTGACAAACAGAACAGGGGATCCCTAGGGTGAAGCACTGGGTCTAATATATCCCTTTGAGATGAGCTCATCAAGCTGTTTCTTGAGCTCAACCAGTTCATCAACTGACATGCGATAGGGTCTCTTGGCAATGGGTCCTATTCCCGGCAACAGATCAATGATGAACTCTACATCACGGTCTAGTGGCATACCCGGTAATTCTTCAGGGAATACATTGGGATAGTCTTTGACTACTAGCACATCATGAACTGTCTTCTCCTCTCTTTGTGATTCTGAACTCGCTTTAAGGGCACACAGGATAGAGGTGGACCTTCTAGACTGGGGTTCACATCTAACAACTTGGCTTGATGGGTGGGTCGCTTGGACATATCTAGGTGAACATGATATGATACCTCGGTGAATGGTTAACCAATCCATACCTAAGATGACATCTAGGTTAGTGGAAGGTAGTAGGGTTAGGTTAGCTCTAAAGTAAGACCCTCAATGGTAAGACTCACTCCCTTACAGATGTGGGTGCATTTTAGGTCTCCTAAAGGTGAGCTAGTGATGATAGACTTTTCACGTGGGGTTACAGGCAGGTCATGCTCTCGTGCAAACTTGGATGATATATATGAACAAGTTGCTCCAGAGTCGAATAAAACTAATGCAGTATTGCCATTAACTAAAAACATACCGTACACCACATCAGGGGCAGCCTATGCTTCCTCAGCGTCCAGATGGTTGAGACATCCATGAGTAGCAGATCCCTTGGGCTGAGACTTCTGAGCAGCTGAGTTCTGAGGGCACTTAGTGGCTTTGTGACCTGGTTGGCCACAAGCAAAGCAGGTGAAAGGCGTACCACCTATAGGGGTTGATGCGGGTGCCTTCCAGTTTCTAGTGCTTGGTGTGGAGCGGTTTTGTGCTGGGCATTCATTCGCTGTGCGGGGATGATTGAAACAGTCCTAACTGTTGTGGTCCTGAGCATAACGGTCCCAGGGCTAATGATCCTGAGCAGGGCGGGAGTATTTGGTGGTGTAGCCTCCACTTCCCTTACTCGATCCAGGGTTGTCCTCCCTGTTGTGGCGAGAGCGTTCCCTGGATGGTGCATCTCTATGGAACCTCTTGCGATCACGACCATGGAGAGACTCCTCAGGCTTACGCTTCCTCTCCTTGTACTCTTCTCTCACTTTAGCATGGTCTTTCTCAATCTGGATGCAGTGATCCACCAGAGCACGCAATGTGTTGCTCTCAATACCACCAAACTTCAGCTTGATGTGCGGGTTAAGTCCCTTGCGGTAGTAGTATAGCTTCTCCTTGTCAGAGTTCACAACATAGGAAGGGGCATAGCGAAGAAGGTTGGTGAAACGAGTAGTGTACTCAGTCACCCTGTCCTTTCCCATCTTGATGTTGCGGAACTCCTCAGCTTTGGCCTCCATGATACCCTTGGGAATGTGATACTCAGTGAATGCTTCGGTGAGTTCATCCCACGAGATGTTGGTAGGGTCCTCATGGGAATCACTGAAGCTATCCCACCAGGCGCGTGCTGCACCTATGAGCTGGTGTGTGGCAGCTCCAACACACTCATCATCGGTGAAAGTTGTGAGGTCAAGCTTCTTCTCCATTTCCTTGAGCCAGTCATCGGCTACAAGTGGGTCAGGGTCGGTGCCATCATAGGTAGGTGGCCTTAGCTTCAGAAATCCCTCTAGCTTCCTTTGGAAGTCATTCTGCTGACCTCCCTGGCGACGGTTTGCTCCTTCAACAAGAGCTGCAAGAAGCTAGGTCTATTGTGCCATTACTTCTGCCAGGCTCGATGGTGGTGGTGGTGGAATGTTCTCCTCAGACGGTGGAGTATTCTCTAGGTGGAAGCGTATCCCACCACATCCATGGCCATGGCCATGGCCACGGTTGTTGGCACCACGGCCCCCATTTGGTTCAGCTGGTTCGGGGGTGGGCGCATGTCCGTAGTTCATTAGGCGATTAGATCGGTGGTTCGACATCTGCAACACGGATCATAGAGAACCTTTAGTGCTTGTGCCATGAATGCTTATAATTTGATATGATTACATGATTTTGACGATTTAAGGAAAAACATTTATACTATCCAACACTCATTACAAAGAAGCAATAAGATCCATAAGATGCAATAAGATCCAAAACATTCATTACATGGGTTTTATTACATAGCATCATCTCCAGTAGCTACACTTAAAGACATGCGAGAATCGTACTACGCATAATGTCTCATAATACATCTCATAAGGGGTACATCATGGGGTACAACTTACGGAAAGCTACTGACATGACTCATGACCACGCAGGGTCATCTACTCTAACTCGTACACCATAGCTGGGATACGACTGTTCTCGATCTCGATCTCCTCGTTAGACTTGTGAAGTCAGGACACGTACTTCAAAGCCTCAGCGAGCTCCTCCGTAGGCTTGGCTCCAGGTAGGGTAGGGCAGGCGTCTAGGTTGAGGCGAGTCGAGGCTAACTCAAACTCTTCTATCCTAGGCTCCGTCTTGCTACGAACCTCCTTGGGTAGCTGATCCCACATACCCTTCATCTCCTTGAGGCGCTTCCTATCAGACTTCTGCCAAGCCTGCCATGTCCTCTCACACTTGTCTTGTAGGTACTCGGTCTGCTTGAGTGCCTTGATCAGGTGACCCTGGTTGCAAATGGCCTTCTTCCTAAACTCCTCTAGCTCCTGAGTTAGGGTCTTGTTCCGAGATTGGATCTTCAGCATGTCAATCCCCTTGGATCTCTCTCTGTCTCCTCTGTGGTTGAACTTGGCCTTCTTGTCATCCAACTCTCTCTGCAACTCCAAGACCTTCCTGTCAAGGTAGCAGTTCCTGTTGCCTAGGTTAGCTGCTTTGTCCTGTAAGTCAGCAACCTTGGCCCTGTGGTCCTCCTCACGATGGTTGAGCTCGTCCTGCAGCTTGGTAACTGTCTCCAGTAGACTAGCCCGCTCCTGTGCTCCCTGCGAGTCTCGCTCTTGGTACTCCCATCGGAGGGCCTGGTCCTGATGTCTCCTCTGCTCTAGCTAGGTCATGTACCTATCCTGCTCTAGTAGGTGAATAGCTAAGACACGAAGGCATCTATCCTCCTCGGCAAGGATAACTCTGCCTATTGAGAAACTCTGCTCACTGGGGTAAGGCTGAGGTCGAGGGCCTAGGGAGGTAGACAAAACTCTGTCATCTTTAGGTGCTCGTAGTGGTCCCTCATCACTCTGCGAAGTGCCTTGTGTGAGATAGCTCATAGTCCCTCCTCGACTATGTCCTCTATGGTCAACTTGGTGAAAGCTGGGACAGAAGGTAAGGTAGTGCTAGCTGGGAACTCGGCTGAGGTGACGACTGGTCCTTCAATTCCTCCTTCCTGAGCTGGCTTTCCGATGCAGGTGACCTTAACAAGCTCATCGGGGACACCTAACATGACAAGAACTCGGCAGAGGGTCTGTGCAAAACCCCCAAGCTCACGTAGGTCGAAGGTAAGCTTGGCGTGGTCCAGAGGTAGCGGTCCTAGAGGCGGCCATTCGACGTTCGTTGCCATCTGCATGTTCCAAGGAACAGGTGTTAGCAGGTCAAATATAGATAATCCTTGCATAAAAGTGAATGCAGGGTCAGTATATAACCGAAAGAAGGGCTGTCCATGTCCTACCCTATCGTCCATTTCTAAGGGTTTCGTCCTATGGTCAAGTATGGCTCTGATACCAACTGAAACGACCCCAATTTCTGCGAAGGGAAATCCACAGCGTCGAAGTGTAATAAGATCATTGTAAATCATATTACCCAAATTCCAGTCGAATATCACATCCATACAACGATAATATTAGAGTACAAATAGTGCATAATTACATAATTTATTACATTGCCGCATTGGCGGAATCAAAAGTAGCATTCATTTAGAACAGCTTGAAGATAAGATCGCCAAACTCGAGCGTAGGCACGAACCCCTCATCCGTCAAACTCCTCAGAGCTATAATCCTCAGCAGAACCTGTGTGCCAAAATTTATCAGTATGATTTGTACTGACCACTCCCAACCCTATGAGCATTGCTTTGTGAAAATTGGATGCAAGTTGGGTATAAGCAAAGTGAACCTATAAGGCTAGGGTTTCCTATACATTAGCATATCAAGTAAATAATAATATATTGTCAAGTTTTAACACCATTCCCACACACATTCCACTCCATTCCCTTTTCCGAGCCAGGTTTTGATCCTGGGATCGACATACCACCATCTCCATACCATCACCATACCATACCATCGCTCAGTCGACAAGCCAACTCCCTCTCGGCACTGTCTCAAGGCCCGTAGCCCCTGGCTACGTCTGAACACTCATTCCTAGGGGAGAAAAGGACTCATCTCTCTATCTAGTTTAAGCAAAACCTAGGAAAGGTCCATAGCCGACGAGTCGGCACATGTATCAATCGATCAACCATACACTTTGCAGAGGTTTTACATAACCACAAGATCTGCCTTCCTCACTGACCGTCGTCAACTAGGCTGATTCCGGCCGCTTGCTAGCCTAGGATAATGCCACTCTACCATTTAGCCCTGGTTCACCCCAAGTCTAGTCTGGGGTGGCTAAAACTGTGAGTCATGAGCTAGGTCCACAAGGTCTCCATGAAGTCTCAGTAGGGTGTGGGGGGAAATCCTCTACGCCCCGTACCTCCTTACACTATCCGCTATCAACCTAGCAGTAGTGGCAATATCCTACCAAGTAGTTCAGCCGTCCCGCACCATATAGGGCGAGTGGTACGTAAGGCTTCCTAGTGAATCTGAGTACTAGTAAGTCCTTAGGGATGACCAAGCCAGAATGTCTCCATCAGGGTTTCCATTTACCGTGCCACCATAGCACCTCCATCCCGGGCTCCACCCGTCATAGGTTCACACCCAGGTCCACCTCATATACCATTTACCCACCACAGGTATCCATTTCTAGGGGTGCCCAGGTAGCATCCCATAGCAAGACTTGCCCAGGCTCATCGTATACTCTAACTTGGTCGACACAACCCTCACCCTCCACTCACCCAAGTCACACACGCAGCACTCTTCCCATAGTCCTGTTATCACCCGTTTCCACCACGCACGTAGTATAAGCGTAGTAGAAGTATAAGTAATGAAATATATAGCAGTAAGCATGGGTCTAGTCTAATAGCAGGGTATGCAAGGGTAAGGTTGCGTCAAGGTAAAGGCTTTCAAGCAAGCATACTACCATGCAAGTCCTATCATAAAATGACTATAGCAGTAAAGTAAAGCGATAGCAGTTCTATGTTAGCCATACGTATTAGGTGCTACGAGATTGGGTGGGATGTGTGTCACACCCAATTTTAAGGATAAAATTGAATGCACAAAACTCGTGTGTGCCCAGGAATCAATCACACACACACGCTGACAAATTACAATAGTATCATCACGGTGTCTCATACATCAGAGTTATAATAAAACTTAGTCTTATACATCACAGCGGAATAATAAAAAGATAATATACTCTCGTGGCCATCATCACAGGGAAGGTCAACTGGTTGACCACAAGCCTAATAATCCTCTGAGAAATCCTCATACCCGTTGTCATCTGTTACCCATCCGGGATTTTTACCCAAGTAAAGAAAATAAACAAGTGTAAGTACATTCCGTACTTAGCAAGCTAACATGGGGTTATGAAGCTCAAATAGGATAGACTCTGGTTTACTGCAGTTAGCATTTTTAATAGGTCAATCTTTTACTCTCAAGTATTATCAAGTTATGCTTAAGCTCCCATTTAATTCCCATAAGAACATATATCAAGGTTAGGTTTACCATTTTTCATCATAGAGCAACTTAAATGATCATCATCAAGTAACCAGTTATTCTATGAGTTTTTCGGGCTGCTCATAACCGTGAGCACGGCTGTTATAACAGTTTGTTACCCTCTGCAGAGGTGGTGCACATTCACCGCGAGTCGTGATCCCCTTATGCCCGGGTTAATTACTCCCATGTCACTTCCAAGGTGAGCGGGCAAGGTACACTATGAAGCCATTTCATAGGTTTCCCTAACAAGTTAGGGCCGCTAGGTTTCCTTAGCAGGCAGATGTAGGGACCCCCCTTTCCTATGGCACAAATCCATCGCGGCTATACTCATAGGAACAGAGGCAGCCCTATACCCAAAGTGGCAAGCCCCATTTGCGCCAAAAAGGTAACCTCTAACCAGCTAGGAAAGGTCCTATTACTGAGCTAAAGTCAGAGCCATATGACTCTCCCGGTTGCACTGTCAGTCCTAGCTTTTGCCGACAGATAAGTCCTTAGGGAGGGCCGAGAGCAACATGAACAAAGGTCATTTGCACTTTCGCCCTATGGAACAGTTGTTATAATTCATGTTACTCACTTTGTTCCATAGTATCATTCATCAATATGTATATCAAGTTCAGTTAGAGCACTAGCAATCTACCCATATGCATTTAACCCATAGGAGACAAGGAACAGGATAACAATCACTAGGATGTCCTTACGGGTATCAAAATTAGACACATGCAAATGAGTAATTGCTTAAAGTGAAATAGGACATCAAGGAAGGCCCATGTTATACTTGCCTTGGTTCACAAACTCGTGCTGTTCCTGCTGGTCGTTGAAGAGTTCTTGGTCTCCAACGTTTTCCTCACCGTCTGAACGCGACCAACACGGCAACATACAACATTCCAAAAGCATTCATGCAAAGCAAACATTCCTATCATTAGAACAGTACACCAACAGTATTGAAATCAAGATAAAATGTCTATAAAACTAACTTACGTTTTGCTACGATCACGTCAACGCGAAGTTCATGAAAAACGGAGCTAAAATGCGAAAGTTATGATTAAAACGGGTTTTCCTATCGCCCTATATTTAATTAATTCTAATCATGAAATTAAAAAGTTCCAAACTTGACTAACAGTAGCTCCAACATGTAGCTTATGAAATTACGAAGCTAACGCGATTTGAATGGATCAATTCAGAGTTAAAACGACAATTCTATAAGCGAAACAGTTTGAATGGCATTTCTGTAAATACTGAAAGCATACTTTAGACTAAACCAGTGAACTATACGCTTTCAAAACAAGAATGCGTACTCGAGGAAATACACTAAGGACAGCGGGTTCTATTACGCGAAAACAGGAGGGCTCTTTAGCAATTTGACCCACGAAGGGGTATCGGCCAACGATGGCCGTCGGATTAGAAATGGACGGTCAGCAACGGATCTGGGGGAAGAGAAGAAATCCGGCCAAGCACAGTAACTCTGGCGGCGACGCTCCATTGTTGGCGATAAGAAACACGTCGGTGAGCTCGGTTCGGTGGCTACGGGCCACGGTTCGAAGAACCGAGGGCACCGGGAGTTAGCTGGGGAGAAGGGGTACTCGCCCAGGCCATCACGACGGCCGAAGGAGTGAGCCAAGGCGGCGGACGCCATGGCCGGCGGCCAAAGCTCGCGGACGCTTGCGAATAGGGCCCCAAACGGCCACGAAATACCAAATTGAAAGCATAGGGGGAAAGAGGGAAGCATGGCGGAGCTCACCGCGACTTCAAACGGGGACGAGCGCGACTCGGGGACGGCGTTCCGCGGACAACGAGGACGATGGTCGGCGGGGCTCTTCCGTGTGGCGGTTGTGGCCTTCCTCGGTGCTTGGCAAGCGCGAAAACGAGAACGGGGGGCAGCAGGGGGTGCGCGGGGGCTCGGTTGCTTTTAGTAGAGGCAGGGGAGCAGGGGCGCTCCCACGACGTGAGGATCGTGCGCGGAATGGTTGCAGCATGGACTCGGGCGCAGGCACGGGACGCGTAGAGGTGGGGGAAGGCTCTGACGGCCGGGGCCAAGCGGTCAGCGGCTGGGCGCGGGGCGAAGGTGCGTGGTGACGGCAGTTGCCCAAGCTGGGCTGGCGGGGCTGACGCAGCAGTTGCTGGGCCGCGCGTAGCTGGGCCGGCGTGGAGCGCGCGGCTGGGCTAGCATGGTTGGGCTGCTGGCGCATAGCTGGGCCGAGCGGGAAAAGGGGAGGCGAGCTAGGCTGGGGCTGGTGCTGGGCCGCGGAAAGAAAGGCCTACGGGCCGAAACTGAGGAAGGGAGGGAATGGAAGGAAATTTCCTTTTTCTTTTTATAAATAAAATTTTCAAACTCATTTTCAAAAGGTTTTTAAAATCTTTTAGCATTTGAACAAAACCACCCGTCACAGAAATAAATATGCAATAGCATGAATGCATCAACATGTTTCTATTCTTGTATTTTCTTTTAATTTCATAAAAGAGATATTATTTCCTAATTTGAATTGCACATATAATTGCATATTTAAATCAAATTTACTATTTTAAAAAGAATTCAAATTTTAGGGTGTTACAATTCTACCCCCCTTAAGATGAATCTCGACCTCGAGATTGGGGTGATTGCTTACTCAAATAGTTGGGGATAAGTCTTTCTTAGATCCTCTTCTCTTTCCCAAGTAGCCTCATCCTCTGTATAACGATTCCACTGTACCTTGCACATCTTTACTGTTCGGCTTCTCGTAACTCTTTCGGCAGTTTCCAAGATCTTTATCGGATACTCTTCATAAGTAAGATCTTCCTTGACAACAAGTTCTTCCAAAGGAATTTGTTCTTTAGGTATCCTCAGACACTTTTTCAACTGGGAAACATGGAACACGTCGTGCACACTGGACAAGCTCTCAGGCAATTCCAACTAATAAGCTACTTCTCCACATCTCTCTAGGATCTTAAAAGGTCCTATATACCTTGGGGCTAACTTTCCCTTCATATTGAATCTTCTCACACTTCTCATTGGTGACACTTTTAGGTACACATAATCTCCAATCTCGAAAGTCAGCTCTCTTCTATGGGTATCAGCGTAACTCTTCTGTCGAGACTGAGCCACTCTCAAATTGTCTCTAATCATTCTTACTTGTTCTTCCGCGTCTCTAAGGACATCGGGACCAAACACTTGGGTTTCTCCAGTCTGATTCCAGAACAAGGGCGTTCTACACTTATGTCCATACAACGCCTCGAAAGGTGCCATCTTGAGGCTCTTTTGATAACTGTTGTTGTACGAGAACTCTGTGTAAGGTAGACTCTTATCCCAACTATCACCATACTGGAGTGCACAGGCTCTCAACATATCTTCCAAAATCTGGTTGATCCTTTCAGTCTATCCATCGGTTTGCGGGTGGTAAGCAGAACTGAAATTCAACTTTGTTCCCAAAGATCTATGTACTTTATGCCAGAATTGCGATGTAAATTGGGTGCCTCTATCCGACACAATTTTCTTGGGAACACCATGTAAGCACACTATTCGTTCCATGTATAACTCTGCTAACCTTGCACCATTATAAGTAGTCTTGACTGGTAAAAAGTGAGCGACCTTGGTGAGTCGATCCACTATTACCCATATTGAATCATAACCTCTTTGAGTGCGGGGTAATCCTACAATAAAATCCATGCCAACTTCTTCCCATTTCCATTCAGGGATCTTCATTGGTTGTAGTAACCCTGCAGGTCTTTGATGCTCAGCTTTCACTCTTTGACAAGTGTCACACAAAGCCACATATTCTGCCACATCTCTCTTCAAACCATACCACCAATACTTTTCTTTGAGATCCAAGTACATCTTGGTACTTCCGGGATGTATAGAATAAGCAGACTCATGGGCCTCTTGCAGAATTGCATCTCGGATAGCTTTCACTTCCGGTACACATATCCTTTTCCCGAACCAAAGAGTTCCATTCTCATCCATTCTGAATCCGGGCGCCTTTCCAAGCACTACATTCCCTGCTATCTCTTTAAGTTTTTCATCCTCCAATTGACCTTTGCGTATCTCCTGCTCCAGTGTAAGCTCTATTACCAATTCCATTGCATTAGTAACCAGGCTCAAGTTGAGATACTCCATTTCAGCACACAACTCTGCTGACATAGGTGTTGTCTGAATTCCATTGGCATAGCTCTTTCTGCTAAGTGCATCAGCTACGACGTTTGCCTTTCCCAGGTGATAATGCACTTCCAAATCATAGTCTTTGATCAATTCCAACCAACGACGTTGTCTTAAATTCAGATCTGATTGGGTGAAGATATACTTCAAACTCTTATGATCAGTATAGATATCACTCTTATGTCCAATCAGATAATGTCTCCAGATCTTCAAAGCATGAACCACAGCTGCCAATTCCAAGTCATGAGTAGGATAATTCATCTCATGCTTCCTTAGTTGTCTAGATGCATATGCAACCACTCTTCCTTCTTGCATAAGCACACATCCGAGACCCAAATGGGATGCATCACAATATATAGAGAAGTTCTTGTTTAAATCGGGCAAAATTAATACTGGAGCTGTAGTCAATCTCTTCTTTAGCTCTTCAAAGTTTGCCTGGCATTTATCCGACCATACATACTTAGCATTCTTTTCCAACAAAGCTATCATAGGCTTGGCTAGCTTGGAAAAGCCTTCAATGAACCTTCGGTAATAACCAGCCAATCCCAAAAAGCTACGAATCTCACTTACAGTAGTTGGTGGTTTCCACTTCAGTACATCTTGCACTTTGCCTGGATCCACTGCTATTCCACCATTGGAGACAACATGACCCAGAAAAGAGACTTCCTTTAACCAAAACTCACACTTGCTCCGCTTAGCGTACAACTTATGTTCTCTAAGTTTTTGCAAGACCATTCTTATGTGTCCCGCATGTTCTTCTTCAGTCTTGGAGAATATTAGTATGTCATCTATGAATACTACCACAAATTTATCTAGAAACTCCATGAACACCTTATTCATCAAATACATGAAGTATGCAGGTGCATTGGTCAATCCAAAAGACATAACGGTGTACTCATATAATCCATACCGTGTAGTGAATGCTGTCTTGGGTATATCCGAGTTCTGAATCTTAAGCTGATGATAACCAGATCGGAGATCAATCTTGGAGAACACATGAGCTCCTCTCAACTGATCAAATAAATCATCTATCCTAGGCAAAGGGTATTTATTCTTGATGGTAACCTCATTAAGTGAGCGGTAATCCACACACATCCGTTGACTACCATCCTTCTTATCCACAAAGATCACAGGTGCCCCCCACGGGGAAGAACTGGGGCGTATGAAACCTTTTTCTTGCAACTCTTTTAGTTGTTTCTTAAGCTCTTCTAATTCATTAACTCCCATTCTATATGGATGTTTAGCTATTAGAGCGGTTCCAGGTAATAATTCAATAATGAATTCAATGTCTCGGTCAGGTGGCATACCTAGCAAGTCATCGGGGAAGACATCCAGGAATTCCTCCACGACACGATCTTGTTCATTGACTTCACCATCTAGCTGATTCACTGTGGCTGTAGGCTGAGCTTGCACTACTACTTCTACACAGATTCTATCCCCATTGAGTGATGTCACAACCACAGATTTCTCCTAACACTGAATCACTGCCCGATGTTGTTTCATCCAATCCATTCCCAGGATAAGGTCAATTCCCGCTGTTCTCAACACAATAGGCTTCACCTTGAAGTCTACCCCCCTTAAGGAAATGCTAGTTGAGGGGCTCCAATAAGAAGCGGGCATACTACCCCCTGGGGAATTCACTAATATTGGGTTTTTCATGGCACACAAAGGTACGCTATGCATTCTAACAAAAGCTTGGGAGATAAAAGAATGCGAAGCACCAGAATCAAAAAGTACGGTAGCAGAAACAGAGTTGACACTGAACGTACCCAGCATGACCTCAGGCGTCTCCTGAGCTGCATCAGATGACACATAGTTCACCTTCGCTGTGAGAGGTGGTCGGGCATTAAACTTCTGATTGTTGGCCTGGTTCTAAGGTGCTTGTTGGTTCTGCTTCTTAGGACACTGATGAGCATAGTGCCCTACTTCTCCACATCGGTAACATGCATTGGGATTGTTGGGTGCTCCACTCTTCACAGGAGCATTGTTAGGCACTCCCTGGCGTGTTGCAGGATTGCTAGTCTGTTGCGGGGGACGCTGATTTCCAAACTGTTGCTGATACTGAGGGCGTTGCTGGAACTAGTTCCACTGAGGATACTGACCACGGTTTCCCTGATGAGTTGGTCCTTGATTCCTCTACTAGAAACCTTGCTGGGGATATGCACGTGGGCGAGTGTTGCTTCCAGAAGCTTGCCCTTGGAGCCTTCTCTTCTTAGCCTCCATCTCCTTGCGCTTATCATCAATCACGATTGCGTGATTCACCAAAGACTAGAAGTTAGGATAAGTATTAGACATCAGCTGGAGCTGCAGTCCATCATAGAGTCCCTTGAGGAAACGGCGTTGCTTATCCTTGTCCTCTGCCACATCATTAGGAGCGTAGCGAGATAGTTGTGCGAACTTGTCCTGATATTCCGCCACAGTCATTGATCCTTGCTTGAGAGATCTGAATTCTTCTTGCTTTAGTTCCACTAGTCCATCAGGAATATGGTATGATCGGAAACTGTCCTTAAATTCCTACCAAGTGATATCAGGAGCATTGTTGGGACGTCCAAACTGGAATAATTCCCACCAATCCTGAGCAGCTCCTTGGAGTTGCCCAGAAGCGTACAACACCTTCTCCAGGTCGTTGCATTGTGCTATGTTCAGTTGTTTCTCCACAGCACGCAACCAATCATCAGCCTCCATAGGGTCTGTGGCATGTGTGAACACCGATGGAAAACCTTTCATAAACTCTCCATGCTTATCTCTAACTTGGATAGGTGGTGGACCTCTTGCAGGTTCATTGTCCAAGCGCTGCATCATAGCTTGCATCAGCTGCGCTTGCATACCCAATATCTGCTCCATGGTCACAGGTGGCGGTGGTGGATTCATAAGAGCATCACGCCCACGACCACGGCCTCTGCCTCTTCCTCCTCTTGCGGCCATCTGTTTTCCAACAAATGTGCAAAATTTAGAGATTTTTCCAATTATAGAGAGCTTACAAGAGATAAGAAACAATGCTGAAAATTTTCTGGGCAAGATTCAAATTCAGCAGTTCAGTAAAACTGTTATAACTCGAGTTTCAGAGATCCAACAGAGGTGCACCAAGATTCTTTAGAAAGCTTAGGACATCAGCTACAACTTTCATTTAGACCACTTTTACAGATTCGAACTCGCACATAGTCAAAAATAGAGCTAAACCGAAACTGTTCTGAGTTCCAGACAGCGCAGGAACATCAACTTGTGTCAGCTAGATCTCCCAAACCTGAACAGCTATAGACGTGATTCCAAAGACACTAGAAAGATACAGTGGTCTAGTTATCTCCACAAAAATTTCAGAATTTTTATCATCCCAGATTTCGAGTTACCAGATAAAAAAAACACAGGCTGCTCCAGAAATCAGCACAGCAGAGATAAGATAAAATGATACTTCTGCATTAAAATTTCATTCTAAATTTAAAGTTCCAAACTAAGGAAGTTGTGGACATGCCCACAAACTTCCAGCAACCAAGCAAAATATCAAATCAACCAAGTTCACAAATCAAACATCTAATCAACCAAGTTCACAAGACCAACAAGACTAAATAAGGATTCGAACTAACGACATGATAATCTAGATCAAGGCACCTAACACCTATGGAGCGGTGTCAATCATGGTGAAGGAACGACGCTTCTTCTTGTAGATGGAAGGCTGTCCCAGCTGTGCACGAAGTTCATCCACTTGTTTCTGAAGACGTCTCTGCGCCCTCTGAGATGCACGCAGTTCTCCTTTGACCTCATCATTCACTCCCTGCATAGCGTGGACATGCTGCACCGTTGCCTCCAGAGTTGGGTCATTCTCTGGTGGAGCCAAAACTTGCCAAACACCCTCATGATCATTTCGAGGAAGGAATTTGAAGCGATCCTCCCTCATGGCCTCGAAGCGACGACCATGGTAGTGGATGTAGGCATTCTGTGCTGCATCCTCCATGCCATCCAAAGCATGGGCTCTCCTGGTAGGGGCACTGTGGACAGTCTCCACCTCATGTCCATTGATGATATTATTCCATGCGGTGACCACCAACTCTACCTTCCAGAAGGTAGCCTCCA
Organism: Miscanthus floridulus; assembly: GCF_019320115.1. NCBI lineage: Eukaryota > Viridiplantae > Streptophyta > Magnoliopsida > Poales > Poaceae > Miscanthus > Miscanthus floridulus. The sequence continues at coordinate 55,845,555 of NC_089594.1, forward strand.
GTGGGTGCTTGTACTCGGCGCAGTGGTAGCTGATGGAGGCGTGCAAGTCGGGGAAGTAGTCGTCCAGCATGTGGGTGAGGAGAGTGTGGTAGTAGGCTGTCTCTGGAGCTGGCTTGAAGTAGTACTTGCACTTCCAGCCAATCTCCTCATCCTCCATGGGGGCAGCTGGGGTGGGTGCAGGAGTAGGGGAAGTAGCCATCGACTCCTCAGGTGTAGCTACCACAGGGTAGACGAGCACGGCGACTGGTGTAGGAGTAGGTGTAGGCGTCGGTGTAGCCATCTCCTCGTCGTCGGAGATGATCACAATCTCCCTCTCCGCCGGTGGGGCACGCGGGGTGAACATTGCACGATAGCCGGCCATGCTGAGTCGAGCAGTCTTCGGATTATGAGACATCTATAGATTTAAAGTGAGATAGGAATTAGAATCAATAATTTTAAATAATAGATTAAGGTATGAAAAGCATAAATGTTTTAATAAAATAACAAGAATAAGTCAGTAAGCAAGAAACCAGAGGAGCAAAGATGCTAAAACGACCTTTTTCTAACTAGGCTTACGTCCTACAGTCAACACGGCTCTGATACCAATTTGTCACACCCAATTTTAAGGATAAAATTGAATGCACAAAACTCGTGTGTGCCCAGGAATCAATCACACACACAAGCTGACAAATTACAATAGTATCATCACGGTGTCTCATACATCAGAGTTATAATAAAACTTAGTCTTATACATCACAGCGGAATAATAAAAAGATAATATACTCTCGTGGCTGTCATCGTAGGGAAGGTCAACTGGTTGACCATAAGCCTAATAATCCTCCGGGAAATCCTCATACCCGTTGTCATCTGTTACCCATCCGAGATTTTTACCCAAGTAAAGAAAATAAACAAGTGTAAGTACATTCCGTACTTAGCAAGCTAACATGGGGTTATGAAGCTCAAATAGGATAGACTCTGGTTTACTGCAGTTAGCATTTTTAATAGGTCAATCTTTTACTCTCAAGTATTATCAAGTTATGCTTAAGCTCCCATTTAATTCCCATAAGAACATATATCAAGGTCAGGTTTACCATTTTTCATCATAGAGCAACTTAAATGATCATCATCAAGTAACCAGTTATTCTGTGAGTTTTCCGGGCCGCTCGTAACCATGAGCATGGCTGTTATAACAGTTTGTTACCCTCTACAGAGGTGGTGCACATTCACCGCGAGTCGTGATCCCCTTATGCCCGGGTTAATTACTCCCCTGTCACTTCCAAGGTGAGCGGGCAGGGTATACTATGAAGCCATTTCATAGGTTTCCCTAACAAGTTAGGGCCGCTAGGTTTCCTTGGCAGGCAGATGTAGGGACCCCCCTTTCCTATGGCACAAATCCATCACGGCTATACTCATAGGAACAGAGGCAGCCCTATACCCAAAGTGGCAAGCCCCATTTGCGCCAAAAAGGTAACCTCTAACCAGCTAGGAAAGGTCCTATTACTGAGCTAAAGTCAGAGCCATATGACTCTCCCGGTTGCACTGTCAGTCCTAGCTTTTGCCGACAGATAAGTCCTTAGGGAGGGCCGGGAGCAACATGAACAAAGGTCATTTGCACTTTCACCCTATGGAACAGTTGTTATAATTCATGTTACTCACTTTGTTCCATAGTATCATTCATCAATATGTATATCAAGTTTAGTTAGAGCACTATCAATCTACCCATATGCATTTAACCCATAGGAGACAAGGAACAGGATAACAATCACTAGGATGTCCTTACGGGTATCAAAATTAGACACATGCAAATGAGTAATTGCTTAAAGTGAAATAGGACATCAAGGAAGGCCCATGTTATACTTGCCTTGGTTCACAAACTCGTGCTATTCCTGCTGGTCGTCGAAGAGTTCTTGGTCTCCAACGTTTTCCTCACCGTCTGAACGCGACCAACACGGCAACATACAACATTCCAAAAGCATTCATGCAAAGAAAACATTCCTATCATTAGAACAGTACACCAACAGTATTGAAATCAAGATAAAATGTCTGTAAAACTAACCTACGTTTCACTACGATCACGTCAACGCGAAGTTCACAAAAAACGGAGCTAAAATGCGAAAGTTATGATTAAAACGGGTTTTCCTATCACCCTATATTTAATTAATTCTAATCATGAAATTAAAAAGTTCCAAACTTGACTAACAGTAGCTCCAACATGTAGCTTATGAAATTACGAAGCTAACGTGATTTGAATGGATCAATTCGGAGTTAAAACGACAATTCTATAAGCAAAACAGTTCGGATGGCATTTCTGTAAATACTGAAAGCGTACTTTAGACTAAACCAGTGAACTATACGCTTTCAAAATGAGAATGCGTACTCGAGGAAATACGCTAAGGACGGCGGGTTCTATTACGCGAAAACAGGAGGGCTCTTTAGCAATTTGACCCATGAAGGGGTATCGGCCAACGATGGCCGTCGGATTAGAAATGGACGGTCAGCAACGGATCTGGGGGAAGAGAAGAAATCCGGCCAAGCACAGTAACTCCGGCGGTGGCGCTCCATTGCTGGCGACAAGAAACACGTCGGCGAGCTTGGTTCGGTGGCTACGGGCCATGGTTCGAAGAACCGAGGGCACCGGGAGTTAGCTGGGGAGAAGGGGTACTCGCCCAGGCCATCACGACGGCCGAAGGAGTGAGCCAAGGTGGCGGACGCCATGGCCGGCGGCCAAAGCTCGCGGACTCTTGCGAATAGGGCCCCAAACGGCCACGAAATACCAAATTGAAAGCATAGGGGGAAAGAGGGAAGCATGGCGGAGCTCACCGCGACTTCAAACGGGGATGAGCGTGACTCGGGGACGGCGTTCCACGGACGGTGAGGACGGTGGTCGGCGGGGCTCTTCCATGCGGCGGTTGCGGCCTTCCTCGGTGCTTGGCAAGCGCGAAAACGAGAATGGGGGGCAGCAGGGGGCGCACGGGGGCTCGGCTGCTTTTAGTAGAGGCAGGGGAGCAGGGGCGCTCCCACGACGCGAGGATCGTGCGCGGAACGGTTGCGGCATGGACTCGGGCGTAGGCGCGGGACGCGCGGAGGTGGGGGAAGGCTCTGACGGCTGGGGCCAAGTGGTCAGCGGCTGGGCGCGGGGCGAAGGCGCGTGGCGACGGCAGTTGCCCGAGCTGGGCTGGCGGGGCTGACGCGGCAGTTGCTGGGCCGGCGCGGAGCGCGCAGCTGGGCTAGCGCGGTTGGGCTGCTGGCGCATAGCTGGGCCGAGCGGGAAAAGGGGAGGCGAGCTAGGTTGGGGCTGGTGCTGGGCCACGGAAAGAAAGGCCTGCGGGCCGAAACTGAGGAAGGGAGGGAATGGAAGGAAATTTCCTTTTTCTTTTTATAAATAAAATTTTCAAACTCATTTTCAAAAGGTTTTTAAAATCTTTTAGCATTTGAACAAAACCACCCGTCACAGAAATAAATATGCAATAGCATGAATGCATCAACATGTTTCTATTCTTGTATTTTCTTTTAATTTCGTAAAAGAGATATTATTTCCTAATTTGAATTGCACATATAATTGCATATTTAAATCAAATTTACTATTTTAAAAAGAATTCAAATTTTAGGGTGTTACAATGTGGCACCTTCAGTGTAGTCGTCTCCGTACTCCTCATGGTACTCACGATCCTTGTCTGTCAGGTTCTTCTCCAAGTCTGCAACGTTTGCGTTATAGTCGCGTTAGCGACGTCTATAGAGTAACACAAGGAAGCAATGAAAATTCAAAAGAGTCAAATGCATTCAAACATGAGTTCATTGCGTAGAGCTTGATTTTAGATGAATTTTGGTCCTGGTCTCGTATTTTTTCGAGGTCGTATGAATTAGTTATGAATTCCTAAAGTTTAAATCCTTTCTGAAATTGATTAAAGGCTGAATTAATCCTGGGCTGACACGTGTCACGGTGTCACTGGTCAACATGGCATGCTGACGTCAGCATGACATCATTGTCTTAGTTCCGAGCTGACAGGTGGGTCCAGGGGCTCTTGGGTCGCAGACATGTGGGTCTCTCGTGATGTCATCATGACGTCAGCATCTGACGTGTGGGTCCAGCGTGTCTGTGCTGCTGACATGTGGGGCTAGGTCATCGGTCAACATTGATCGGTCAACGGTCAATACATGCCGGGTCTCAAACGGGCCTTGGTGGGCTCGGGTCGGGCCGGTGTGGGCCGGGCCGGGCCGAACACGTGGCGTGCTGTGACGCAGCCACGTCACGGTCGTGGGCTCTTATTAGGCTTCGTTTCCTGGCTGTGGGCGTGAGCGTGGCTCACGGTGATCCCAAGTTCACGGTCCATGGACCTAAGGCAGGGTCCATGGTGGACCGAGTCCATCATCATTTCCCTTTTGGCTCGGCTCATGTGCACCAGGTGCAGGGCTACGCTGCTCTACTCGCCCCTTCTCCTCTGTTTCTTCCATGGCGCGCTCCCACCGGCGACGTGCTCATTAGCGAGCTCCCGCAATGGCTCAGGCATCCATTTGAGGTGGGGAAAAGCCTCCCCGCACCATGGCGACTGCAACTGTGGGGTCAGGGTGATGGATGGTGCTTCCTACATCTCTGGTCACGGCGAACGGTGGCTCAAGCACAACCGGCGTGCGGGAATGGTGTGGGTGCAGCGGCATTGGCTGGTTCTATGGTGCACATGGGCGCCACAATGCTCTATCGGGCGTGTTGGGTAGGTCGAGGGGTCCTCCAGGGCATTGGCCACGGCAGCCGGTGGCTCGGCAGTGCTCGCCGGTGGCGAGGCCACGCACACAGGCCCTCCAGTGTCTAGTGCTGGGCAGATGTGGCTTCTATGGCTTCGTGTGGACACGGTGAGGGCGTCCAGAGCTCGAGGCAGGACTTCTAGTTTCTAGGTGGCCGATAGGGTCTTCCCGGTGGCCACGGCGACATGGTGGCGACGACGTGGCACGCAGGTCACTACGGGGCTCCAACGGGGTGGTCACAACATGCGCGTGAGTTACCCGTGGCTTCAGCGAATGGGACGGGCGAGTCAAGGAGGCTCCAGGTGCTCCGATCAGTACTGGCCATGGTGGTCGGTGCTTAGACCGGTGGTCGGGTGCTCGGCACGGTGGTCTAGTGTTCGGACCAGTGGTCAGGTGCTCGGGCCGGTGGTCTGGTGCTCGGCACGATGGTCTAGTGCTCGGACCGGTGGTCAGGTGCTTGGCACGGTGGTCTGGTGTTTGGACCGGTGGTCGGGTGCTCGAGCTGGTGGTCTGGTGCTCGGCATAGTGGTCTGGTGCTCAGACCGATGGTCGGGTGCTCAGCATGATGGTCTGGTGTTTGGACCGGTGATCGGGTGCTCGGGCCGGTGGTCTGGTGCTCGGCACAGTGGTCTAGTGCTCGGACCGGTGGTCGGGTGCTCCGGTGGTGGCTGTGCCATGGCGGCGGTGTCGTGAGCGTGGCATGTGTGCTCGGCTACGGCATTTGGGGAACTTGGAGAGGTCTACAGTGTCCAAGGGCTCAGGGATGGTCACGGTCAATGTGAGTGTGCTGTGCTGGTGTGCCTAGAGGCCGGGGATGGCCTTGGCCTACGCGCTCATGGTATGGAGCACCATGGCCGGAGTAGCAAGGTCTAGTGGCGAGCAGGCCGAGGCGGTTTGCATGGCCCACATCCTTTCTCTTCTTTTTCTATTTTGTTTATCATTTCATCTCTTTTGTTTGAATTCGAATTTGGTTCTAAAATTTGAATTCCAAATTGGTGCACCTAATTTATTGGAGTTGTTAAGCATGTCATAACTCAAATGGAAATCCAAATCACATTCAATGTATGCAACACTTATTTGTTAGAATTTAAATAAACGCAATTAACTAATGACATGCCATGCTTATGTGTTAACTTGGGTTGGGGTTAGACCTAATGCATTTCTTAGGTTGGGTTACTATACATGACACTCATCATCACATGGAAGTTTTTAAGAAAAATTTTGTAGTTGGTATTTTCAATGCGTGGATTTTTGGGTTGTTACACTTTGACATCAAGAGAAGGGAATGCAAAAGCTTGCCTAAGGAACTAAAATCCCTTAAGCAAGCCTTTGATGAGCTCAATGCATCTCATGAGAGGCTAGAGGAAGCCCATGAGAAGCTTGGCAAGGCTCACAAAAAGCTTGAAAAGGTTCATTCCTCTTTGCTTGATGAGCAAAATGAAAGAAGCATGTTGAAACTTACAATATAGGCTTAACTTGTGATATAATTGATGAATCATTATCTATGCCTATCATTGTTGCTCCCACTAACCCTTCTTGTAGTACTTCTACTTCCACCTCATCTAGTAGTGATGGTTTCACTTGTGATGCCTCACTAATAGTTAAGAATGAGAACCTCAAGAAGGAGGTCAATAAGCTCACTCACACCTTAGCTAAGGCCTATGGTGGTGAGGAACACTTGCTTATATGCTTGGGTAGCCAAAGAGCTTCTCTCTACAAAGAGGGATTGGGCTATACCCCCAAGAAAGACAAGGCAGCCTTTGCTCCTCACAAGACTAGCTTTGTGAAGAACAATGGTTGGTGTGCACTAGTTGCAAGCAAGTTGGTCATGTAGAGCAAAAGTGCATGAACAAAAAGTCACAAGCTAATGTATCCTCCATTAAACTTGATTCTTTCTATGTGCTTACCAAGGGTGCAAATGGTGTAAAGGCTAAGTTCATTGGTAAACCATGGATGGGCTCAAAGAAGAAAGCCATTTGGGTGCCAAAGAGCTTGGTCACTAACCTTCAAGGACCCAAGCAAGTTTGGGTACCTAAAATGAATTGACCTTCTTTTGTAGGTCAATTACAAAGCCGGAGGAAGGAATTGGGTTCTTGATAGTGGGTGCACTCAACACATGACCGGTGATGCAAGAATGTTAAACACAATCAACACCAATGGCAATGATGGTTATGATAGTATTACATTTGGTGATAATTGAAAGGCAAGATCAAAGGGCTTGGTAAGATTGCAATATCCAATGACATGAGCATATCCAATGTGTTGCTAGTAGAGAGCTTGAACTTCAATTTGCTATCTGTGGCTCAATTATGTGATCTTTGATTCAAATGCATATTTGGGGTAGATGATGTAGAAATCATAAGTGTAGATGGCTCTAACTTGATCTTCAAAGGCTTTAGATATGAGAATCTATACTTGGTTGATTTTAATGCTAGTGAAGCTAGATTATCTACATGCTTGTTCACTAAGTCTAGCATGGGTTGGTTATGGCATAGAAGGCTTAAGCATGACTTGGTTAGAGGCTTGAAAGATGTTGTGTTTGAAAAGGATAAGCTTTGTATCTCTTGTCAAGCCGTGTCGACAGAATATCATCGGTAGTCCTCCGAGGGGTATCCCACGAAGGTAGATTGATCGGTAGAGGAGCACGAGATCAAGAACAAGAAAGCAACAGAGACACACGAGTTAGACAGGTTCAGGCCATCAGTATGACGTAATACCCTACTCCTATGGTTTGTTGGTTTGTATTAGCTATCGTATGATAAGCCATGATTTTAGAGGGGGTCCCTGCCCACCTTATATAGTCCGAGAGGTAGGGTTACAAGTCAGTTAGATCTGAGAGATAACCAAAAAGTAATAACTAATTACAGGAATCTTGGGATCATACATATCCTAACAGATCTCATAGTATCTTTAGGATATCTTCTCGATGTCTTGCGGAAGGTGCTGAGCAGAGTCGTGCCTCACAAGGCTTCTTCTTGTGGGCTGGGCGACCCCTAGGGGCATAGCCCATGTGGCCTGCCATGGGTATCTGGGGTTGTACCCCCATAGCTAGTCCCCAAGCGCCTTGTACCTGTTGTGCAACACCGTCTTGAGCTTGTCCGAGCAGGTGTGAACCAAAGCCGAGCAGTCCAACTCATGGTCCAACCACTGTGATGAGTCATCGAGCAGATGTGAGCAGTTGGCGAGCAGCGTGCATCATAGCCGAGCAGCGTGGACCATCGCCGAGTAGCATGCCCCAAGCATGGCTTGCCATAAGGGTTTAAGGTGCTCAAGTCTAGAATTGAAAATTTCCTCTTAGTGGACCAAGTGTGCCCACTTAAAGTTCGACCACGAGGAAAGGATATAATCTTCTTTGGTTTCCAGAATAATGGAGTCTTCCAGAAAAATCAAGCCATTCACTGCAAGGTGAAGTGTGCCCACTTAGTCCCTAAGCCTAATAGTAGATGGCGTAGTCATGTGGTGCTAGGGTCCAAAGCAGAAGAAATAACAGATGACTAGCTGAGCAATCGGCCAGTCCCCGGGCGTAGCTCCGAAACAAGACGAAACACATTCATCGCAAGGTGAAGTTTGCCCACTTAGTCCCTGAGCCTGACAGTAGATGACATAGTCATATGGTGCTAGGGTCCAAAGTAGAAGAAATAATAGACGACCAGCCGAGCAGTCAGCTAGTCCCCAAGCTACAAGCAGATATACCGGAGCAATCAAACTGTGGTGAAAAAATCGGAGTAACGGCTGTACAATAACGGTTACTGAGCCTCAATAAATTGTGGAGAAATCGGCGATTATTCGGCAAGTAACAACAAACAACAGCGATAAATGAATGACATGGGCTATGGTTGCATGAAATCCTAGGTTGCAGCCCATTAAACCGTGTCAGAGAATTCAAAGCAGCGCAGATCGCAGGAACGGTTTCCCAAAAACCCTTGGATGCAAAAAAGGATGGGGAAAGTGCTTTATAACTGTGTCGCCACAGTCCCCACTCCCACCCTTGCCACTTCATCTTTCTCCAATACTGCTGCATTTCTAGATTCACAGGCACATCTGCCTCTGCCGCCAAACCCTAATTGGAATCTAAAGGATGGCGCTGAAGAAGGGAGCCATGAAATCAAAGAAGACAAGCCCAAAGAAAGCAGGCACCGAGGCCCAGAGGGATGAAGAGTGGGTACCATCATGCACTGGGGAGGCAGAGATAAATAGACTGGTTGAGGCAGGCGTTCTTCCTAACCGCACGACCGCCGGATGGCGGCCGGCCCTCGGTGAGCCCTTTCCAACACCTCATCCCGACGAAGTTGTGGTATTTGAAGATTACTTTTGGCATGGGTTGGGATTCCCTGTTCATCCATTCCTTAGGGATTTGTTGGAGCTATGGGTAGTCAATTTGTGCAATCTCCACCCAAATACCATTCTTCACATCTCTATCTTTATCCACTTCTATGAGGCATTCCTTGGCATCCTTCCCCACTTCAACCTTTTCCGTTATCTATTCTGGCTAAAGAACAGAGGTGGTGGTTGTTCCAAGGTGGTTGGTGGAGTATATCTTCAACTGCGTGATGGAATGGCAGGTGAATATCTTACTGTTCCACTGAACATCATTGAAAAACTAGAACACAAGGTGGTTCTACATAAGGTAGACTGACCCAGCCATCCGCTGCGACCCTGATCACATCCTAGAGAACCAAAAGAGCTGGTCAGAGATGCCAAGAAACGCTGATATGGACCAAGTCTTCTTGACTTAATCCGGGGTGTTAATATCAACAGCGGTTTGGTAGCAGTGAGTTTTATATCGTGCCATGTTCAACCCTACAAGGAGAGAGCCCATCCTACCTTTGAATTCAAAGGGAAAACTAATGGTACCCGGGAGAAACCGGATATGCTATTGAAGGAGGTTATCGAAGAGCGAGCATTAGAGCTATTCACTTTGAATGTCTCGTTCAACATGCCAGGGTATTCAAAACCCTTTAATTGTAGGAACCAGCCACCCTGGGTAAACATCTTAGCATTATGTTCCTAATGCTTTTAATTTGTCGTCATTTCCAAACATCTGGACTCATTCACCTATAAAAAGATCCACTCGTAGGATAGAGCCATATACTTCTCGGGTGTACCGAGGAGTGAATGGCCAATGGGAGTAGATAGTCGACGACCACCATAGCCTGAAGAGGAGGGGCTAAGCGCCTCGTCAGATAGTGCGTCCCTAGTATCGGAGAAAATCTATGGGAAAAGGCCAGCGGTAGACGAGCTAGCTCAAAAGAGGAGAAAGATGGCGGGCACCGCTTCCTACAAACCGGGCAGCATCTCGCTTGGTGATGACCAGGCCACTCGACCGTGAAGGACTGCAGTGTTGGAGTGGTCTAACAATGATGAAGACCTGTACAGCGCATCTGCTGAGCATGAAGGAGCCACAGCTCCACACTGAAGTCCCCATTCAGAGGGCAAAAGAGATTCCTGCACAACTGATGACAGAAGTCCCAGCGGTGCAGACGACCGAAGTCCCCGAGCAACAAATGGGAGTAACCTCGGAGCAGCATGTGGAGAGGGCTTCGAAACACCAAATGAATCGGCGGACTTCTATAGAAGAGCAGGAACCTCCCTAGTAGAGCACTGAGGCGGACCACGCAGCTGCACCTAGAGGATCAGGCAGATATCACCGGTTCAAGAAGTTGAACCAGAAGACCAAACCGTGAGTATATTTGTCTTGTAGTAGTAATGTTGTTCCTTGACCTCTTTCGAATACCGACAAGCCAACATTATGCAGAGCAATGCCGAGGTCCGCACCCGTGGTAGAAACAACACCGACTGCTCCCACCTCGATGTCCCTGAGTGCTTGGCAACTAGAAGAGAGGTCAGCTGCCGCTGCCGGCGGTCCCGGCGATGGTGAACCATTGGCGTAAACAACAGGCGCGTTGGCGACAGCGACCGACGCTACGACTGAAACCGTCGGTACTTTGGGAGCGGAAGCTGCAGCTGCTATTGATGTGTTGGAGGCTAGGGAAGTAACTCCGACGACGGTTGACGAGCAAATTGTACCGCCCGTAGCGACGCCAGGAATGGTCGGAGCCGCTGTTCGACCATAGAGCCCCCTAGTGGTGCCTCGAGCGATGGTGGAAGAGGACGAGGTTGAGGAGATCGAGCGAGCCGAACCTCAACCCCAGTCCGTCTAGATTATCTGAAAACGTGGGGAAGAAGTGGTAGTTATCGAGGATGAAAACACCACCAAGGAGATGAAGAGGCTGAGATCCACGGTAGCTAGAGTAATGACTCAAATCAAGGTTAGTACTGCAACTATAATATTAATAAATGGTGTTGGAGATCGAAGTTCATCACTGGCATTGTACATCCATAGGGTATAACACGTACAGCCGAGCAGCGGCATCAACTGATAAAGAGGATGGAGCCCCTTGCCGAAGAGAACAAGAAACTCCAGGAGGCAATGAACCTATATGAGAAGAACATCCAGAGGGCCTGACGCAAGCGAGACCTTGCAGAGTCCAATTCATGGGACCTAGAACAATAGAACGGGGTTCTGTCCGAGCAGTTGGCAGCTGCATCTGAGCAGCTGCAGAGGAAATCTGATCAGCTGGCAGCAACATCCGAACAGCTAGCCATTGCGTTAGAACAACTGAAAAATGCTTCCGGCCAGTTGGAAAAGAAAAACCAACAGCTGAAAAGCTTAACCGATCAGAACACAGGTATGATTATCAGTGAATATACTTTGTATTTGGTTGAACAACCATCTTTTAGGTGATAACTATTTTGCTTGCAGAGCGAGATGCGGAGCTCGGCCAGCTTCGCAAGACCGTCGAGCAAATCCAACAAGAGAAAGCAAAAGAGTCAGAGTGAGCAAACAAACTGGCCGAGGAGCTGAAAGGTGAATACCTCCTGGTCGAAATTACTACTGAAGTATTTTTCTAGTATGACAGAACATTGTAACGTTTGCAGGTTATCACCGTAAAGCCAAGGCATAATTCGATGTGCTGGTGCTGGAAGCCCAGGTCCAAAAAGACAACTTCAATGATGTAGTTACCACAATAAAACCAGTGCTTGACTGCGTCGACACAGAAATGGCACCCCGACTTGATGGTAGGAGGCAAGGTTCAGATACCATCATCCAGAGGTGCAAGGTAGCATGGGAGAATTTCAAGATCTTCAACCGCGACACCATTACGACCATTGCTACTCATGTCCTTGCGGTTGTTTGGTCCCACTACCCAACCATCGATGTTCAGTCGATAGGGGGCAGTTTCGCCGAAGGATTGAGCGATGCAGACCTAGAAGCTAGAGGATGAAGTGGAGGACGCAGCGAAGAAACTGGCCGGCGACATAGATCTGTTTGGTGAGACAGATGGCAGTGACGTAGCCCAATGTTCTGCTTGGTTGATATGATCTGTAATTTCTACGCAATGCAATTAGAACGCGCGAAAGCGCAAGAACACTTATATATACGATAAATGTTATAAAGTGCATGTGTATGCAGTTAGATTGTATTTCGGTGAAAAAATCTTCGTTGTTATGACCATAAGATATTTATATGGAGTATAAGTAGAGTCCGAGCAGTTAGTTTGCTACTAACCCCCATGGCCTCAGCTAGCCCATAGTCCATGACATCGAGCGCGGAGCCCGACCATGTGTAGGGGGAACAGGCGTGACCAAGGAACCGCAGCCGACCACCCATAACATAGAGCGCGGAGCCCATAGCACGTTTAGGGAGAGATCAGAAACTAGGTATTCTCCATAGAGAAAAGAGCAAAACGTATGCTGCTCGGTAGTTATCGAAATGACTATAGATGGCATAAACGGCGACTGAGCAATAAATTCTGCTCTGAGCTCTCGGCCTCGGAAAGCCCAGAATCTATAACATCGAGCGCAGAGCCCGTGCACGTCAAGGAAAAATAGGCGTGACCAAGGAACCACAGCCGACCACCCATAACGCAGAGCGTGGAGCCCATGGCACGTGTAGGGAGAGATCGGAGGCTGGGTCTTCTCCGAAGAGAATAGAAAAGAAAGAAGGCTGCTCGCTGATCGGCGAAATATCTTTAAAGGTTTACAGCGAATTATTCGGCGGTTTGGAGAAAAACATGTGGCGAGACACATTGGTGATTTGGAGGAGACGTGTTTGGAGAAAAATTATTTGGCGTTTTTTGGCGAAAACGTGTCGGCATTTTGGAGAAAATGTTTGGCGTTTTTTTGGAGAGAACCATTCAGAGATTTTGGAGATTTGGAGAACTTTATTCGACGAAATCGTGGTCGGCGATTTTGAGAAATCGTTCGGCGATTTTGGAGAAGACTGTTCGGTGATTTTGGAGAAAACTGTTTGGCAATTTTGGAGATTGTTATGGAGTATCATAATGCTTCAGCGACCGTACGCGGAGATCAAAAGTTAAAGGGGAAAAAATGGAGACAAATTATGGAGACCAAAACTTTACTCATCATAAAATGGAGAGTACATATTTGTAGCATTTCAAGGGTAGAAACGTATAAGATGCTCGATGTGCCACAAGTTTGGAACATCAATCCCATCTAAGTCGCATAAGCGATAAGATCCTAGCCGGGTGACCTCTTTGATGACGTAGGGCTCTTCCCAAGGGGAAGAAAGCTTGTGCAATCCTTTGGTCTTTTGTTTTCTATGGAGAACGAGGTCGCCGACAGTGAATGAACGACCTTTTACGTTGCAGTTATAGTACCTTCGTAGATCTTCTAGATACTTGGCTGTGCGAACATAGGTGATTAGGCGTTCTTCCTCGGCCCGGTCAATGTCCTCTGTCCGAACAGCCATGGCTTGCTCTTCAACATAATTTTCCACCCTAGGTGCTCGGAAGGCAACATCTGCAAGTAGTATGGCCTCTGAGCCGTAGACCAAAAAATATGGAGACACACCGGTACTGCGACTAGCATGAGTGCGCAGTCCCCAGACCATAGCTGGTAGCTCTTTGAGCCATCTGCCCAGATGCTTTTCTTCTTTCTGATATAGACTCTTTTTGAGGGCGTCAAGGATCATACCATTAGCCCGCTCAACCTGGCCATTAGCTCTAGGATGAGCAATGGAAACATATTTAACGGAGATGCACCGGTCTTCACAGAAGTCCCAAAAATGATGGCCGGTAAACATGGTTCTGAGGTCGGTGATAATGCTATTCAGGAGACCGAACCTGTGTGTGATATCTTCAAAGAGGTCGATTGCTTTCTTTGTAGTAGCTAAAATGAGCGGTTTGTACTTGATCCACTTGGAGAACTTATCAATGGCGACGTATACATACCGAAAACCTCCTGGTGCTGGCTTGAAAGACCCAATTATGTCCAGTCCCCAGCATGCGAAAGGCCAAGAAGCTGGGATGGTCTGCAGTTCCTGTGCTGGTATGTGTATTTGCTTGGCGAAGAACTGACATCCTTCACAGCATCGGACGAGGTCTTCTACATCGAAGATGGCCGTGGGCCAGTAGAAGCCAGCTCGAAAAGCTTTGCCAACCAAGTTTCTCGAGGCCACGTGATTGCCACAGGAACCAGAATGAATTTTGTGAAGCAGCTTCACTCCTTCATCTTGAGGGACGCACTTCTGCAATACCCCTTCCTTGGCACTCTTCCTCATCAAGTTACCATCTACCAACATGTAGTGCTTACTTTGGCGGATTAGGCGTTCGGTGTTGGTCTTGTCAGTGGGTACTTCAGAGTTGGTGATGTACTTGATGAACTGCTCCCTCCAATCAACGACCGATGATGGCACCGCAAGTACCAACTGCTCGGCAGGGGGAACCTCCTCGACTTCCTTTTCTTCTTTAATGGATGGCACTAGGAGATCTTGCACGAAGACCCCCGGTGGAACCATGGCGTGAGACGAACCTATTTCTGAGAGCTGGTCGGCTGGTTGATTTTGATCTCGTACCACGTGGTGGTAATCGACACCATAGAACTTCCCTTCAAGCTTCCTGATTTCAGCACAGTATGTGTCCATCTTCTCACTAGAACTAGACCAGTCTTTGTTGAGCTAGTTGATAACCAGCGCAGAGTCCCCGTACACCATAAGTCATTTGACGCCGAGCTCGATAGCTATTCGTAGACCATGGAGACATACTTCATATTTTGCGGCGTTGTTGGAGGCCGGAAAGTGTATCTGGAGGACATAGCGGAGCTTATCTTTGGTCGGTGTAATGAACAGAATGCCCATGCCAGCACTGCTGTTGTTAAGGGCGCCGTCAAAATACATCACCTAGTGCTTGGGGCAAGTGGCGGCAATGGGTTCTTGGATCTCGGTCCACTCAGCGATGAAATCAGCAAGCGCCTATGACTTAATGGTAGGTCTACTTCTGAATTCAATGGAGTAAGTGCCGAGCTCAACAACCCACTTAATGATGTGGTCGTTGGCCTCTTTGTTGTAGAGAATGTCCCCAGAGGGAACTCAGTAACCACGACGATCTTGTAACACTCGAAGTAGTGTTGGAGCTTTCGCGATGTAATCAAAATTGAGTATAACAGCTTCTGTACCAGAGGATAACAAGTTTTGGGCTCATTAAGCACCTTGCTGATGAAGTATACCGGACGTTGCACCTTGTAGGCGTGCTCGGACTCTTCACGTTCGATGACAATAGCCGTGCTGACGACGTGAGAAGTGGTGGCGATGTAGATCAGCAGAGTTTCATCTGGCCGTGGCACTGTCATGATCGAAGGTTTTGTTAAGAACAACTTGAGCTGCTCAAAAGCTGTATCTGCCTCCTCCGACCAGGAAAAACGCTCGGCGGCTTTAAGGAGCTTGAAGAAAGGTAGCCCTTTTTCACCGAGGCGCGAGATGAAGCTACTTAACATAGCCATGCAGCCTATAAGCTTTTGTATATCCTTGATGCATGTGGGCCGTTTCATGTTGGTGATGGTGGAGACCTTGTCAGGGTTTGGTTCGATGCCTCGAGCACTAACGATGTAGCCCAGCAGTATACCGGATGGAACTCCAAAGATGCACTTTGAAGGGTTCAGCTTCCATCAATATTTGTTCAAGTTGGAGAAAGTTTCTTCAAGGTCAACGATAAGATTGTCGGCGGTTTTGGTCTTGACAACCACATCATCGATGTAGGCTTCGACATTGTGGCTGATCTGTTGGTCGAGGCACATCTGGATAGGCCTTGATAGGTCACCCCAGTGTTTTTGAGTCCGAAGGACATAGTGGTGTAGCAGTATGCACCGAAAGGTGTGATGAATGACGTCTTGACCTAGTCTTCTTCCTTGAGGGAGATCTGATGATAGCCGGAGTAACAGTCAAGAAAGGAGAGCAGTTCATAGCCAGCGGTGGAGTCTACAACCTCGTCTATCCGAGGCAGGCCGAAGGGGTCTTTAGGGCAGTGTTTGTTAAGATTAGTATAATCAACACACATTCTCCATTCTTTATTCTTTTTTTGAATGAGAATAGGATTAGCTAACTAATCTAGATGATACACTTCTTTTATAAATCTAGTAGCTAAGAGCCATTTTATTTCTACCCTAATAGCCTCCTTCTTGTCTGGCGCGAATCGGCGGAGTTTCTGCTTGATCGGTTTGGCGGTCAGCGAGACATTCAAGGAGTGCTCGATCTTCTCCCTTGGTACCCCCGGCATGTCTACAGGTTTCCAAGCAAACACGTCAGTGTTTGCACATAGGAAGGAGATGAGTGTGCTTTCCTATTTAGGGTCAAGGTGAGCCCCGATCTTCACAGTCTTGCAGGGGTCGTCGAGGCCGAGGCCGACCTCCTTGACTTCCTTGGACTTGGCAGAAGCACGAGGAAGCTCTAGCTTTAGGATCTCCAAGTCATCAGCGGGCACCATCTTGGCTTCGGTGACTACGCTAGCCATCTAGATGGAGAGGTTGGTGGCTTCGGCGAGGGCGAGACTCTCTATCTCACAAGCATAGGCGATGGAGAGGTTGGTGCGCAGAGATAGGACTCCTGCAGGCGAAGGCATCTTTAACACCAGATATGCATAGTGTGGTATGGCCATGAACTTGGCCAGAGCCGGCCGACCAAGTATGGCGTGGAAGGCGGTGTCGAAGTCGGTGACGTAGAAGTTGATATGCTCGATGCGGTAGTTGCTTGCCGTGTCGAACTGTACTGGTAGGGTAATCTCCCCAAGTGGTCTGGATGCCCTTCCAGGTACCACACCCTAGAAGGAGGAATCCAAGGGTGTGAGATCTATTGTCCTGAGACCCAACTCTCTTAGGGCCCCGGCGAAGAGTAGGTTCAAAGTGCTCCCACCGTCGATGAGGACTTTTTTGAAGAGTACCTTCTGGACAGTCACATCGAGGACGAGGGGAAAACGCCCTATGTAGGGTATGTCTACCCACTGGTCGACCCTACTGAAGGTGATGGGGACCTCGGACCATGGGCGGTAGCTGGGGTTGGCCGTGGTTTCCTCTAAAGCGACGGCGAGCACTCATCGGGCGGTGAGCTTCTGTTCTCTTCTGCTCTCATTGGAGGCAAGGCCTCCGAAGATGGTGGAGACCACCTTGTCATGATCCTAGAGGGCATTGTTATTGCCCCCAGGTGGTCGACAGCCTCCATTCCTTTGGCATCATCATCCAGCTTCTTGTCCTAGAACTCCTTGGCCAAACCAAGGCAGTCTTTCATCTTGTATTTGGTGTTCTTGTGCAGGGGGCATGGGCTATCAAGGATCTTCTTGTACTGCTCATCATAGTTATGCTTGGCTCACGGCTCATTAACGTTGGCAACGAAGTGGTCTAGTCGGTGGCGATGGTTCTGACCAGGCTTGAACCCTTCTGGCTGATCATGTCTGCTGTCTCAATGGAAACTGCGGTCGTTGTAGCGGTGGTCGTTGTGCCATCAGTTGTCGGTGCGGTTGTTGTAGCGGCGAGGCAGGCGATTAGTGCCTGTATCTTCATTAAAACACACCTCGGCTTCCTCAGCATCAGCGTACTGGTTGGCGGTCGTGATCATCTCACCGATGCCTGTAGGCGGCTTTCGGTTGAACTTAGAACGGAGCTCATGGTGATGAAGTCCTTGGATGAAGGCGGTGATGACCTCAGCTTCTGTGATGTTGGGAATAGAATTCCTCATCTCGGAGAAACATCTGATATAGCTGTGGAGGAGCTCGGGCGACTTTTGGGTGATGTGGTTGGGATCATGCTTGGTGCCCAGACACATACATGTAGCCATGTAGTTGTTGGTGAAAACTTTCTTCAGCTCTTTCCAAGATGTGATGGAGTCCGGGGTGAGGCTTGTGAACCAACTCATGGCGGCTGGCGTGAGCATGACAGGTAGGTAATTCACCATGATGTTGGTGTCGCCTACGGCGGCACGAACAGCTGTGGCGTAAGCCTACAGCCACTGGGTTGGGTTCATCCTTCCTTCATAGGGCTCGACCCTAGTGATTTTAAAACCACGTGGCCACTAGAGTGTTCGGAGTGCCCTAGTGAATGCCGAAGGTCCTTCGGGATTGCCGGCTCCATCATCTATGACGTTACTGGTGGCGATCGGCTCCAGAGCTGAGTCTAGGTTATCGTACTCTCGCTCGTACTCTTGGCGGCGGTGTACTTCATCTTCATGGTGACTGAAGCGATGCTGCTCGATACGCCGTTGTGCATCCCGAAGATTGCTAAGGTGCACTCGAGCATCCTGTTCGACCTCCTAGTCATGCTGGCGATGGTGCTCGGTGCTATGGCCCCCAACTCCACCATCGAGGGGCAGTGACTGGTTGGCCAAATAGCTTTGGCTAGGGCGATGATTGGATCTTAGCGCAGCTGATCGATGAATCGTGCTTGTCGAGCACAAAGGTCTTTAGTCCTGACGGATATCGTTGACCTGACAGTGCATCGCTTTTAGCATGGCAGCGACCTTGGCGACCTCGGGAGTTTGTAGGAGCTGGGTGAGCTCATTGGCAGCTACGGCCAGGTTAGCGCTTGGAGTTTTGTAGACGTCGTGACCGTTGACATGGAGAAAATCTTCATCAAGGTTGCGATGAAGCGGCCTCCCTTGTGAGTTGAATTGGTTGTCGCGAGCGGCCTCAGCCATCGTGAGGGCACGCTCATTTTCATGGCGCTATGCATGGTTGATGTTCCTATTTTCACGAGCGGTACATTCCTCATTGGTTTCGCCATTCTTAGGGGCAATGTCGATACTGACATTGAAGATGGCACCACCCCAAAAAGGCGGGAGAGGAGGTTGCTCAGTGAAGGTTTCGGCGAGGGTCTCCATGGAGCCCAGAGATTCAGAGTCCGAACTTTCCTCCAAGATGGTTTGGAGGGATGCTCCAGGGCATCGGCTGGCGTGCAGCATGTTGACTGTCGGTGGGAGATGGTCGGCAATCTGGTCGGTGAGAGGATGGATATCCCCCACCTGGTCAGCGAATTTGGCCCTCAGGGCATCTTGGTATGTGGCGGCGATGTTGGCGAGCCCGAAGGGTAGGGCTGTAACCCTCGGAGTTTGCCGAGCAGCTTTTGATAGATCCAAATCAGAGAGTGGTCAGCGCTGAACGAAAGTGTCTAGAGCTGATTCAGCAACGGAAAGGCAATCAGCGAGCTTCAGGCCGACCCGATCAATGGATTCGATCAGATCGTCATTGTTGATGTGCCTCCTCTGGTAATGAGGAAGCGAACGGCGAGTCGTTGATGAAGGCGACCTTAGAAGTGGATCCAAGATCAGATCTGTAGTTGCAGGTGTGAGGGTGGTCGGCATAGAGCGGATCTGCACTGGCTCGAGGAGCTCTCTGACTCCATCGACATTGATGACCCATGAGATGGATCCGACCATGAAGATTTGGTCGGGCTGCGGGAGGGACAAAGAGCCTACGGAAAAAGCCATCTTGTTCGATGAGGAAACAACACGCTAGCCCCTACCTAGTGTGCCAACTATCGATAGAATATCATCGGTAGTCCTCCGAGGGGTATCCCACGAAGGTAGATTGATCGGTAGAGGAGCACGAGATCAAGAACAAGAAAGCAATAGAGACACACGAGTTAGACAGGTTTAGGCCGTTAGTATGACATAATACCCTACTCCTGTGGTCTGTTGGTTTGTATTAGCTATCGTATGATATGCCATGATTTTAGAGGGGGTCCCTGCCTACCTTATATAGTCTGGGAGGCAGGGTTACAAGTCGGTTAGATCTAAGAGATAACCGGAAAGTAATAACTGATTACAGGAATCTTGGGATCATACATATCCTAACAGATTTCATAGTATCTTTAGGATATCTTCCCGAAGTCTTGCGGAAGGCGCCGAGCAAAGTCGTGCCTCGCAAGGCTTCTTCTTATGGGCTGGGCCACCCCTAGGGGCGCAACCCATGTGGCCTGCCATGGGTATCTAGGGTCGTACCCCCCACAAGCCGGTAAACAAGTTGGAAACACCCATCCTAAGAAAAGCATGATGAGCACTAGTGAAGCATTTGAGTTATTACACATGGATTTGTTTGGGCCAACACAATACATTAGCATTGGTGGTAACAAATATGGCTTTGTGATAGTAGATGATTACACTACATACATATGGGTATTCTTTCTAGTGGACAAGAGTGATGTGTTTGCAACATTCAAATCATTTGTTAAGGGCATTCACAATGAGTTTGAAACAACCATCAAAAGAGTTAGAAGTGACAATGGTAGTGAGTTCAAGAACACTAGAATTCAGGAGTTGTGTGACGAATTTGGAATTAGACATCAATTATCGGCCAAATACACTCCACAATCAAATGGCCTTATTGAGAGGAAGAATAGAACACTCATTGATATGGCAAGATCTATGCTTAGTGAGTACAATGTGAGTCAATCTTTTTGGGCCGAAGCTATCAACACGACTTGCTATTGTAGCAATCGCCTCTATTGTCACCCATTGAAAGAGAAGACACCATATAAGCTCTTGAATGGTAGAAAGCCCAACATTACATATTTTTGGGTCTTTAGTTGCAAATGCTATATCTTGAAGAAAGACACTAGATTGGGCAAGTTTGACAAGAAATGTGATGAAGGATTCCTACTTGGTTACTCCACTACAAGCAAAGCATGTAGAGTTTGAAATTTAGATAGTGGTACTCTTGAGGAAGTTCATGATGTTGAATTTGATGAAACCAAGGGTTCACAAGTAGAGAATGAGAACTTGGAAGATGTTAGAGGCATTCAACTTTCAAATGCCATGAAGAACATGTATGTTGGTGAATTGAGGCCTATGCAAGTGAATGATGATGAAGATGATCAAGCGCAAGTGCTCTCCAACTCAAATGTGCAAGATGATACAAATCAAGTTAGTACAAGTGGCTCTCATGATAATGAACAAGATCAAGTGGCTAGTACATCATCTCAACCTAATGAACAAGCAAGTGCAAGTAATCAAGTTCCAATCCTCCAATCAACCATTGTTGCAAGGGATTATTCATTGGACACTATCATTGGTGATATTTCAAGAGGTGTGCAAACTAGATCAAGATTGGCTTTATTTTGTGAGCATTTCTCATTTGTGTCATCCATTGAACTAAAGAAGATAGATGAAGCATTAAAGGATGTTGATTGGGTGAATGCTATGCATGAAGAGTTAAATAACTTCACAAGAAATCAAGTATGGGAATTAGTGGAAAGACCAAAGGGACACAATGTGATTGGAACCAAATGGGTCTTTAGGAACAAGCAAGATCAAGATGGGATAGTAGTAAGGAATAAAGCAAGATTGGTAGTACAAGGCTATACACAAGTTGAAGGTCTTGACTTTGGAGAAACATATGCCCCGGTTGCTAGATTAGAAGCAATAAGAATCTTGCTAGTCTATGCTTGTGCCCACAACATAAAGCTCTATCAAATGGATGTTAAGAGTGCATTTCTCAATGGTTACATCAATGAAGAAGTATATATTGAGCAACCTCCCAGTTTTGAAGATGACAAGAAGCCCAACCATGTGTACAAGTTGAAGAAGGCATTGTATGGTTTGAAGCAAGCACCTAGAGCATGGTATGAGAGATTGAGGGACTTCCTACTCTCTACAAGGTTCATGATGGGCAAGGTTGACACCACTCTTTTCATCAAGAAGATTGGAAAAGATTTATTTGTGTTGCAAATCTATATTGAAGACATCATATTTGGATCAACAAATCAAGACTTTTGTGATGAGTTTGGAAAGATGATGGCTAATGAGTTTGAGATGTCTATGATTGAAGAGTTAAGTTACTTCCTTGGTCTTCAAATCAAGCAATTGAAGAATGGTACTTTTGTGAGTCAAGGCAAGTATATCAAGGACATGATCAAGAAGTTTGGCATGAGTACTAGTAAAGTTATTAGTACACCAATGGGAACCAATGGCAACTTGGATAGTGATGCAAGTGGAAATATGGTGGATCAAACATTATATCGGTCTATGATTGGAAGCCTACTTTATGTGACCGCATCAAGGCCAGATGTCATGTTTAGTGTATGTATGTGTGCAAGATTTCAAGCCTCACCAAGAGAAAGTCATTTGAAGGCTACAAAGAGAATATTGAGGTACTTGAAGCATACACCAAATGTTGGTTTGTGGTATCCCAAAGGAGCAAAGTTTGAGCTAGTTGGTTACTCCGACTCGGATTATGCAGGATGCAAGGTTGAAAGAAAGAGCACCTCGGGCACATGTCAATTGTTAGGAAGATCACTTGTTTCATGGTCATCAAAGAAGCAAAATAGTGTTGCATTATCAACCACCGAAACCGAATACATATCCGCCGGTAGTTGTTGTGCACAAATACTTTGGATAAAGGCCACTTTGAGTGACTTTGGAATCAAATTCAAGAAAGTGCCATGGCTATGTGACAATGAGAGTGCAATCAAGTTAACAAACAATCTGGTTCAACATGCAAGAACAAAGCACATTGATGTCTCCCACCATTTCATAAGAGATCACCAACAAAAAAGGGGACATTTGCATTGAGAGTGTAGGCACCGAAGATCAACTTGCCGATATATTCACCAAGCCACTGGATGAGAAAATGTTTTGCAAGCTAAGGAATGAGTTGAACATATTGGATTTCTCAAATATGTGTTGATGCACCCCCCCACTTATATGACATGCCTTTCCTTCGAGCAATCTAAGGTAAAAGTTGATTGGCATGGCATACATCCTTACTAAGGACAAGTTTAGTGCATCTAGACATCTTTCACATTTAATAGGCTCATTCATGAAAATCAAATGAATTTGATGAATTTTCTATGCTTATTTTGATCTAGTGGTAGCATATGACATGTTTATGGGCTTGTAAACCTAGTGTTTAATGTAGAAAATGAGCTCTAAGTGTTTAACTCAACATGGTACAAGATAACCCTTATTTTGAGGTGTGAAGAAGCTTGTCCTTGGATCAAACTGAATCAAATATCTTTGGTAAATGATCTAGATTGGACCAAATTTGGGAAAATGATCCTCACCCCATTGATTGACATTGATAATCTCAACCTATCTATAATTTAAGCCTTTGTGGTCATTGATGACAAAGGGGGAGAAATAGTGCACAAAGATACTGAAAAGACAACACAAAGGGGAGAAAAATAAAGATACAAGTGATAGGGGGAGAACTTGACATAAGGCGAGAAATATGACAAAGGAAAGGGATCCATTAAAATTTTGAGCACACAAGTAGAGGGAGCAAGCTCATGAACTTGTATGGTGCATTTGAATGTGCATTTCATATGTTTGCTTGCATGGCACTAGTTTTAAATTTCAATATTCATGCTTGTGTGGTGTACGTTAGTTATAGGTTTGAATGATGAAATGAAAATCTAGCATGCATAAGTTTATCTAGTGATTTCGTTTCCAAGTGTTTCCAAGTGGTATCAGCTAACCATGGTGCTAAGGATGGTATAATGGTGCACTCCGATTGGTATTATGCTTCAAAGGTCTATCTTTTATACCTTAGCATCATTTGGTAGACAATGTCTCATATATTTCCTATCTAAGCATATGTGCAAGCTTCAATCCAAACTCTTAGCACATATGTAGGGGGAGCAATTGCTACCATTTGGGGTTCATGAAACTTGTCCATATCCTTTTACACATGGTAAATATGCTTGGGCAAGTAACATGGATTCAATTGAATTTCAATTCATGTCTTTGTGAAAGGGTTGTCATCAATTATCAAAAAAGGGGAGATTGAAAGCTCTAGTTTGGTTTTGGTGAATTGATGAAACCCTAAGTGCTAACCTAGTTCATCAAGTGATCATGAGATAGGTAGCACATTCCAAGTGGTGAAGAAAATGACGATCATGACATGATGATGGTGATGCCATGGTGATGATCAAGTGCTTGGACTTGAAAAGAAGGAGAAAAACAAAAGGCTCAAGGCAAAGGTATAAATAGTAGGAGCTATTTTGTTTTGGTGATCAAGACACTTAGAGAGTGTGATCACATTTAGGTTCGATAGCTGTACTATTAAGAGGGGTGAAACTCATATCGGAATGCGGTTATCAAAGTGCCACTAGCTGCTCTAACTCATTGCATGTGCATTTAGGATCTAGTGGAGTGCTAACACCCTTGAAAATGTTTGTGAAAATATGCTAACAATTGTGCACATGGTGATACGCTTGGTGGTTGGCACATTTGAGCAAGGGATAGGGACTTCACCAGTGGAGTGTCTGCCTGTAGAGTGCAGATAGCCCGATGGTGCCACCAGCACCCTAGACAGAAAAGACGGAGGTCACTGAAAGTGGCCGGACGCTGGTCTCGATTGGATCGGTGCGTCCGGTCAGTGGCAGCAGAGGGCACACAGCGTCGGTCTCTGACCGGACGCTGGGTCACAAACTGACTGGACATTGGAAGGCTACATCCAGTCCTGCTAATGTGGCAACACACAGTGTTGAGGGTAACTGACCGGACGCTGGCTGTGTTCGGTCACCTAGACGGCTTGGAGCATCGAGGATCATCGAGCGGAGGTTGGTGATTGTCTCCAGCTCCGATCATAGTGATTATGAGGGGTTCTTGACCTTTCCCCGGTAGAGAGCCAAAAGGTACTCTAGTGGATTGCTCATGGCTTGTGTGATCCTTATCTTGTGTTGGTTGTACAGCACCTTATCGAGGGTTTGGCGTGTGATGCCAATTAGTGCGTGAACCTCCAAGTGAGTGAATCGCCACAATGAGGAGTAGCTTACCAATAAGCAAGTGAACCTCGATAAAAAATCATTGTGTTCATCATTTGATTCCGAGGTGATTGGTCTTCATTCTTGTGATTGATTGGTTCCTTCCTCGACACGGCGGTATAAATAAATTGCTCACTCTCTTTACTTTACCGCAAACTAGTTGTCATGCTCTTTAGTGTAGCTAGTTGTGAGATCTTGTTAGTTTGGTTAGTGTGGTTCTTTAGTTAGCCATTGAGAGCACATTAACTTAGTGTAGTGTCATAGCTTTTGTGTGGATAGAAACTATACAAACTAGAATTGTGGTAGGTGGCTTGCTATTTTAGTAGGCTAGCGCAACATTTGCTTCGTCTCATAATTATCTAACTGGTTTGTTAAGTGTTGTTGTAGAAATTTTTAATAGGCTATTCACCCCCCTCTAGCCATTAGGACCTTTCATACATTGACCTCCCGGGCCGTGAACTTTTGCCGATGCTTCGATTCATACACTATTGGTTCGTCGAAGATTATGAGGCACCCTTTCGGGTTAGGATACGCATTCCCCTTCTCTTCATTGCCATCTAGGGATGAAAATGGATCGGATACGAACAGATATCATTGATATTACATTTGTTTTCATATTTCTGTCTAGATTCGGATTCTAATATGAATAGTGTCAACCATGCCGGATAGGATACGATTGGATATCAATATTATAAATATGCGATTTGAGTATTCAGATATGGATACAGTATCGAATATTGAATATTTAGACTCAAATATAGACAGATTTAAACCCCTCTAAATGGATTCGGTCTCGAATACAGTCGAAAAATATCCGTACCATTTTCACCCATATTACCAGCAGATCCAAACGACATGTCCAAGCCAGTTGTCTTGTAGTCGCCTTGAAGTAGCACTTGATGAGGTCGCACTCTTTGAGGGTGTGCATAACTAGATAGCCATGGTTGTGGCATGACAACTTGACTATCTTGTCAAAACTGACGTGGTTGAGCTTGCTAGTTTTCTGCCTATGGACTCTATTGACCGCCATGACAAACTCGTTGTTGCGGCATCTCTAGCTGTCCTTCTTGCCCTTCCCCCATCAATTGTAGTCCTTAGCCTCGTTCATGGGTTCAGCTTGAGGCTTACCCTTGTATTTGCAAAAGATTGCCTAGATGGCCTCCTCGCTAGAGGCATGGCTTGTCACAAGGTTGAGTAGCTACCACGTCGTTCATGGATTGCTGCATCCGAGTTCGTGGATGAGTGCTTCATTGGTCATGCTAGAGATGAACACCCCTGATCATGTCCGTGTCCATGATATTGGGAAGCCCATTGCACTACTTGGAAAAGTGGCAGATGTACTCACATAGAGTTTCTCCCGCTTTTTGCTTGCATGCCTTGAGATCCCAAGAATTTCTCAGGTGCACATATGTGCCCTAAAAGTTCCATACAAAGATGCGCTTGAAGTCTACCCATGAGTGGATGCTGTCCGTGGGGAGATGCTCGAGTGTCGACAAAATATCATCGGCAGTCCTCCAAGGGGTATCCCATGAAGGTAGATTGATCAGCTTGAAGTCTACCCATGAGTGGATGCTGTCCGTGGGGAGATGCTCGAGTGTTGACAAAATATCATCGGCAATCCTCCAAAGGGTATCCCATGAAGGTAGATTGATCAGCAGAGAGGCGTGTAATCAAGAACAAGAAGGCAACAGAGACACACGAGTTAGATAGGTTCATGCCATCTGTATGACGTAATACCCTACTCCTGTGGTCTATTAGTTTGTATTGGCTATCGTATGATATTGCATGAGTTTGGAGGGGGTCCCTACCCACCTTATATAGTCCGGGGGTAGGGTTACAAGTCGGTTAGATCTAAGAGATAACCGGAAAGTAATAACATATTACATGAATTACAGGATCATACATATCCTAACAGATCTTGTAGCATCTTTAGGATATCTTCGCAGTATCTTACGGGAGGCGCCGAGCAGAGTCATGCCTCACAAGGCTTCATCTCGTGGGCTGGGCCACCCCTAGGGGCACAGCCCATGTGGTCTGCCATGGGTATCCGCGGTCATACCAACCACAGCTAGTCCCCGAGCGCCTTGTACCCATTGTGCAACACTGTCTTGAGCTTGTCCGAACAGGTGCGAACAAAGCCGAGAAGTCAAACTCATGGTCCGACCACCATGATGAGTTACCGAGCAGTTGCCGAGCAGCGTGAACCATCACCGAGCGGCGTGAGCCATTGCTGAGCAGTGTAACCCAAGTACAACTTGCCATAAGGGTGTAAGGAGCTCAAGTTTAGAATCAAAAATTTCTTCATGGTGGATCAAGTGTGCCCACTTAGAGTCCGACCATGAAAAAGGGAGATAGTCTTCTTCAGCTTCAAGAGGCACGGAGTCTTCTAGATTAAAGCAAACACACTCACCATAAGGTGAAGTGTGCCCACTTAGTCCCCAAGCCTAATAGTAGATGACATAGTCATGTGGTGCTAGGGTCCAAAGTAGAAGAATGGTAGAAGACCAGCCGAGCAGGCAGCTAGTCTCCAGGCGTAGCCCCTAAATGAGAAAAAGCACATTCACCGCAAGGTGAAGTGTGCCCACTTAGTCTTCGAGCCTGATAGTAGGTGATGTGGTCACGTGGTGCCAGGGTCAGAAACAACAGTCAACTAAAGAAAGTCCCGAGTGTGGTGATGAACCGAGACGTAGTGCTAATGCAGTCCCCGAGCCACAAGAGGAAATCTTGGAGAAATTAAATCATGGAGAAAATACCAGAGTAATGGCTGTACAGTAGTAATTACAGAGCCGTAACGGTTGGCGGAGAAGTCGATGAATATTCAGTGAGCCATAATAGATTGCGGAGATAAATGGGCGATACAGGCCATGGTTGCGCAAAAGCCTAGGTAACGGCCCACCTTGCTGTTGCGGAGAATTTGGAGAGGTGCAAATCCAGGAACGGTTTCCCAAAAACCCTCGAATGCGAAAGGGTGGGTGGAGTGCTTTATAACTGCACCACCGCGCCCCGTGCTCCCATATTTGCCACTTTGCCATTTCGTCTTCCTCCTTAGCCGTCACACTTCTAGATTCATACGTGCTTCCACTGCCAATCTCGAATCAGATCTAAGACATGGCGCCAAAGAAGGGAGCTATGAAATCGAAGAGGGCGGCCGCCGTAGCCAGCCATGATGAGGAATGGGTGCCATCGAGGATGGGGGAGGCGGAGATCAACAAGATGGTGGAGACGGGCGTTCTTCCTGACCAAGTCACCACCGGATGGCGGCCAGCCTACGGTGAACCTTTCCTAATGCCTCAGACTGATGAAGTAGCGGTGTTTGAGGATTATTTCTAGCGCGGGTTGGGATTTCCTATTCATCCTTTCCTGAGGGATCTGTTGGAGTTCTAGGCTATTAGTCTATGCAATCTCCACCCAAACACCATCTTGCACATCTCGATCTTTATCTACTTCTGTGAAGCATATCTGGGGGTTCTTCCACACTTCAATCTCTTCAGACACCTGTTCTGGTTGAAGAAGAAAGGCGACGGTGGTTCCAAGGTGGTCGGCAGTGTATATCAGCAACTCTGGGATGGAATGGCGAGTGAGTACATCACTGTATCGCTGAATACTTCTCTAAAGGGGTGGAACACTAGGTGGTTCTACATGAAGCAGAGCCATCCTACAATCAGCTGTGATGTCGACCACATCCCAGAGAACCAAAAGAGCTGGTCGGAGAAACCAAGCGGTGCAGACATAGAGCAGGTGAGGGAGCTCCTCGACCTGATAAAAGGCGTGGAGATTAACAATGGACTGGTTGTGGCGAGCTTCATAGTGCGCCGCGTCCAGCCCTACAAGGAGAGGGCCCACCTAGGCTTTGACTTCAAGGGCGATGATGACGGCACCCGGGAGACACCGAGGAGGTTGAAGAGGAGTGAAGTGCTAGAGCGAGCTACAGAGTTGTTCGCTCCAAATGCCTCATTCAGCGTGACAAGGCAGACAAGGGCGTTCAACTCTACTAATCCACCTCCTCAGGTAACCATCCCAATTGTTTTGTTCGTGATGCTTTTATCCACGATTGTTGCCGAGTAGTGAACTGATTCACTTATGCAAAGATCCATTTGTAGGAGAGAGCGGTGTACTTCTCAGGGGTGCTCCGCAAAGATCAATCACAGGGGGTAGGGTTACAAGTCGATTAGATCTAAGAGATAACCAAAAAGTAATAACATATTACAGGAATCATGTGATCATACATATCCTAACAGATCTCATAGCATCTTCAGGATATCTTCCTAGTATCTTGTGGGAGGCACCAAGCAGAGTCATGCCCCATAAGGCTTCATCTCATGGGCTGGGCAACCCTTGGGGCATAGCCCATGTGGTCTACCGTGGGTATCTGGGGTCATACCCCCCACAATGAGCCATGCTCGGGCGGTTTTTGTGAGGTAGAGTGGCAAGTATTGGATGATGAAGAGATCATCGTCTGCCCCACCTGCTTGATAGACGAGGCAAAAATCTTCTAGCCATACAGCGGGGTTGGTGTTCCTAGAGTATTTGACGATGTTTGGTGGCACATAGAAACATGCTGGGAATGGCGTCTGCCGAATCTTCTTCGTGAATGCCCATGGGCTGCAAGCGTCCGAGCTCGAACTACGCCAAATGTCCTAGATCCTAGGGTGTCGGCCATGGTTGTCTAGATCGCTGCCACCATAGTATGGCATATCTTTGCCCGCTAGGTCTAGCCCTAGGCATTTGGCACCTTGGGCCGGGCAAGCATTGTGGTTTCCAACGTAACGGCTACTCACTAGGGATGGCTCCCGCCTATGCGCGGCCGTGTTGTTGCTGACCCAGAGCATGCTCGGCGCATAGTGCCCCTCGGGGGTGCCATGTGCGGAGGAGATGTGCACAAGGCTGGCCTTGGGATGCCACCTCTCCATGGAGCTTTGAGCCTATTGCACCGTCATGGTTTCTTGTAGGTCTCGTAGCTCCTAGTGAATGCGCTTCCCTTCATCGGTTGAGGGTTCTAGGACCATCCACATGATCATGGCGCCCGCCATGATGCTCTGGCTAGCCCGAGGGAAGGTGGGTGTCTCCCTTTCTGCCCTACTAGATTTGATCGTATACGCGTTGTGCCTATGCCCGCGTGCCCTCGGCATCGAGGTGTTGCAGGCTAGGGCACCTATCGTCGCGGTGTTTGTTGGCCTACTCGGCTTCGTGGGCCTAGACTTGTTCTAGGTTCTCCTGGTCATACTCCGCCTACTCCCTGGGGGTGCGAGGAATTAGGTAGGCATCATCCTTCATGCCTCCTGCCACTGCTGCCCCATCCTCTAAGAGGTGCAACATGTTGCATTCTCTCAGCGGATGATAGCTCCCTTCAAAATCAAACTTGGAGTCCGTGTTCCCGTGGGTCATCGATTGGAGATCGTAGACGAATTCTGGATCCCGCTCCATCATCCCCACAAACCTAGAAGAACCTGGTGTCATCGCATGACCATTGTGCCTGGCCAGCTCTTGCATGAAGAGCGTGATTGTGTTCCTCATTCTAGAGGTCATTGTGGTGCTGGCGTTCCAGAATTTGGCCTCTGGCAGCATGGGCCCACTCCTAGAGAGCTAGGCGAAAGCATTTGCCAAGACATAGAAAACGTGTCAGCTCAGCTCTAGCTTGGGATTCGCCCTGAGATAGGCATCAATCCTGCATGCTAGCGCATTAGGATTAATGATCGTGGGACTAGCGAGGACCAGTCCATGATCTGGCATCGGGATGTGTGGTGAGGCCGCATTTCCTTTGCCAAGGCATAGCTAGCCCATGTTGTCGGCTACGAAGTCTAGATCCTCGAAGCGTAGGGCTTGGCCGAGGAGAAGACCATCAACGAGTGCTGGCCTATCAATGTCGGTGAACTCGAGGCTTCCAAACCAAATGCGGCCATCAAGGGCCATGCCAAGAGCAAGTCCAATGTAGGTGCAGGGAGCTATCGCTTCCTTCAACAATCGAGAGTGCGTGACTAGCCCCTTTCTGGTGCGCAAACTAGTAAATTTATACTAATGTCGCACTACTTTAGGAAGATGATGGTAGCATCCAAAAGACACGAGGATTTATACTTGTTCAGGCCAAAGCCCTACGTCCAGTCTTAGAGATGATCAAGTGTGTGTTTGTGGCAGAACCTCCTAAGTTATAGGGCCCACATGCACCTGTCACTGTCCGACGACCTTTGACATCTATGCATATGTTTCCATGAACTTAAAAAGACTGTCGGGTGTCCTCGGGGAACCCCAAATCATCCACAATTTCTGAGCAGGATCATATTACAGAGTTATTGCAGTATTACAACATTTATTCAAATATCGACACCAGAGTAAAAACAGTGGAAGTCTTACGATAACATAGTTTACAAACTAGTTGTGTTAAACCTTACAAACTAAGTTCGATAATTATTACAAACCATAGTAGTAGTGGAGTGGCATAATTAACATATACATACCACACAAAATAAACATCCTGCCCAAGGATCACACATTTACTTCTCATCGTCAGAACGAACGATAGTCATGCAGCACGATCCAAAACAGATCTGCTCATGAGGCTCACCTGCAACAAGGGTCAACGAACCCTGAGTACAAAAGTACTCAACAAGTCTTAACCAAAATAAGAACTGATAAATTCAGGAATGCAGGCTCAGGGATTCAAGGTATAGCTTTAACAATGATCAAAGTTCTTTTGCGTAAAAGCTCTTTTAACAAAATTCTTTATATAGAAAACTTCTTAAGAATTATATACAAAGCTGACATGATCCGCACTGAGATCATGAAACTTCATATCCAACAACTTCACAAGCCTTTTTCAAGTTGCAGTTATTAATACTACGATGATGAACAGTGAGTTGAGTCTCCATAACCGAGGAGCAACGATGATTCGAACCGATTAAACAACCCAGCTGGGAATTCCAGACCACACAACATATGCAGGTCCCCGACCTACATATACCAACCTACCCTCAGATCCTCTAAAACAAGAACGGGTCCGCGCCACCCGAGAATATAGTACTCCACCATTCTAGCCCATGGCCACGTGAGTACACGCTATTCCCATCATCTCTCCACTCCCAGTGCGCGAGTAGCCATTCTCATAATGGAATAGCCGAGTAAAGGCTTACCGGAGTATGTGGTTAGTACTACAAATTCTCACCTCATGCAATTCAACAACGGACGTGCCTTAATCGACATAGGCGAAAAGAACCTGCTCACAAGACCTCCATGTCTTGTGGCTCACACACACCGAGTCCGCCTGGTCTAGATTTATTACTCCACATTCCCATATCACATGCTAACATAATTAACCAATGTTCCATTTAAAACTGGCAGGTGGCAGTCAGTCACCCGACTTTCATCGTTCTATGCATAGCTAAGCAAAACTAGGCATATACGAGTTTAAAACTGGTAATATGGTAAATATGGAATAATAAGGGTGGTAATGCACCCATTAGGCTCTTACTTAACTCCTAATCACTTAATGCAGTAACGAAAAGCAAAAGCGAAATTAATTTATAAAACTCAAGGTAGGGTTGTATGCATCCGGGGCTTGCCTTTGTTGACGGAAAAGTCCGGTTCCTACGACGTTTCATAAGTATTCGATCCGACCTCAATAGATGGATTAACCTCCTCAATAACTTGATTAACTACCACGTTTTCACCTTCGTTCACTACACGTAATAACAATACCATGTTTAACATGATGCGGAATACGAAACATGATGCTCGATGATGGATGCAAAATTTAACAAATTGGAATACAACTTTCCTTCACGGTACAGTTGCAAGTCAAACAACTAAATCTTTTTCGTAACACATACATCAATTGCCAAGGATCATTATCAACTAATGACCCAAGGTCATCACTCAATCCAAAATTTCAAACAAAACATAAATTATCAAAGGTTACTATTTGCTTTTATGAATTAATTATTTAATTCAAAATTATGAAATAAATCAACTTATTCTAATTGAGCTCAAAATTTTTGTAAATGTTCATTACATGATAAGTAAGTGGCAAAACAAATTT
Organism: Miscanthus floridulus; assembly: GCF_019320115.1. NCBI lineage: Eukaryota > Viridiplantae > Streptophyta > Magnoliopsida > Poales > Poaceae > Miscanthus > Miscanthus floridulus. The sequence goes on from NC_089594.1 coordinate 55,878,346, forward strand.
CATAATTTTTGGATAATTAAATAAGCCTAGAAAAATCATGGAAATCCATTTATTAATAAATTGAGCAATTTTTATCACATTCAAAAATTACTGAAAAACATTATTTCATATTTTTCCTAAATACTATACATCATAGAGAAGTCACACAAAAATTTTCATAATTTTTGGAGCTTTAAATAAATCTACACAAAAATAACAAAAATAGACACTATTCATTCAAATCTGAAAATAGAAAAATCCATTTGAACGTTGAGTCACTGACAACCCGACCCCACCTGTCATCCCTAACCTCGCACGCTGACCACGACGGTGATGGCGCTGACCAGTGATTTCTCGCCGACGGTGAGTCCAATGGTGACGGCAAGGGTACTAACATGATCACTACGTTACAGCGCATCGATCTATGGCACTAATGCGACCAATCACGGACTGAACCAAGCACTACGCCGACCATGGTGGACGCGGTGGCATGGCAGCGCTATGCCGGCGGCTACAGGCTGGTAGCGGTTAAACTAAAGGGTGAGGAAGCACCAGCAGCTTACCCTGATCGCGACAAAGTAGAGCACAAAGCCGAAGGAGCAACGGAGAGGTGGGTCGACGTTCCGAGCAAGCATGGCAGAGCTGATCGTCGTCGGTGATGGTGTACCGACAACTGCAGTGGTCAAAATGAGCAACCAGCTATGGATTAAGTACTATAGTATTGAGATGAAATAGAATCAGCCAAAACCAGGGACGGAGATGCACCATGGAGCTCTGGCCGCTGCGAATCGCGCTCGGCGGAGGAGTTGCCGGTCGCGAGGAAGAAGAGCGTGCACCGTGAGTTTCCGGTGAAGACAAGCCACAAGAACTGGTTTGCTAGATGCGCAAGGAACTAGCGGAGCTGGGACACGCTTTGCTACGATGGTGTGGGCGCTGGTTCGACGGCAAAAGCTCGACGGAGCTGCGGCGGCGGTGACTGGAAAATAGAGGAAAAGGGTAGGGGCAAACGGCGACGGCTCTGGTTATAAAGGATGGCCAGGAAGCTCAAGGAAGCCACAGTGAAACCATTTCCCTCGCTAGCGTGACGCCCAGACGGCCACGCGCGTGACTGGAAGCAAGCCGAAGCTCGTCGGCGGTGTAGCGCAAGCGGTGAACACTGTTCATCAAAATTACAGAAATGCCATTTGCCAAATTTCACAAATTACTCTCAAATTTTCATAACAACTCAAAAATCTCCAAAAACAAAATTTGTTCAAAATCAAAAGTTCTACAACTTTTCTTTTATAACCAACCCCTAATTCAGTCTAGATTTTGAAATGAACTTTTGAATTTGAATAGGGAAATTTAACAAATTACGCCTTTTTGAATTACTCGAAATTTTTCTAAATAACTTGAAAAACTCCAAAGATAAACTTTGCTTAACTTGTCAAGCTCTACACTTTTGCTTTTGGGCCTAACCCCAAAATATGCTTATATTTTGAAATGGATTTTCAAGGTAGGGTTTAAATGTTGAAAAGCGGGGTTTTCTCGAAAAATTCAAAACCCAGACAAACTTTGAACTTGAGTCAAACAATACAATTCAACACTCCTTACACAAATGTAAACTTGTTTTAGTAAATGCATATCAAAGTTTTCACCAATTGCCAAATGCTTTGCAATGCATATGATGACATGTCAGATTTTAATATTTAAACACCCGAGGTGTTACAATCCTTCCCCCTAAAAGAAATCTCGCCCCAAGATTCAAAGCCATAGAGTAAGTAATGGAAAAGGAAATGTGTCGCAAGAACATATACAAAATCTATCCATAAAACAGCTGAGGTCCCTTTTACAAAACACAACTTGTATTACCGAACTCAACTAACATTACTCTATTTTATATTGACGCTAGAAACTCTAAAAACTTTTCTAACAAGTAATCTTCTGATTCCCAAGTAGCTTCCTCTTTTGAATGTTGATTCCATTGTATTTTATAGAACTTGATTGTCCGTCTTTGAGTAACACGATCTTTCTGATCTAACACTCGGATAGGATATTCGGAATAAGTTAAATCTGGTTCTAGTTCCACTCCTTCAACTTCAACATTCTGTTTAGGCACTCAGAGACACTTCTTCAATTGAGAAACATGGAACAAATCATGCACAGCTGCAAGATGTTCAGGTAACTTCAAGCGATATGCCACTTTTCCATACCTCTCCAAAATTTGATATGGTCCAATATATCGGGGTGCTAACTTTCCTTTAACACCAAAATGGGTAACTCCCTTCATTGTTGATACTTTCAGATATACAAAATCTCTTTTGTTAAATACCAATGGTCTCCGTCTTCTATCCGCATAACTCTTTTGGCGGGACTGAGCTATCTTCAAATTATTCTGTATTTGCCTAACCTTGTCTTCTATTTCATTCACAAGGTCAACTCCAAAGAATCTTCTTTCTCTAGGCTCAGACCAACTCAATGATGTTCTGCATCTACAACCATAGAGTGCTTCAAATGGAGCCATTCTAATGCTTTCCTGATAACTATTGTTGTATGAGAACTCAGCCAAAGGTAAGCATTCATCCCACTTATTGGAATAGTTAAGGACACAACACCTTAACATATCTTCAAATACTTGATTAACTCTTTCAGTTTGTCCATCAGTCTACGGATGATAAGCTATACTATACAGAAGTTTGGTACCCAATGAAGAATATAAGTGTTTCCAAAAGTTGGAGACAAACTGTGTACCCCTGTCTGACACAATAGTCTTGGGTACTCTATGGAGACTCATGATTCTTGCTAAGTATATTTTGGCATATTGGATGGTAGGATATATTGTCTTGACTAGAAGAAAATGTGCTGACTTAGTGAGTCGATCTACAATAACCCATACCGAGTCAAATCCTTTCGATGTCTTGGGTAGACCAACAATAAAGTCCATACTTATGTCCTCCCACTTCCAAGATGGAATAGGTAATGGTTGTAACTCACCAGTAGACCTCAAATGTATAGCTTTCACCTTTTGACAAGTATCACACTTTGCTATGTATCTAGCAATCTCTATTTTCATTTTAGTCCACCAAAATCTTTGCTTCAAGTCATGGTACATCTTGTTACTTCCTAGATGGATTGATAACCTAGTAGCATGTGCCTTATCTAGAATTGACTGTCACAACTCAGGAACTTTTGGTACCATCAGGCAATCCTTGAACCATAACACATCTTCATCATCTATGCTAAAGCATTCCGCCTTTCCATTCTTGACTCTTTCCATGATATGGGCTATACCCTAGCTTTCCTTCTGAGCATCAATAACTTGATCTCGAATAGTGGCTTCAACAATTATGTTGGTCAAACTTCCTTGTTGAATTACTTCTACATTCAACTTTTCCATTTCTTGACATAAATTCAAACCCATTGTTCTCACTGTCAGACAATTACAATAACTTTTGTGACTGAGGGCATCTGCAACTACATTTGCTTTACCAGGGTGATAATGTACTTCCAAATCATAATCCTTAATTAGTTCTAACCATCTTCTTTGTCGCATGTTCAACTCTGACTGAGTGAAGATATACTTTAAACTTTTGTGGCCTGTGTACATATGACATGTATTACCAAGCAGGTAATGCCACCAAATCTTTAGAGCATGAACCACAGCTGCTAACTCCAAACCATGAGTTGGATAGTGTTCTTCATGTTGCTTAAGTTGCCTAGATGCATAAGCAATGACTCGACCTTCTTGCATCAACACACATCCAATACCAATACCTGAAGCATCACAATAAACATCAAACGGCTTCTCGATGTCAGGTTGGGCTAACACTGGTGCGGTAGTCAACAGTCTCTTCAAAGTCTGGAAAGCCTCCTCACAATCTGATGACTAGACAAACTTAACTTGGTTCTTCAACAATTTAGTTATGGACTTTGATATTTTTGAGAAATATGGAATAAACCGACGGTAATACCCCGCTAATCCCAGAAAACTCCGAACTTGATGAACTGTGGCTGGCGGTTTCCAATCAAGCACATCCTTCACTTTGCTAGGATCAACTGCAACTCCTTCGGCTGACAAGACATGTCCAAGAAATTGCACTTCCTTAAGCCAAAAATCACACTTACTGAACTTGGCATATAGTTGATGTTCTCTCAAACGGGTCAGAACAATTCTGAGATGTTCCGCATGTTCTTTCTTATTCTTGGAATATACTAAAATGTCATCAATAAACACCACTACAAACTTGTCTAGCTCAGGCATGAATACTGAATTCATTAGATACATGAAATGAGCTGGAGCATTTGTCAAACCAAAAGACATTAACAAGTATTCATATAATCCATATCTTGTGGTAAATGCTATTTTGGGAATATCTTCAGGCTTTATTTTGATTTGGTGATATCCTGATCTCAAATCTATCTTGGAGAAAACTGCCAATTGATCAAAAAGTAGATCTATCCAAGGTAATGGATACTTATTCTTGATGGTCACTTCATTCAATGGACGATAGTCAATACATAACCTCAGGGTCTCATCTTTCTTTTTCACAAAAATTGCTGGACATCCCCAAGGTGAGGAACTAGGTTGGATAAACCCTTTCTCAATCAATTCTTGTAACTGAGTCTTCAACTCGGCCAATTCCTTAGGTGGCATCCTATAAGCTCTCCGAGAAATCGGAGCTGTTCTAGGTTGTAACTCTATATTGAACTATACATCCCTATCAGGTGGTAGACCGGGTAAATCTTTAGGAAACACATCCAGAAATTCACACACTACCGAAATATCTCTAATCTCTTTGACAGCAGTTGCACAAATCTTGTCCACTGATCTTCTTAGGGTTGGAAGTTGGATGAGAAGTTGAGAATTACTATCAAGCAAACTCACCCTTAAGGTCCTATTCAAAGCATCTATAATAGCCTTATGCTGATACATCCAATTCATTCCCAAGATTACATCTATATCCTGATCCTTAAGGATAATCATGGTAGTGGGAAAAATATGCCCACCCAGGTTTACGGGTACCTGGTATACCATTTCCTTAGTACACAGACGTCCCCGGGCGACTGTATAAAGAAACTTTCCTTTGTTGCCCCATTGAAATTTCATGCTTCACGACAAATGTTCTATTAATGAATGAATGCGATGCGCTAGAATCAAAAAGTATAACTGCAGGGTGATTGGCAATAGGAAACATACCCATCATCACTGGCTCCCCTTCCAGAATTTCTCCAGCTTGAATATAGAACACCTGTCCTATCTTCCTCTCATCTTTGCCCTTCTGAGCATTTTGATTGGGGTTCTTGTTTGGTGCCTGACCCTGTTGTTGATTGGCAGGGGTCTTCTGATAATTTTGATTAGCCTGCCTAGGATATGGACATTCCCTGGAGAAATGACTAGTCCTTCCGCAATTATAACACAGATAGTTGTGACCCTGGGACGTTGGAGCATTGCCACCAAGAGCATTGGTTGACTGTGAATTTGGATAGGTTATAGCAGGACGGACATTTGACTATTGCCCAGCTTGGAACTACGGCGGATGATAAGGAGAATGATTATGATGTACTAGATGATAAATCACCCTCTGCCTCTTCTGATTTCCCCCAAAAGATCCAGACGGCATACTCTTTTTCTTTTTGAGCTCCTTATGCTGCCGATACTTTGACTCTGAAGCAATTGCAATATTTACTGCCTCATGATAAGTAACATTGGTGCAAGTGGTCATCATAGTCTGTAACTTGGTATTCAGGCCTCTCATAAACCACCTCTTCTTCTTGGCATCAGTATTGACATGTTCGGATGCATATTGGGACAGATGATTAAATCTTCCCACATACTGCATCACTGTTTGATCTCCTTGTTTCAAAGCAAGGAATTCATCTAACTTCATTGCCATCACTCCTTTAGGGATATAATGGGCTCTGAAGGCAGTACAGAACTTAGTCCAGGTTATTGGAATGCCAGCTGGTTGCATAGCCACTAAGTTTGCCCACCAAGCACTTGCTACTCCTCTAAGTTGCTGGGCGGCAAACGTAGGTTTCTGATACTCCATGCATGGAATAAGGTCAAATTTCTGCTCCATGGTTCGAAGCCAATCATCAACCTCCAATGGTTCATCTGCCTTGGTGAACACCGGGGGTCTTGTGTCTGTGAAATCAACATATGTAGCCTCCTGTCTGTTATGGTGGTGTCCACGGTTTCCATGCATCTGATTCTGATTACTCTGAGCCATCTCATGAAGCAAACGAGAATTTTCAGCCGTCACATTGACAAGTGTGGTTATAGCATCAGCTAAATTTGTTGGAACTAGTGGTGGATCTGGAATACCGTCCTCATCTTGTGAAGTTCTCAGAATAAATGAACCCCACATACGACGCATCTGCTCATAACAAACCAAACTTTATTCACATGTCTTTATTAAATTGTACCAAAGTTTACTCTAGACACATTACATAGAGTTTACTAATGTACAAACAAACCCACGAGTACGAAAACAGAACTACATAACTTAACTAGAGCTACTATTATACAACTCTACTCCTTTCCTCAATTACTTCAAACTTTAGGCTCGGTATCCATTCCGGAATTATTACCACCTTCATTATCACTTTCATCGATCATTACTAATTCTTCAGGATCTTCTTCCTCTTCCTCTCCCGATTCATCATCATCGGCAAGGATGACACCGGGGTCCATGGTATCAGCTTGAGGCTCATGATTCGGATTTAGTAGATTGCTAAGCCTATGAACTTCCTCATGTAGACAAGTATTATGTTCTTCTAAATCTTCTACATAGAATTCTAGCTCATGAGTTCTAGCTCTAGCTACATTTTCCCTCTGCCAAGCTTCATTTCTTCCCTCCACCGTACGAACCAACATGCTTTCGCAGTTCCTGTGTGCGGTAGTGAGATGCCTCAATTGACCCTGTAATTCTCCTATTTATATAACATCCAAAGCCCTATCTCTAGTAGTTTGTGCTAACTCTATAGAAACCCTCAGTATCTCTGCCTGGGGATCAGGCCTAGTACTGCTACTGCTAGCACCATCATTTCTAGGGGCAAGTTGGTGACGAGGAACTCCTTTGGGTCTGGTGGACTTACGGGGCGTCATCTTGGCACGAGCCATACTGTAGGAAACCAATTTAATCCAAGTGAGACCATTTAATTAAAATCCAAAAAGTAGCTAAGATGGGTTATATTCCTTTAACCAGACTCACTACTCAACTCTAGACTAAGAGGTGAAGGAAGTAACGAGTGAATTATTTATGATGCATGAATCGTTCTTACGAACAAAAACATCAAAGTTTATAATGTACATAAACAACATTTATTTTTATATAGGACATAGTAATATTACTACTCCACCACGCAAAACCTTTTTTTATTAAATACGGAATGGTGAGAAACAAATAAGATAAGTCAGAAGCAATTTGGACCAAATTATCAAGTTAAATTTAGTTATCCCAAATTATTTTAAAGTTTTTGTAAAACAATACAACAAAAACCTTATAACGATTGCTCTGATACCATTCTGTGGTAGAACCTCCTAAGTTATAGGGCCCATATGCACCTGTCACTGTCCGATGACCTTTGACATCTATGCATATGTTTTCATGAACTTAAAAAGACTGTCAGGTGTCCTCGGGGAACCCCGAATCATCCACGATTTTTGAGCAGGATCACATTACAGAGTTATTGCAGTATTACAACATTTATTCAAATATCGACACCAGAGTAAAAACAGCGGAAGTCTTACGATAACACAGTTTACAAACCAGTTATTTTAAACCTTACAAACTAAGTTCAATAATTATTACAAACCATAGTAGTAGTGGAGTGGCATAATTAACATATACATAACACACAAAATAAACATCCTGCCCAAGGATCACACATTTACTTCTCATCGTTAGAACGAACGATAGTCATGCAGCATAATCCAAAACAGATCTGCTCATGAGGCTCACCTGCAACAAGGGTCAACGAACCCTGAGTACAAAAGTACTCAACAAGTCTTAACCGAAATAAGAACTGATAAGTTCAGGAATGCAGGCTCAGGGATTCAAGGTATAGCTTTAACAAGGATCAAAGTTATTTTGCGTAAAAGCTCTTTTAACAAAATTCTTTATATAGAAAACTTCTTAAGAATTATATACAAAGCTGACACGATCCGCACTGAGATCATGAAACTTCATATCCAACAACTTCACAAGCCTTTTTCAAGTTGAAGTTATTAATACTACGATGATGAACAGTGAGTTGAGTCTCTATAACCGAGGAGCAACGACGATTCGAACCGATTAAACAACCCCGCTGGGAATTCCAGACCACACGACATATGCAGGTCCCCGACCTACATATACCAACCTACCCTCGGATCCTCTAAAACAAGAACGGGTCCACGCCACCCGAGAATACAGTACTCCACCATTCTAGCCCATGGCCACGTGGGTACACGCTATTCCCACCATCTCTCCACTTCCAGTGCGCGAGTAGCCATTCTCATAATGGAATAGCCGAGTAAAGGCTTACTGGAGTATGTGGTTAGTACTACAAATTCTCACCTCATGCAATTCAACAACGGACGTGCCTTAATCGACACAGGCAGAAAGAACCCGCTCACAAGACCTCCATGTCTTGTGGCTCACACACACCGAGTCCGCCCGGTCTAGATTTATTACTTTACATTCCCATATCACATGCTAACATAATTAACCAATGTTCCATTTAAAACTGGCAGGTGGCAGTCAGTCACCCGACTTTCATCGTTCTATGCATAGCTAAGCAAAACTAGGCATATACGAGTTTAAAACTGGTAATATGGTAAATATGGAATAACAAGGGTGGTAATGCACCAATTAGGCTCTTACTTAACTCCTAATCACTTAATGCAGTAATGGAAAGCAAAAGCGAAATTAATTTATAAAACTCAAGGTAGGGTTGTATGCATCCGGGGCTTGCCTTCGTTGACGGAAAAGTCCGGTTCCTACGATGTTTCACAAGTATTCGATCCGACCTCAACAGACGGATTAACCTCCTCAATAACTTGATTAACTACCACGTTTTCACCTTCGTTCACTACACGTAATAACAATACCATGTTTAACATGATGCGGAATACGAAACATGATGCTCGATGATGGATGCAAAATTTAACAAATTGGAATACAACTTTCCTTCGCGGTACAGTTGTAAGTCAAACAACTAAATCTTTTTCGTAACACATACATCAATTGCCAAGGATCATTATCAACTAATGACCCAAGGTCATCACTCAATCCAAAATTTTAAACAAAACCTAAATTATCAAAGGTTACTATTTGCTTTTATGAATTAATTATTTAATTCAAAATTATAAAATAAATCAACTTATTCTAATTGAGCTCAAAATTTTTGTAAATGTTCATTACATGATAAGTAAGTGGCAAAACAAATTTCATAATTTTTGGACAATTAAATAAGCCTAGAAAAATCATGGAAATCCATTTATTAATAAATTGAGCAATTTTTATCACATTCAAAAATTATTGAAAAACATTATTTCATATTTTTCTTAAATACTATACATCACAGAGAAGTCACACAAAAAATTTCATAATTTTTGGAGCTTTAAATAAATCTACACAAAAATAACAAAAATAGACACTATTCATTCAAATATGAAAAATAGAAAAATTCATTTGAACGTTGAGTCACTGACAACCCGACCCCACCTATCATCCCTAACCTCGCGCGCTGACCACGACGGCGACGGCGCTGACCAGCAATTTCTCGCCGACGGTGAGTCCAATGGTGACGGCAAGGGTACTAACATGATCACTACGTTACAGCGCATCGATCTATGGCACTAATGCGACCAATCACGGACTGAACCAAGCACTACGCCGACCATGGCGGACGTGGTGGCATGGCAGCGCTACGCTGGCGGCTACAGGCCGGTAGCGGTTAAACTAAAGGGCGAGGAAGCACCAGCAGCTTACCCTGATCACGACAGAGTAGAGCACAAAGCCGAAGGAGCAACGAAGAGGTGGGTCAACGTTCCAAGCAAGCACGACGGAGCTGATCATTGTCGGTGATGGTGTACCGGCGACTGCAGTGGTCAAAATGAGCAACCAGCTATGGATTAAGTACTACAGCATCAAGACGAAACAGAATCGGCCAAAACCAGGGACGGAGATGCATCGTGGAGCTCTGGCCGCGCCGAATCGTGCTCAGCGGAGGAGTTGTCGGCCGCGAGGAAAAAGAGCGCGCACCGCGAGTTTCCGGCGAAGACAAGCCACAAGGACTGGTTTGCTAGACGCGCAAGGAACTAGCAGAGCTGGGACATGCTTTGCTGCGATGGCGTGGGCGCTGGTTCGACGGCAAAAGCTCGACGGAGCTGCGGCGGCGGTGACTGGAAAACAGAGGAAAAGGGCGGGGGCAAACAGCGACGGCTCTGGTTATAAAGGATGGCCAGGAAGCTCAAGGAAGCCACGGCGAAACCATTTCCCTCGCCAGCGCGACGCCCAGACAGCCACGTGCACGACTGGAAGCAAGCCGAAGCTCGCCGGCGGTGTAGCGCAAGCGGTGAACACTGTTTATCGAAATTACAGAAATGCCATTTGCCAAATTTCACAAATTACTCTCAAATTTTCATAACAACTCAAAAATCTCCAAAAACAAAAGTTGTTCAAAATCAAAAGTTCTACAGCTTTGCTTTTATAACCAATCCCTAATTCAGTCTAGATTTTGAAATGAACTTTTGAATTTGAATAGGGAAATTTAACGAATTACGCCTTTTTGAATTACTCGAATTTTTTCTAAACAACTTGAAAAACTCCAAAGATAAACTTTGCTTAACTTATCAAGCTCTACACTTTTGCTTTTGGGCCCAACCCTAAAATATGCTTAGATTTTGAAATGGATTTTCAGGGTAGGGTTTAAATGTTGAAAAGCGGGGTTTTCTCGAAAAATTCAAAACCCAGACAAACTTTGAACTTGAGTCAAACAATATAATTCAACACTCCTTACACAAATGTAAACTTGTTTTAGTAAATGCATATCAAAGTTTTCACCAATTGCCAAATGCTTTGCAATGCATATGATGACATGTCAGATTTTAATATTTAAACACCCGAGGTGTTACAGTGTTCCTCACTTGAATGCTCTAAAGTTCTTATAATGGGGGATGCAAGAATGGTGAAAGAGGTAGGAGAGCTAGAGCTAGGAGAAGCGCTGCCCGAAGGAAAGCTTCGAGAGGCCGGAGAGAATGGAGAATGATAGGATGAGAGTCCTCTCCCCGAGGAGAGGCCCTGGCTGCCCTTATATAGAGTCTGGAACCAAGTTTCATACAAAGAAAGAGGTTCTCTCGACCGAAGGGCGTGAGCCTGAGGGAGGGGGCCTAGCTAACTTGGCTTGCAAGTAATGTCGTCTTGTGGTGCATGCCTTGGTGTGGCTGTCGTCATGGTCTTGTGCTCCCATTGCGGCATGGCGTGATGCAGTGCCACAGTGCCCGTCTTGGCGGTACTGTGGGCACGACATTGTTTCACCGCCGTCCTGTGCGACGTGGTCTTGCCGTAGTCTTCATCATCGCCTCCTGATCGTCTGAGGGCATCGTACAAGAGTAGGTAGCAGCCCCCTGGTCGTCGATCGTCTTGCTGCTTGTGGAGTTGGTGGCCACGATCCTGAGCTCCGAGGTCGTGGCCCTTGTCGGCTTGGATGGCCTCTAAGTCATGACCGTCGTCGTGGATCACATCCCATAGTGGGTGGGATCGTACATACGTCTTGTTGGGCCATGTTTGGATAGTGGTTCCCCGTACTGGTTGTCATCGCTAGGCGGTGTTGTCTTGTCTTTGTGGTGTGGCACAGGGATGGCGCCTTATCGGACCGAGGGGACTCCTTGCGGGATCAGTGCGGCATGCCTATTCCTGTTAGAGTAAGCGCGCTGTGGCAGACTCGATCTCTCCTGGTTCCCCGTATGGGTCGGGATGGTGAGAGGTCGTGAGCTGCTGCATTGAGTGCGCCTAAGGCAGGAGGGAGAGGTCGTGGCCGACCCCGGCGTCAGTGATTGGCCCGGTTCGCTTAGCTTAGCTGAGCCTCGATCGTTCCGGCTTAAGCTTGGCTTTGGTATCGCGGTTCGTCCAGCCTGCCTGCCTGTTAGTCGATGTCTTGAGACACCCGGGGATCAATAATCCCGACAAGAAACTTTTGAGCTAGTACCCTAGTGGGAACATGTGCTTGAAGATAACTCTCGATTTGGTAGAGGCTTGACACACACGATCTAGTTTTCGGTCACAAAGACCTGAACTAACACCATGTCTTCTCTAGTTATGAACATGTGCACTGCCTGGTTGACGTCTCCATAGAGCCTAATCCCTGCCTCCCTGCCTGGTTGACGATCAACTGCAAAATGACGACGTGCGACCGGTGCCAATGGAAAGCTTAAACTTTTCGTGCATATAACATCGAAAAAAGAATCGGTATGTGATCTGCACGTGTGTGACTCCAGGTAGCTGCAAACAAATAGAAGTCGTTCCACATAGCAACCAATTAGCCAAACAAATAGTGGCATTAATTACTCTGCAAAAAATAGCTACGAGAATGAGATTCATTGGCGTTCCCACCCATTTTACTAAACCAAACAGCATCTAAGTACTTCCTTAATTTACCTCTCCATAGTTTCTAAGAATAATAATATCATTAGGTAGTAATATATCATTATCATAAAAAAAGAGTAATTAGGAACGAGCTCACCTGGAGATCTAATTTTCAAGCTCAAACTCTAATAATTGGATATTGCATAGTGTGTATTCAAAGGACTGATATCATCATCACCAATTAAAGCATATTTTTAGCCTAATTCAAAATCAAACAGCTCCAACTTTAAAATAATTAATAATGTCGTTATAGTTAAAATGGAACAACTACATATCATGCAGGAGCAACCCTATGAAAATTTTGAAATATTTGATGTTTATTACCTGATTAAATCTGAGTGAAGAAGTAAAACTGATCAAATAATTTTTCCAAGTTTTAGAAACTAAGTTCTCTCTAGTTGTAGCATTGATACATGCCTTACTTTGAAATTACATTTCAAAATAGCACTTGGTCTTGTGCATGTAATTAAAATGGAACGTTTACACACCATTATTCTCTTTAGCACTATGTAATTTTGTTCATAATTAACAGGAGGCTTTCGCTCATACAAATACCAGCCTGCGCGGGAGTGGATGGCACGTGGCATGATATATACACGCTAGACGAGTTTTCTTAAAGTACAAAGTCGATCAGATGCAAACACGAACACATATAACATGCTGATGGCACGCGAACACAACTCAATGTGTTCTATCTATTTTACTATTTGTTCTCAATACGAGAAAAATGTTATGTGATTATGTGAATCATATGCCAAGTCGTCTACGGCTCTAACCTATGTAGCCAGCGTTATATATTTATTTACGGATAGATAAAAAGTTCAAAAACCGTTCCAATTGGTGTAATTTTGTAATGAGCCAAACTTATATTTTAGTTCATTTTTGTTAATTAACAGGCTACTGCAGGTTGCAAGTCATAGGAGGCCTAATTAATAACACAACATGTCCAATTGTCTTTATGGTTGCCAAAGTCTATCCACGGTCTCTCATACAAAATCTACAAAATCTGTAGTTGACGTGCCTGTGTTGGCAACAGTGCCAACACACAACATTGTCTTTGTGAAGAAGGCCCCTCGATTTCGAGGAGGGCGCACGCGGTATGGTTAGGAGGCGGGTGGAGCGGCGTAGTGGCATGCTCGCTGTCGGCCATGGGCTGCAGACGAGGCTTGTAGCGGCGGATGGGCTTAGGGTTGGGGTTTGAGTTTTGGAGAAACCTCCAATGTTCTCTCGCCCTTGAGGGATGGCTGGGGGTGGTGGCTGGCCTCACGATGGTGATGGTCGTGGACGATGAGGTGAGGCCGCGATGGAGGACAACCGATGAGCAGGGTGACCTATCATAACGCTAGTGAAGGGCAGGGTTGTGGCGCGCGGGAGCGGAAGGTGGACGGTGAGGTCACTGGTGGGCTAGGAGGTGAGGGAGGCTAGCGGATCGAAAAGGCCAGTTTGGGAAGATGTGATGAAGAAGAAGACATGTGGAAGACGAGTGTCGGAAACAGAGCCGAAGCGCGCACATCAAATGAAGGGGTCTGCCTTTGATGTTCATTTGCATGTTCATACCCTACTAAGATTATATATGATTATGCTGGAAAAACATCCATATGCTGTTGCATTGCTTTGTCTTTAAAGCAGCGTCTCAATTTATTCTCATGACAATTCTCATTTCTCTATTGTCTTTAATTTTGTGTATGCATTTTAAATCCCAAATTGATTTTTAAAAAACACACTCAACCTGAAAACAACTTGCTCTCAGAGCAACACGAAAACCAATAGCCGCCAACTAAACACCAATTCTATTAGAAGACAAACCATCTATTACTAACGAAAATCTCCATTGTCACCGTATCTAGCACGTGATATGTCCATCTCAAAGTCGACTTGTTCCTTAAATTTTATCATTCCTTTTTAAAAACCACAATATGAAAAAACAGAAAAATCCTTATAACTATATGATTGACCAATCTAACCTATTCAGCATCTATCTTTCCGTTCCAGTTCACAGCAAAACACTCTAAGCAAGTAAGCTAAGCTAAGTTCGCAAGCTAGCGATGAGTTTAAGGGAGCATTTTGATCGCGGGGCTAAATATTGACTTACCTTGTGATAATTTAGCATATGTTTAGTCTTTCTATTTGGCATCAAAACCAAAAACTAATCTTTAGTCCTGTGTATCAAACACCTCTAAAGTGACTATTTATTTATTTTGAATCAGGTGCACAGTTGCTTGTGGGAATAGCATTGAGCACAGCTGGTATTGTTTACACTTCACGCTTTGAAGAAGATGATCTCCTTGGTCGTTTCCTTACAACTCAACGCAACACGTAGAGAAAGGAAGAGAGCGTGGCAGGAGGCAACTAGCAAGGCTGCAAAAGAACAAGCCACCGCGCCACGCGCCCACGCACGCGGCTGGTGTTCTCGTCGATTCGATGAAATAGAAAGTAGAAAGCCCAGCTAACGGTTTCCGGTTGACTGTTCCCCGGCCCCGTCTCACCAATCGTATTCCGGTAACGCCAACACTTGCCGACGCACCCCCAACGCGGCAAGGGTCACTCCCAACGGGCCCCACCTGTCAGTCACTGATCCGCGCGTCCCGCCAGGGACTCTGGCCGACAGCGGTTGCCGTCGCCACGTGCTCCGCCCCCGAGGCCGAGCCCGCCCAGATAATAATTCCGCTAGGGCCACCCCGTCGCGCACCACCACCAGGCACCAGCAGCGGTTACCTTTTGGCTTTGGCTTTTGCAACGCGCACAGCCGAATCGATTGATACGGTTACACCTGAGAAATAGTGGCGGCCGGCGCGGATGGCGGCGGAGGCGGATGGGCGTATGCCGGAGGGGGAGAAGAAGCAGGCGGCGATGGACGGGCGGAAGGACGGGGTGGCGCGGGAGGTCATCCGGATGGAGCGGGAGGCCGTCATCCCCATCCTCAAGCCCAAGCTCGTCATGCGCCTCGCATACCTCATAGGTGAGCCACCACTACCGCCGCTCCTCCCGATTTCTCTCTTTACTCTCTGTAGCAGCAGCAGCAGCAGTTGCGTGGCGCTGCGAGGGTCGCTCGTGGTCTATGACTGACAGGAAGTCTGGGAACCGGCGCGAGGTGTCGGCCGGATTTCGTCTACTCAGTTGTACATACTAGGTAGTGCTCTGCTCATTCGGCTCCAAGCATCAGCGGTCAATTTGGTCGGTTCTGGTCTCCCAGGAGTAGAGTTTCCTCTATGTGGCCATCGGCACGACTGTTAGTCATGCTTAATCGTCTGTTGGAGACGATCTGTGATGCTCCCATCCCATGGAGGCTTATGCTGCAAAAGCCAAAAGGGATTAGTGCAGACAATGTTCTTCGTATCTAGGATTCCCCGTTTGATTAACTATTTCGTGTTTGAAAATTGCACGCAGAGCATGAGGCTGATCGAAACGAGTTCCTGAAGCTGTGCAAGAAGGTGGAGTACACCATCCGGGCCTGGTACCTCCTCCAGTTCGAAGACCTCATGGCAAGCCTTCGTTTTGTCGTTGTTCTTTTGTTAGTTCTCTGTTTGACTGCTCAAAGGGGCACTTTGGTTCAGATGGTTAATTTGTCTGTTCTGTGTTCTCGATGCAGCAACTGTACTCACTGTTTGATCCTGTTTCTGGTGAGAAGAGGTTAGAGCAACAGAACCTGACATCAGAGGAAATCGAGACCCTCGAATTCAATTTCATGACATATCTTTTTCAGGTCGGTTAGGTACATATTCCTCTGTTTAGCATTACGCATTTACACTATTACTATGGACCAACGTCTTCCTCATCTTTATGTACACTTGTTCCCTATCACTTTACGCCGAATGCATAAAATACATGAAAAAATATTTAACATGGATACACGCAGCTGTAACTGATCCAGGCTACGGACCAACAAGAGCCACATGGTGGCAACCATTGTTCCTATTTAGTACTCCCTCCAGTCCAGTTTATAAGTCGTAGTCTGACATATCACGGTCTCCTAAATTACACTTTGACCATTCATTTATTTTATATTATATTGTGTAGGATTATAAACTTATGATTATTTGATAGTACATTTGATTACAAATATAATAGTATCAAGTTCGTAGTACACTAATTAAAAGTTGTTGGCTAAATAAATGGTAAAAGATTGTAAAGTTTGACTCTTAGCATACGCGAAATGCCTTATAAACTGGACCAGAGGGAGTACCATGCATTGATTCGCACCACTGAGCTTTGACTTTCTGCTGGCCTTAAGTACATGGTTTATGATTCAAGACCTAAATTCTCATGGGAAATGGATTGCTAAGCACATTATGTTCACTGTTACTTTGTGCCAAAAGCATTCAAAATATGTGAAAAATATCTAATCCTCATATGAAATGAATTGCTTGGCCTACATTCTCCACTGCCTTACTGTTGAGTGGTTGCCATGTAGCTCATACTTAAAATTAACTGAATATGGTGCTTTGAAAGGATTTAGATTCCCGTTTGACGTGACTTCCACGCTATTCCTAAGAAGGAAATTGGAATGCCACAGTCCACCCTTTTATATTTATTATAAGATGATTCTTTTTAAGAGAAAACCTGCAACACCAATTAACTCAGGGGGTGTTTGGTTCTCTAGTCGCTCCTAAAATTCATGTCACATCGAATGTTTAGATATTAATAAGAAGCATTAAATTAGATTAATTACAAAACCAATTATATAGATGGAGGCTAATTTCCGAGACGAATTTTTTAAGCCTAATTAATCTATCATTAGCACATGTTTACTGTAGCACCACGTTGTCAAATCATGGCTAATTAGGTTTAAAGGATTCGTCTCGCAAATTAGTCGCAAGTTGTGCAATTAGTTTCGTAATTAGTCTATATTTAATACTTCATACATGTGTCCAAACATTCGATGTGATAGGAATTTTAGGAGATCTTGTAGTAACCAAACAGCCCCACAGTTGGATCAGATCAGCTTTGCAGTGTGTTGATATATAACTGACAAAACTACCTTTTGTCCTTTCGATGTAGATAATATTCCTGTTTCTTAGGTGACTAGGAGATGTTCAGCTACCATTTTCTTCTCGATCGTTCAGGAGAGCTGCGTATCTTTGTATTGAGAAGAAAAAGGGGCAAGAGCCCTTACAACACACACCCACACACTCATCTTTCTTAGAATGCATTCACACCCTTTGTATACAGCAAAATAACGACCTCAACCAAAACAACTAGCTTTTTCATGCATAACTAGTTTTGTTTAATCATTTCTATTTGTGTTCTGTATCAAGCAGGTGATGGAAAAGAGCAACTTCAAGTTGTTATCAGATGAAGAGTTCGATATTGCACAATCTGGAAAATATTTGTTGAATCTTCCGATCAAAGTTGATGAATCTAAGGTTTGAATTTTTTTACATTTTAAAGTAAACTTAGTAACTTACATAACTAGCATTTTGCTGACGATCTATTTGCTAACCTTGAAATGTAGCTAGACAAGAAGTTGTTGACGAAATATTTTAAAGAGCACCCACAAGACAATCTACCAGAATTTTCAGACAAGGTATTATTCGTTCATGCAGCTTTTCTTTTCATCCTGGCGACACACTTGTGTTTCAGAGTGATGATTAGAAATCTACAATAGCATCTGGATGTTTTCATCATCCTCTGTTTTTTCTCATGGTTTCCTAAGTCACATTCTTCATTGTCCACATCTCTTAGTATATCATCTTTCGTCGGGGGATTGGAATTGATCGAACAACTGACTACTTTTTCATTGAGAAAGTAGATGTAATGATATCCCAAGCTTGGAGGTCATTGCTCAGGGTTACCAGGTATGTGCACTCTTTGCAGCAACCTTTTGTTTTTTTTAACACAATCTACTCCAATATACCAAAATACTGTATGGCATTATACCAATGAATTCTTATTTTTATTACAGGATTGACCGATTGTTTTCTAAGAAACAACATTTGAAGCCAAAGAATGATACGAAGAAGACTGATGAAATTAATGAAGATGAAGAAGATCCAGAATTGTTTGTTGAGAGAATTCGATTAGAAAAAATTGAATTAAGGTTGCTCAATGTTCTTAGTAAATTTTTTATACTACCAAACTTAGTATCTAACATGCAGTATCTTTACCCATGTGATGACAGTTTGAAAAATCTGATGAGTAAGATGACAATTCAAGAACCTACATTCGATAGGATGATTGTGGTGTACAGGTAGATTCAATGTTCTGTTTGCTCAACCTTCAAATTCATGATGGACTCTGGTGTTTTTATTATTGATGCAGCTATATTAGCTGGGCTGATTGTATATGTACAGGAGGGCTGGTACAAAGACTAAGCCTGATCGAGGAATATTTGTAAAGCATTTCAAGAATATCCCAATGGCTGACATGGAAATTGTTCTTGTAAGATAAGATAGATCACAAGAAGTTAAATTGATATATCGCAGTTTGATTACCATTTTAGTTGCTTCTACGATTGTTATCAATAACCAGAATTATTATTTTGTAGCCAGAGAAGAAAAACCCATCACTAACACCAATGGATTGGGTCAAGTTTCTCATTTCTTCTGTTATTGGTTTGGTATGTTTCTAATGTCTTGGCTATCCAGCTACAGTGATGTTTTACTATATCAATAGCTTACTACTTGCAGGTCACTCTAGTTGGCTCTCTTGAAATGCCAAAGGCTGATGTATGGGTTGTAATAGCAATCTTGTCTGGTGTGATTGGATACTGTGCTAAGATATACTTCACGTAAGTGCTTAATTGACAGCTTTCTTTTCCTTCTTACCTTGAGCTCCATTTGGTTGTTAGTGTTATTTCTCTGTTGGTGAAGTAATTCCATGAATTATTGAACTCCAGTGCTATGTAATAAGTTTTAAATTCCCCTTATTAATCTTGCTACCTTTTCCATACTAGTGCAGTGATTCTAATCTTTTGCTGATATATGACACATTTCTTTCTTGTTTATATACAGATTTCAACAAAATATGACAGTTTATCAGAATTTGATTACAAAATCAATGTATGACAAACAGCTTGATAGTGGGAAAGGAACTCTTCTTCACTTATGTGATGACGTGATACAGCAAGAAGTATGAAATAGTTGAAAACAGTACTTCAAACCACAAGCTCATACCTATGCCTTTTGTTCACTGATATCCCATCATCCTTGGTGTAGGTTAAAGAGGTCATAATTTGTTACTACATTTTAATGGAGCAGGGAAAAGCCACTATACAAGTAACTGGTGTTGCACTCTACATTATTTTTTCCTTTTGTATTGCTTTGAACATATTGAACATCTGTGTCCTCAAGATAACCTGGTTCTTTAGATTCACTCATTACACATTTCAGCAACTCTGCCCTTGTTTACTATTAGGTTGTTGGGAGTTGTGCTAACAGCTGTAGCTGAGTAGCATTGTTCAGGTTTGTTTTGTCTTTTTGTTAGAATGCAGCACATCCTATCCAGATGGTAAACCAATACATACTATTTATCAATGGGGGGAAAAACCAAACCTTTTGTGTGATTCTTGGTTGTGGCATGTTGCATCAAATACACTGTTTTGACTGAAGGTTAGATGAGCAATTATAGTTAGACAAAATTGATCTGTGCAGAATAGTTGTGATAAGAAATTTCTGTGTGTAGACTTGTAGTTGTCAGGAGGGCTTGACAACAAAATTTGAAAGTTTGGATCCGCTTGGTTGTCATTTGCTCAAGCACATTACACATCGTGTAATCGTGGTTACAAGATGTGTTCCAGCAAAAGCCATGCAAGTGGAGTGTACAGCAGCTACTTGTGCTATATTTTTTTTTTTTTTTTTGCCTTGCCTTAGGACAAATTACTGCAAATTTAGGGAGCTTACAATTTTTATTTTCATTTTTTCTTCCTACCAGGATCTTGATTTACGCTGTGAAGAGCTAATCAAAGAAGAGTTTGGCGCAGAGTGCAATTTTGATGTTCATGATGCTATAAAGAAGTTAGAGAGACTTAGCATTGTTCATCGGGTAAATCAATTCTTTCTGATGCTGAAGTATATATTACTAACTTAAGTCACAGTCATCATTGTTTGCAAACTGCATCACCTTCAGTGGCATCACCTTCAGTTTATAGGTTAACACTTATTGGTCTTGTTTGGTGCCAAGCATGTAAGCCATGTTTGCTATATGAAACATGCATGGCTGCATCTTTGTTTGAAATTTGAGGTTCATAGGTTCCACTAACATGGGGGATACTACATGTGATTCCAGTTAGTTACAGCAGGCTGATAATTATCATATGATTTTAACTATTTTTATTTAAATCCAACATATTTAAGCTGTTTGATTTTGAAGGAGCAGCTGAGATCAGAACATTTTGCTTACTCTCCCGTGGAGCTTGATTGTGATTTTGCCCCTATTTTTTTAACTTCGTGATTTTACCCTACATTTTTTTCCCATTTGCCCCAATTTCTAACTCCATTAGCTAGAGCAGAAAAAGGAAAGAAATGAACATTTTAGCAAATTGGAAAAAAGGACCATTCTACCCCACTACTACCTCACGAGAAGCCATGGCCTTGTGACCCTTCCTTGGTTTCCCCCTCTTATTGCATGAGCGACTGGTGAGGGAAGGAAGCTGGGCGGTGCGTTAGACTCGGCTAGGCACAGTGCGGGCGGCAGCCAGGCGCCGGGGGGGGGGGGCACGGCGCGGGGACGGGCGTAGGGGCTACGTGGGGGCAGGTGCCTGATGGCGTGCCGCGTGTTCAGCTGACTCAAGTGCGTGTGGGGCCCTGAAATGCGGGGCGCAGCGCCACGGCAGTCGCAAACTCGCGACCGACAGCTGTCGGTGGGACTGGCATGTGGGCAAAGGTGGGGCAGGCTCTGAAGCGGAAGCCAACAGCGTGGGTGGGGCAGGACGGTTGGCAGCAGCGCGTCCTGCAGCGCCAACAGCCCAACACGCACAATGGCAGGTGGTGGCCCTTTCGGCAGCGGCGCGTGCTAGGATGAGTTGATTCCTCGTGCCATCCCAGGTCCCAGCATGAGTTGCCTTCCAGCAGATGAGCGTGCCACTGTGCAGAAGCACTCTGCACTGTCCTGCAGGTCATCTGTTGCTATTAATAGATAAACTCTGGAGTCTCTGGGAAGATTCTGTCAATGGTCCTTGTCAAAATGTGGTCAAATTTTAAATATATATACAAGATTCTGTCAATTGTTGTCTCCAAATTATTCAAGTCAAAACAGGGGGTAAAAATACAAAGATCTTTGAAATGAAGGGGCAAATCCGCAATGGGAATTTGTCTTTTTTTTACTATCGAATTGACACCATTAGGTCCTTCTAACGGTATAGGGGCAAACTCAATCTTCAATTTGAAAAGGCAGGGGTAAAATCACCAAGTTGAAAAAGGTTCGGCAAAATCACCATCGGTCCTTAGAGCTGGGGCATGAACACAAAAACCCACCCCCAAATAGAAATGACTAGCCCGCCCTGTTCGCTTGGCTTATAAGCCGTACTTTTTCAGCCACTGAACAATATTTTTCTCTCACAACAAATCAGTCAACAGTATTTTCAGCCATGGCTTATCAGCCAAGTGAACAGGGTATAGAATGAGCAGGAGCAATATCTGATTTTTACTATCTCAAACTTATATTTTCACTGCTCTTGGCACTCTAGTTTTCGTGTCCTGGGTAGACAACTGTGTCAATAGCATGATACGTGCATTAATAACTGAATAATAACAAATGGATAGGTATAGTTGACATTCAAAGTAAGTTGCATGGTGTACTAAATCGCACAGTTCACCATATGCACCAGTAAGACTTTTCCTTTTATCGCAGGACTCGATTGGAAGGATCTTGTGCGTTCCGTTGAAGCGTGCGAACGAGATCATTGGTACAACGACTGAAGAACTGGTGATGCGAGCGCAACAGAGCCCTGCTTCGTAGGTTCCATTTCCAAGTCACGATGGGTTGTACCTTTCCTCTCATTTCTGTGCAAAACACGCACCAGAAAGGTAGCCATCTGATCATCCCGGAAGTTTATTCGCCTGTACATGTGTATGTTTGCAATACAGTATTTTCCCTTTCGTTTGGTTTAAGCACGGAGTGTATATTTCAAAGTTGGCTGTTGCAGTTGAAGAATGGTACAGGGGATGTGTACATAACAACTGATATGTAATAAAAGTGTAACAGTACAGATATTGTTCTCTCTCCCTAGTATTTCTAGGGAGACATATTCTTATTACATACTGCATCTGCTTCCTCTGCAGTCTCGGCTAGCACCAGCCGTCGACTTCATATTCTCCATTCTCCGTCTCTGAAGCTATGTTTACACCTCAGTATAAATACCATACGGCAATGTCCTAAACGAGTTTATTAAACAAAACTGTCTCATAACTTAATTCGTGAAATAAAGGCCATCCAAAGGACGCGAAGAATTGCATAGCCGCATTCTTTATTCCAGTGGAATCAGATAATCTTTGGTTATTCACGTTGTGCGTCGCCAACTCGCCATGTTGAGGAACTTGATGACCCGGTAAGTCTTTTTTTTTAATAATAACTCCAAATATATTAACTAAGACAAAGAAACCAGATTACAAAGGCTTGGGATAACTAGTCCCAATAGACACACATATGGCACTAAGACTACAAATAAAGAGTTATCACAGTGACTCAAACAGAGGTGTTCCCAAACAAAGGAACCGAGCGGCCCCAGAGACATGAACTTCCACGGGTGCCACTCGTCAGTTGTCATGTTCGATACTTCCGCCTTGGCCTTTGCCGTTGCTGAGGCTCCCGATGCTGACCTCTTGTCCATGTCCCGGGCCACACTCAATTTGTTGTGCCGTCAGTGAGTGATGCGCATGCCGTCAGTGTGCGAAACGTGGATGCCGTCGTATTTAGTATTATAAGGTCAATCTCATTGGGTTTTCATGTTCCAGTTTTCAACACATCCCTATTTTGAAAATAGTGTGGAAGAGTTTCATTTCCATGAAATTCTCTCTACTTCCATAAAACTTTTATAATCTCTCTCTTGATCAATACAATGTCATGTCAGCGTATTTAATGTTAATGAAACTCAATGAACCCCCATTGAGATTGGTCTAATTTCTACCCGAGATGAATCTGCGGGGCATTTAGGCTGTCAATGTTGCTGAACCTTGCACACCGTGGGTGGTCTTGCTATTTGTTCTAGTCACATTCATCTTAGGTACCCACTAGACACCAGGGTTCTCTCGAGCTTCATTGTGACCTTAGACTTGCATTGCCCAGACATACTGATTTTGTTGATCGCAGTTCTCCCTCCAGGATGAGCACAGCGGCGGGTTGTGCTGAGGAGCGAAGCCTGTTTGAAACATTGGGCAACTTCATAATCTACTATAACTAAACAGAAAAGCTAAACAACACTCCGTTGTTTTGCCGGCATCTGACGCTCGGTTTCCTGGCCTTTGAATCTGACATGTGTTGGTCCTGATCTTTCTCCGCCAGTCTGCTTTGTGTCTATCATGTGGGGTTCGCATGTTGGCGCTACTATTTGATTTATTTGGGATTCGTGCCCGAATGTGTAGCATCTCTTTCCCCTTTTTGCTTATTTTCATTTCCTTTCGTCTCCCTCCCGGTGCCGTTGTTCTCCGTTGGCGGCGACCGGTGATTTCTAGGGTTTGGTGAAGAACGTTGTGTCTGCTCCTTTTGTGGTGCTAGTAAATCTTCGTTGTTAGGGTTCGCTGTCGCATTATTCATGTCTCTGGATGTTTGGTTTGTGTTTATTTGTTTTCAATCTGTGATTGGTGGCGGTGGTTGGATGCCTTGCTCATTCTAGGTTTGTCACCGGGGTTTTTATCCAGCACGGATGCGGGGTCTCTGCCATGCGGTCACGAGATCCGATTCATAGGGCTGTTGGTTGATTGATGCTGGGCACTGGTGTCCTGTGTTGTTGGCCGTGCCAAACTGAACGCGTCATCCGTGTCTTCTCTGATCCCTCTACTATGTATGATCATCTGACATCTTTACTACTGTTCTTGGATTGTTCTATGCTTGTGGATTGTTTTGCGTTTGAGATTAATATTTCTAGTGTGACATGCTATCTTGTTTGCACAAGCTGCAATCTGGTTTTTTCTGAAAAATGATTATCTATGTGCAAGCTATAAGTAGTCTGAAAATAGTGTAGCCATATTCCAAACAGTAAGTTCTTGTAGGTGTAAAATTTGTAGTTGTATTTAGTCTGCAAATAGTTGCAGTTCTCCCTGATGTAGCATGACTGAATATTCAGCTGTGTTCAAATCATTACCTATCTAGCATGATACTCTCTGGCCTTGTTCGGCTAGCATGGAGGAAGCACTGTTCATGGAGGAATTTTACTGTTCACGGATGGTTTCTCACAATTCCTCAGCGAATGGGGCCTCTATCTGTAAGGCTTGTTACTATTTTGTGAGACCTGACTGATATATTCAGGCATGTTCAACTCATTATCAATCTGCTTTGAAGAGTAAGTTACTTGTTATCTAGCTTATCTACCTACCTAGATTGTAGTTGTATGCTTATTTTTGGGTTGGAACGGCTATTTGTTTATTTTTAGGAATGTTCTTAGAAATGGTATGTTAGTTTGATGTTTAATTACTTATAGTCTTATAAATGGTCTACTAGTTATCTCACTTCTATAGTTCATAGAAATGGTCTGTTAGTTTGATGTTAAATTACTAGATTTTTTTACGATAGCAGGTTCTTATGTGTGTCTTGCAGTTTTACTGCTTGGTTCATCAGTCATCAAGTTTTATCAGGTTTTATATATTTTTTTTATTCTTTGTTCATATTTTGTTTGTTATTTTCTAGATGGCTCGGAAAAGGCCTGCTGGTGTAGTTGATTTATCTACCCTGGTGATTCTGAAAATGGTGATTTGAAGATGTCCAGTGTTCTTAGCTTCCATCTATGGATTACAATTCCTATCAATCATTTTCAGAAACTTAGGTTGTTTCGGAAGTGAGTGTTATGTTTGAATGTTTTTTTCATTGTAATTTCAAAGTTTTTATATGCTCTATATTTGCATGTACTTATTTTTTGTTGGTCAATGCAGGATGATTCTTCCAGCGATAATTCAAGTATCAACAACTATTTATACCGAAAGTGTCTAAAAGATGTATGGTTGGCTGTTTTTTTCTTGTCTTTTTATAATCTTTTTTTCATGTACCATGCGCAATGACTTTATTTTTTGCATTAATTTTGTTTTGTATTTTTTCAGTATCAGCGCGCCCACGCAGCTAGATGAGGGGCGTGGCAGCCGAGGTGGTGTAGTCACTCGCAGGGGACGACGTGGGCGAGGGCGACACACGAGGTGCGGGCGGGTGGTCACGCGGGCATGCGCCCACAAGAAAAGGGCGGCAGTGACAAAAGAGGCCCGCTCGTCAGAGGGAGAGGAGGGGAAGGGAGTGGGAGGCAGTGTCGGACGATCAAGCTAAGTCGACCTAGGCAAATGGCGGTAGCGAGGAGGTAGCTGAGCCGGTGGCGGTGGGTCGGCCCATGTGGTAAGGGAGGAAGGGAGGAGTTGGGCCGGCGGCCTGGGCTTGGGAACAAGAAAGGAAGAGAGGGGAGTTTGGGCTGAGAGGAGGATACTGGGCCCAAACTAAGCTGTGGGATTTTTAGACCATTTTGCAAATAGATTTTTAAAAGGATTTTAAAACCTATTCGAGCTTATGCACATTTTAAATATTTTTGCGCACAAATAAACACTATGCACATGAAATGAATGCAATAAAAATTTTATAACCTATATTAGACCTGAGCAAATTTGGTTCCGCTTGACTCGGAACCTGTGAGCTTTAGTAAATAGTATATATGTTTCGCTGCACAAAAAACTTCTTTTCATCCACCCGAGCCCGGCCTGGAATATTTATTTTAATTATTTTCTCACTGGATAATGTGGGGAGTCCTTCTCGGGCCCTAGAATCGTCGGCATGACTAACGCCCGGGCATCCGGACGGACACCCGCATCCAAATGCCCGTGGCTGCAGTCCGTTTCTATGCTTGACGTCGGCGTCTATAACACCCTAGGTGTTAGGCTTGCATAATTTGACTTGTATTGCATGAACATAAGCATCAAGCATTCATATGCAAGCTTTTACATGTAAAACATATGAAACATGCCTTGTTATTTTATGTTTCCTTTGTGTATACTTATGATCATGAGTGAATAAGTGTAAGTGGTTGATGTTAGTCACTAAAACACCTTAGCTACACTTAGGATGACTAATGGAACATTGTTCATGTAGACCACTTTGTCTAATTAAGCTCCTAAGTGATGATATGCATGTTGACCTGGGAAGTTTTATGTGTAACCAATGTATGAAATGCTTGTGTGACCTTAGGAATACATTAAACATGTTTAGAATGTCATTATGAACAACTTTGGTATTCATAACTAGGGCTAGTTTGATCACTAAGTCAAAGTTCTAGTGTAAGCCATCATTTGAAAGTAGTAGTGTAAGCCATCATTTGAAAGTAGAGACTTTGCATGGATATGTTCACTAAATCAAAGTTGTAGTATTTGATGAGAGGAACAACTTTTATTTTTGGGTCATAGGCTAGTTCAGCTCCTAACCTGCTTGAAATTGGCTCACAATAATCATGATTTCACTATTTTCAGCACATTAGAAAATTTGCTAAGTTATTTGAACTGACAATGTCGACGCAGCCGACTTTGTGATGATCTAACTCAATAATGGTTGCAAATTAGAAGATGATGTCTTAAGCAACTTTGTAGCTGGTATATAGCTCTACGATTTCTATTTTGACAATGTGCACAAAATCGCTTTGGTTTGGGAGATTGGAGGCTTTGAAATCGCGTTGTCACGCACTTGATCGGGCGCTGCTGAACGGCGCATCGCGCCGGGTCATGGCCGACCGCGGGCAGAGGCAGGCCACCGCTGGCCGACGATGGGCCCTCGCCGCAGCGTGCTGGCGCTCGTTATTTGCGAAGCCGCGCGCCCTCTCTCGCACTCACGTGCCCACTTTCTCCCTCTCCACTTCCTTCTCCCACGCTCGCCGCGGAACCACCGAGCGCCGCCGGGCACCCGTACCACTCCACCGTCGCCTAGCGCCCTGCTCCACAGCAAATTGCCACCTCCATCTCGTAGCTAGCTTCGCCGCATTCCCCTCTACATCCTCGACGTGGTTACAGCGTCGAACGAGCTATGGTGAGGGTGAAATCACCGTTTCCATCCTCGCCGGAGAGCTCGGCTCCCATGGCCGCCTCCACGGCGAGCTCGCCGCTGCTGAGCTTGCTTGCGCATTCCTTCGTTGTTGTCGTGTTAATGCTTGGTTAGGATGTAGTCTAGCCGGTAGCATTATGTTACTAAGATTTGTTGTCTCGCCGGCGCGGAACACGACGCATAGTGCCACCGTGCTCTCACCGCTGTGCCACCGTGCACGCGGGCAGAGCTCGTCGGAGCATCTCACCTAGTTACAGTAGCCTCGATAGACTCATTAGGACACCGCTGAGCTTGTGCGCTTCTCGCCGAGCACTATCATGGCCTGTAGTTGCCGGCGCACCTCCACGCAGCACCGCCGTGCTGCCATGGCCGGTGATCAGGTAGCTCCAGTGCGTCCGAGCAGTCAGCATGGGTACCAATCGACGCGTCTTGGTGAGCCAAGCACGTAGGTGTGGTAGGTTTCGCCGGAGTGCTCGCCATCGGTGAGATAACGTTGGTTGACCGCCGTGCTCTGTATCAGGTCACTGACACACGGGGTCCACTGACCTGTGGGTCCCTGATGTCAGTGAGAGCAGTTTAGGGTTTTTGTTATTTCTTTCACACATTTATGTACTAACTTTGAAAAATCATAAGTGGAGTTCTAGATGTCCAATTTTGGTGAACCAAAGTTTGTTGTGTTCCTTATGAAGTGTAGTATTTTATAAAAACATGGGATATATAGTTTCTAGTATTATTTATTGGTGATTAAAATGTATTTAGATAAATGATTTTTGAATGTTTATAATCATGTAAATTATATATCTTGAGCTAGAAATGTGATAAAATTATGATTCCAATTTTGCTAGTCTTGTGTTAACATGCTCTAGCTAGGAAAAATATTAAACTTGCAGTAAACTTGATTAAAATATAATCTTTCTATTTATCTATTAATAAATGGCATTTTCTAAGGAAAATTATAGGAATAAAAATATGTAACATATTGCTATGCAAATTTTTGTATAGTAGTATGGCACTAATATGAAGCTAGGAAAAATATATAATCTGTTGTTTGACACTTTTTTATAGGGTTAACAATTTTTGCTTAAATAACCCCTGCTAGCTTGTCATTTTTGTAGGGGATGTTATACATGTCCAAATGGTATGAAATTTTCAAAGTAGTCTATTGTGAGCACTAGTAAGCCAATATAATTTTATGAGAATTTATTGTGTACATTTGGTATATGTTTGTTATTTCTCCTAATTATCTAATTAAATTAATAAAAGCATTTAAATAAATAAATTGTGATTGGCCATGATGTTTTCTATAGTGCTTGTGATACATATGAACTATTGAAGTTAGTAATAAGGCTTAGAAGTAATTGGTTGTATGCAACTAACTAATTATTGCTTTATAATAAAAATAAATGGTCGCATGTAATATTGCTTTATAATTCAAAATAAGGCTTAGAAGCAATCGTTTCAACCGCGAAGCCGAGTGGCTCAAGTCAAGCCAGGCCCCGCTCTATTAGAGTGTGCACTCTAGATGGTAGTAAGGATGTACGCGGAGCCAGACGTGAGCCCAAGAGCAGGCTAGGCCTGAACGTCCTGCTAGTTGGTTGTCCCTGATTGTGCGGTGCTGGGCGAACCCATGAAATATGGACTTGAGTTATACCAAAGATGACCTAAGGTGACTGTTGATCTAATCTGCCTAGGTTTGTGTTCGAATTAAATTCCCAGCTAGTTAAAATCGATTTGAATCACCGTCTCTTCCGGATAGTGAGAAACTTTGCTAGCTCTAACATCGTAGTAATTGTATTATGGAATGTGATGGTTCGGATAAACATAGAATTACTACACCGGCTATGGTTACTATTGTATGCTCTTAAAATGATATACCACATGTTTGGCATAGGATAGTTGCTAATCTAGAGATAAATAGCTATAATTAACTTGACGACCGAAGTATAATTGAGTTAATCGCTTTTTATGCAAAATGTTGTCAAGCTACCTCCACTTATACAACCTTGCATAATCCTTGGAGTTATTTTATTTCTGGTTTATGATGGGTAAGTCTAGCTCAGTACCTTCTCGTACTTAGGGTTTTATTCCCATTGTTGTAGATGGTACCGTCTATCATGGTTATTACAAGAATTGCTTCTATCCTGCCGTGGATGAGAAGTGAGCCTTGGGCAAGCATCTTTAATAATCCTTCTATACGTTTTTGTGGATGGTGATAATGTGTTGGCACTGTATTTGAACTATGTTGCAAATGCTACTTTCAAACTTTACTTTGCTTCCGCTACTATCTATCAAACTTGGTTTGTAATAACTTTATTTCGTACTCTGAGAAATGAACTGTATCTATGAACTTTATGTAACATGTGACATGTATGTTGAATCATGTACGATCTTGGTTGTATGTGGATCGTTTATTGAGACCCGTCATGGTACTCAACAGACTATCGGGTTTATATGTGCTCAAGTATGATAGTGCGACCGCTTGTGGGCTGTCATTGTACTTGTGCTCTTATAAATTGGTCGGTTCTACGACAGCTGGCATCAGAGCAAGATTCAATATTAATTGCCACATGTGTATTTAAAACAAAGGTTTTTGTTTTCCAAATTTAGTTTAGAGCAACTAATAGCTATATAAATAGGTATTTGAAACCTAGAGTTAAAATCTAAAGTGTGGCAGTGATCACTTTCTTTATGCCCAGTTAAGGACTCTTAGGTGGCTATTTAAGTACCAACATAGGGGTTTTTACTTTCATCGTCCATACGGCATGCTATTATATGGATGCCATTCATTTGAGTGGTAATGTATGGATCAAATGCCTCTACACCAAGGTAATAAGGTAAATTGATGAGTGGCATGATCGCAAGATGTGAGCGTGCGGTCGGGGAGAGCTAGCTTTGGTACGACTATGTATGCATGCTTGCATGTGTATATGGTGCGTATTTAATTGTGGGTAATAAACTGTCATCGGGTAGCTTTGATACAGAAGTATATGTATGGGTATACATATATAGAAGTATTTAGTTGCAATATAGAGCCCAGATTTACATTCTGCATATATAATTGTGGGGTTGAGCTAAAATGAAACTCTTGTGCAGGTACACTAACAATGAAATGTGTAGCCCGATTAGCTATGCTATATATGAGAGAACATATGTATGCCACCGTATATGCCGGTAGAAATAAATTTTCCTAAGTTTGTAAGGATGTACGGAACGTGCATGCATCATGATAAATCATTATTCAAATACTTGCATTGTTCCTCCCCTTATAGATCTCTTACTTGGTTATGTAACTCTCATCCATTATGACTTGTCTCATGAGAATTGCATATGTTTGGTACAGATGGTAGCACCGGCTGGAAGTGAGAGTTTCCTGTTGATGTTTGGAACTCCTGCTTTGCTTTGGAGAGTCTTGCACTATGTGGGATATTATGAACCGCCCCTCTATCACTGGAATGAAGAGTACCTGGAGGGACAACCATGGTATGAAGTGTGACTAACCATACTGGCTCGTACACAAGCACCCTTTTGGCAGGAATGGAAGGTAGAATTTGAAGGAAGAACTCCTTGGGAGGCTGCCCAAGTAATAGCCTTCGAGGTATTGAGTCAGATCTATCAGCAGCACGAGGATGAACTTACCGGTAGTGCTGCTGGTGTTTTTCCTTCGGTGGATCCATCCACAACAATATGGGCATAGCACAACCGCAATGCATTGATCTGAGATCAGGATGAGCGGGCAGACAGTTCTAGTCCTGCTATGAGTGCCATATTTGTAGTGATGAAGATGTTCTATACTCGTCAGGATACCAGGGATTTCTAGCAAGAGTCCTACACTACTTGCATGGATAAGCTCATGAGAGCCAAAGCTGCACAACATAAGCTCAAGAAGCGTGTGCACAAGCACAAGAAGACAGCAAGTGAGGCTCGATGGAAAACTAATCAAGCCTATGTAGCTTTGGGAAATCTCCACACCCAAATAGAGCAAGTGGATCAACAAAGAGCTGCAGCCCAAGAGGCAAGGGTAGATGATGAAGCAATGCTAGCAGGACTGTGGGAGCAGCTAGAGACCGCCCGTGCCAAGGCGTCCATAGCTACGCGCCAGCGAAACCTAGCAAACAACTGTGCCGCTGCAGCAGAAGCAGAACGAGATAGGACCCGCACCATGAGCGCCATGCAGGACCATGCTAAGAGGGACTTGCGCCAATAGCTTGCACATGCCCAGCATGTAGTGATGGATCTTCAGCATGAGGTGCATTATCTAAACAATCAACTACACCCAATCCTTGAAGATGAAGATCCAGATATGTTAGTGGAAGATGACAGCTGGGACAAGGAAGAAGTGGAGCCAGAGGATGGGGATGATCCTATCTCTGACCTCGACAGCGATCATAATGAAGATTAGATTCGCCTAGTGGCTAGTGAAAACACTAGATGTATCCTCGCTATTTATGTAATGGACTTGTAGTTGAAGTTTGGTATTTGTGAGTTGACTTTCATGTAATATTGGTACTTTGCATGTTATCTCACGTTTGGTTGAACGTTAATGAAATTCCAGTTTTGTCTTACTGGTGATTATGACTGGTATGTCAATGCGCTGTGAGCCCAATAAGTGATCAAATTAGTGGTGTCATGTTGCGAGAATGAATTATTATGTCTCTATTTTTATTGTATGAATTTAAGATTCTCTCCAGTAATTTTAGTTGGGCATGACTATATAATTCATCTGCAATCTCTTGACATCATCCAATAATCACTTATTGTTGCAACTTTGTAGATGACTCGCACCCGTACTGGAGCAGGCAGTAGCCAAGAGGGCAATGACGGTGACTTACCACCACCACCATCACCGTCTGCTAATGAGTTCTTTGCCCAATTCTTGGGAAGTCAGAGGACTATGGAGGAAGCCCTGCGCCTCATTGCGTAGAACACGGCTCACGCCCGCCAACAGCAATAGGGGCCTGAGCTAAATTAGTATAGCACCTTCAAGGATTTTCTGGATACCAAGCCTCCTATCTTCAAGGTGGTCAAGGATCTGCTCTAGATGGATGAGTGGCTCAACACTATTAAGCAAAAGTTCCATCTGCTGAGGGTCATAGAACATCAGAATGCAGAGTATGTGTCCCATCAGCTACAGGGACCGGCTGGGATTTTATGGAGTCATTTCCTATCCTCTCTACCTGCCAATGCACAAGCCACGTGGGAGTAGTTCAAGTTAGCCTTTAGGGGACATTACATTCCCCCAGGGCTAATGCGCATGAAGGCAGCTGAATTTATGTGACTCACACAAGGGACTAAGACCCTTACTGAGTATATGCATGCTTTTAACAACCTGTTTTGGTATGCCCCAGGTTTTGTTGACATCGAAGAAAAGAAGATAGAAAGCTTCAAGGGAGGTCTTGACACTAAGTTGATGAAGACTATGGCCAACTCTAAGTGCACCACCTATAATGAGTTCGTCAGTGATGCATTGACTCAAGAGAACCACAACAATCTGCCTGCGGCAGCAAAGGGCTGCAAGAGGTGTAACACCTCGGTGTTAAGCATGCATTACCATTTCATCACATGAGCATAATCATCATCACCTCATGAATAAGCATCATTCATGCATTTCATTTCGAAAGAAATGAAGTATCATTTCATGTGGTGCTTAAGTTGATTGAAATTCATTATGTTTAAAACAATGTGAAATGCCATGCTCATGTTTGGATGCCATGATTTCTTGTTTTGATCACTAGGTTAGCTTATAAATATTTAGGATACAATTTGGACCAAAGTTTATATTTAAATTTTTGCCAAATTTTGCTTTTAAAAATAATTATTCAAAATTAGGGTTTTGAATTAATATTGATGTTTAATTTGTAATTCAAAATCTATTTGGAATTTGACTTTGGTCTTAAAAGCAAAGTTGTAGAGAATAAATTTTTAAGCAACTTTTATTTTTGGGCCAAAGTTTGAAACTACTTTGAAATAGTTCAAAAATTCATTTGAATGAAAAAGGAATTGAAAATAATTTGAAAAATCTCATTTCACCTTGAATGGGCCGCGCGCCTCGCTTTTGGCCCAGCCGCACAGGCTGGCCCGGCCCACCTCCGTGCCGCGCTCCTGCTCCCATGCGTCGTGCCCATTCGCTGCGCTCGCCCGACCGCACCAGGGCGCGCACGCCGCGTGGCCGCCATGCGCCGGCGAGTTCGTCGCGCGGCACCGCCGGCCTGCCCCGCACCCCTCCTGTCGTGCCTACACCTGCCGTGCGCACGCCACCCCACTCTACACTCCAGTCCTGTCTCCTCCTTCCTCTCCATTTCGAAGTCCCGCTGGGAGCTCGCACCACCTAGCGCCGCCGCTGCTCCACCGGCGACGTGCCCCTCCACCCGCGCCTCTTTCGTTGATTCCTCTAGCCAGCAGCTCCACCTCGTCAAGCTCCTATGTTTGCGCCATAGTCGAGGTGAGAGGCTAGTGGTGGCCTGATTTTCTTCTCCACACCGCCATGTCCGAGCTCGCCAGAGCCCGTGCTCGCGCAGGCGACCCGCTCCGCCTCCTCTTTTTCCCTTTTGCTCTAGCGCTTCGGCTTCTCTTTGGCACCGGCAAAGCGTACGAGCCCCTCGCCTAGGCTTGCCGCGACCGTGAACTGGCGGTGAGGCCGCCATGTAGCTCCGCCGCTCAGTCGGCGTAGCTCACCAGGGTAGTTTGCTGTCTATCCACGCTGCCCTTTTCTAGCTTGTCGAGCTCGCGCTTCGAAGTGGAGTTCGTTGGTGCCGGTGGCACCAATAGAAGGCTCACCGCTGGTGAGCTCCGATCGGCGGAGCCTCTTCCCCTGTTTCCGTGCGGCTAACCGGTGGGACCCCGTCGGCTCTCGGGGCCTAGTTGCAGCGACTGGGTCCGGATCTAGTGCACGGAGCTGGGTGCCCGTAGGGTTTTAGATCCGGTTTTAAAGAAAAGGATTTCTGAAATGATTTCAAAAATTGATTAAAAAGCTTGTAAAATGTCTAGCTCGAGTTATGTTGCTCCAAAATTGATGAAACAAATTTTGTTGTGTTCCTTGTCACCAGATCTACATGATTAAAATATTGCATGTCATTTTTGAGATACTTTAATGTAGAGCTTTATTTAATTCTTGATATTGTTGATATCTTATGAAATGTTTAGTAAATCCTATATGTATCAGAAAAATATGACTCCAAGTTTGTTACTCTTCTTGTGTAATGTACTTTCTAGGAAAAATATATGCCATGCATGTCCTATAGAAAAATTATGAGGTGTAGTTCAAGTGCCTTTAATGGCTGATTTTTGTTATTTTTGCTAGAGAGCAAAATTTGTATAAAATATGCATGTGATAATTTTTGTACAGTGATTATTTACTATTTAGAACCTAGGAAAAATACTAAATCTATTGTTTGACACTTTTCATAATACAAAGTATTTTCATGCTCATAATTAGGTCCAAGCTTGTCATTTTTGTGTAGGCTATTCCACTTATCCAAATGCCATAAAAATTTGAGGGTAGACTACTTAGGGTAGTACGGTGCTATGGTAATTTTCTAAGATTTTTCTATACTATAAAAATAGATGTTG
This sequence comes from Miscanthus floridulus, assembly GCF_019320115.1. Classification (NCBI taxonomy): domain Eukaryota; kingdom Viridiplantae; phylum Streptophyta; class Magnoliopsida; order Poales; family Poaceae; genus Miscanthus; species Miscanthus floridulus. Next base: position 55,913,652 of record NC_089594.1, read on the forward strand.
CTATTCAAACCTATTATTAATTAGGGTTTAATCAAATGTTGCTTTATGTATGATTAAGAAATTAGTGAAGCTTTGGTGTATCTTTGAAGCATTTAATGAGATGTGTTGACTTAGCATATTAGTAGTAGAAGAGAATGCAGTAGATAACATATGATTGTAGTACATGTTCTTGGATGATGTTGACTACCTTGCATGCAAACATATTCATTGTGTTCATTTCATCTGATGCACCTTTGCATAAGCACTTACGCACCTGCATCATATAGGATCGCAAACCAAGAGCCCGATCGTCATACCCGAGGAGCCCGAGGAGCAGCTCGAGGTGTAGCCGCAAGAAGTGACCGAAGCAGACGAGGAGGATGTTGAGGAACTTCTAGAGTGCCTCGATCACCGCCCGAGCTCCTTCGAGAGAGGCAAGCCTCGGAGCATTTTTCTCCCCGGTTTGCAATTATTAATTAATGCTTTACTTTAATTGATGCATTATGTTTGGGAGTTGTTTGCAACTGTTGCAGCATTATACCTTGTCTACCTTTGTTATACTATATCCTTATTACCCAAGTATCCGCAGTCGAGTCAATGCTTAGCTGGCTTAGACTGGTAGAAGTCGGGTGATTTCCTGTCACCTGCGAGCTATAGATGGTTACCTAGATCTACTTGGATAACTATGTAGTCATGGTATAACTAAGTGTTAATTTGAAGTTGAGACCAGACGGAGGACTTATAGGGTTTTGGATTGTAGTGCTTTCCAGTCTGTGTCAATTAAGGATCGACCGTTGTTGGGCCTCAGGTCATGTTGAATGCATGCCTTACATTTAGCTAGCCGAATAACGTACCTTTCGACCGTGAAGCTAGGAGATTATTCGGGCCGAGTAGATTGCCCGTAGTGCACTGTATCGGAGCAGGTGTGGTAGGACACGGGGGCGCGATGATAAGACTGAAAGGTAGTCGGTCGGCCCTCGGGTACATGTGGTTCCTAGCAAACTCGAGATTTTTCCTGGATAGTTGACTCGGTGACCGATACCTCACTTTAGCGGGTGAGTGAGGTTTGTGTAAGGAATAAATTACCAGCTAGTTAATAATCGATTCGAATCGCCATCGTTCACTGGATAGTGAACACTTGACTTGAGTTACTTCATCGTAGTAATGTTGATGGAACACTTAGATAGTTATAATGGATATGACATTATGGAAGTTGTTAATGATCATTGGTTATCATTATTTGCTTAATCACATGCTTGCTCTAGTATAGGTGCAAATGTAGTCGACAGGTTAATAATAATTAACTTGACAATAATGCTTTTGGAAAGGTTCTTGAAATGCTAAAAATGCCCTTTTTGCAAATGAGTCAGCTACCCTACTATAAAGCCCTTCATAATCCTTGGTGTCACTTTATTTTCGGTTATGTCAGGGTAAGTCTAGCTGAGTACCTTCTCGTACTCAGGGTTTTATTCCCACTTGTTGCAGATGGGCAGATGTATTACGGCTACTGTATCAACTTGCCTTTATCCTACGATGGGTGATGCTTAGGACCATGGGCATGGTCATTCCTTATGTCTCATCTAATGCTTTTGTTGGAGATGATCATTAGCTGGCACTGTACTTGAACTCCATGTGAGTGTGTGTGGTTTTGAACAAATGGCTTCCGCTACTTTTATTTGAACTCGGTTTGTAATAACTATGTTTAAACTCTGATGTACCGGTGGTGCGAACTTTTATGTAATATGTGATGGTGACTGTTAAACTTATTACGATCTTGGCTGGTATGTGAGTTGGTTTGAAATCCTTCGTGATTTCACGGACTACCGGGTTATACGGGCTTAAGTTGGCTAAATCGTCTGCTCTAGCGGGTGATTTTTTTACTTAATTTCGTATAATTGGTCGATTCTATTACAGCTAGTATTAGAGCATGGTTTAGTGTGTACTGTTCACAAGTGTATTTAAAATAAAAAGGCATTTGAAAAACGTGAGTTCCAAACTAAAAAGTGTGCCAGTGGTCATATCCTTTATGCCCAGTTAAGGACTCTAGGTGGCTTAATTAAGTACTGACTTGGGGTTCTTGCATCATATTTCTCTTTTGTTGCTCATACAACGTGCTATTTTATGAGTGCCACTTGTTTGAGTGGTAGTGTATGGATCATTTGCCTCTACGCCTCGGTAAGTGTGAGTTGTGAGAGCATGATCTGATACACCGCCGATCTAGGGTGAATGCTTATATGATGCTGGAGTAATTACATGTTCTACGCATGTTTTACAAATGTATCTCATGCGTGGGTATTCCATCCGATGAGGCGATGCCGTCAATAGGACGATGGTTCGGGTAGTTACTACCGTTGTACGTGTATCTGGGGATTCATGTAGAGCATGTAGATAAAAATTTACTACTTTTATACATTCATTGGGAATTGGGCTGAAATGAATCTTCTATAGGTACATAACAACGTTATCGTGTAGAACGTATTAGATACGTATTTGAGAGATTGTTTGTATGCCACCGAATTCGTCGCTAGAAATTATGTATTTCATAAGTTTGTGAGAACGTACGGCACATACATACATCATATTACTTGTGCATTTCATTCATGTCACGCATTCCTCCCCTTATAAATTGATTATCTCATTTTGATAAAAAGTTGTATCACCTAAAATATGTTCTCATGGGGTAATAAAAACATTTTGCTACAGATAGCCCACACGAAGCAGACCGCCCGTAAGTCCACCGGAGGAAGAGCACCTCGGCGTCAGTTGGCCCTGAGGGAGCACCGCACCATGGACACCTTCTTGAGCGAGTTTGGCATGCTGACCTTGCTTTGGAGAGTGCTCCATGATGTGGGGTACCCAGAGGGTCAAGAGCCGGTGTACTCTTGGAATGAGAGCTAGTTAGCAGAGGATGGACTTGCAGTGGTAGAGATCATAGTTCCTGCTCTTGGTGATGCTCCAGAGTGGGATGGTTGGCACTTGGAGTTTGAGGGTCGCACTCCTATTGAGGGTGCAGAGGGAGCAGCTTTCCGTGTCATCAGGGACATCATGAGCAGATTTCCTAGTGAGCTTTGCAGTAGCTCTAGCTGGCACCTTTCCTAGGGATGATCCTCATGATGCTATTTGGGTTTAGCCTCAGGGGAGTGCTTTGGTCAGAGGTCTAGCTAAGGGATAGGCTAGCGACAACCATGCTATGAGTGCTATGTTTGCCGCTATCAGAGCGTATTAGGGTCTTGAGTGTACATACTGACTTTGACTGGCTTGCGTAGTCAGATAAGCTCAAGGTAAGAAAGCAGTAGAAGAAGCAAGCACGTGCTATAGCTAGTTTGTAGGAGCAGTTGGCTGATATGAGCTTACAGCGGGACTAGGTGGTAGAGAGGTGATAGAGCTATACAGCGGGTGCATATGTTGACTCAGGCCAACAACAATGCAGATCGCATGATTGGACAGTTGGTTCAGGAAAGGAATGAAGCCTGGAACGAGAGGGACCTTCTGCTAGCAGACGGGTCGATGAGCTAGAGTACAATGTCAACCTGCACGAGGAGTTTCACACGCTCTACAATGGGGTTGGCCCATATGTGCCTCTAGACATCGCTGGCATGGACATCGACGACGACGAGGAGGACGAGCCTGTAGTTTCACCTGGGGGCGATGGTGACATCTTCGACCCCGACGACGGCCCCGAGGAGTAGGCTAGCTGCCTTGTGCTAGTGTTTAGGTCCTGTCGTGATGACCTTTATTTTGTCGGCATGTAACCTAATGTAACTTGCTTTGAACTTATGAGACTTGGCATGTGATTGGAACTTGGCTCGTAATGCGATATCTGAACGCCTAAAAGTCCAGTGTAGGTATGCTAGCAATTCGGTTGTATGGACGCGATGTTTGCATTTGAAGTAATTTAATTAGTGATGTTGTTTTAATTGGGATGCAATTATTGTGCCTCTGTTTTATTGTATGAATTTATTCTCTCCAGTAAATTCAGTACGACATAATTTTTCCTTCACTCACAATCATTATAGCTTCACTCAATCATTACTTGTTGCTGAAATATGCAGATGACAAATACTCGCCGTACCACTTATGAGGCCGCTGAGACCGGTGCTAATGGTGCTAGAACAGGTGGTGGTGGTGGAAACCACGTCAACAACAATGAGCCCCCCATGAACCACATTTGCCACCTCCTCCCCCGCTCACCCCAGAGGTGTTCTTCGCATAGTTGCTCGGGAGTCAGCGCAACATGGAACAATCCCAGAAGAACATGGAGGATTTTCTGCGTACCATTGCCAACAATGTTCAGCGCGGTAACAATCAGGGTGGTGGCAATAGGGGTGAATTAGTACAGCAACTTCAAAGATTTTATGGACACCAGACCACCAATATTCAAGGAAGCAACAGAACCACTCGATGCTGAAGAATGGATCAACACTATGGAAGATAAATTCCGTGTGTTGAAGGATGACTGAGGTATTACAAACTGAGTATGCTGCACATCAGTTGCAAGGACCAGCGGGAATGTGGTGGAAGCACCATCGCACCACCTTCCCTCCAAATGCTCAGATTACGTGGAGAGAGTTCGCTGAGGCCTTCCATGGAGTTTATATTCCACCCGGGCTGATCGAGATGAAGTTGGGAGAGTTCTTGGCGTTGAATTAGTGCACCAAAACCGTGACGCAATATTTGCATGCTTTCAACAACTTGTGCCGTTATGCTCCTGACATGGTTGACACCGATGCTAAGAGAATCGCCAGTTTCAAGAGAGGACTCAATCCAAAGATGATGAAGCATGTGGGTACCAACACCCGCACCAGATTCAATGATTTTATTAGTGATTGTCTAAAGTAGGAAAAGAACAACAACGCTAGTACCGCTAGCCAAGACTCGCAAGAGATCACTAGAAGGTGGTCTGTCCCAAGCAAGAGCACCTGTGGGAGGTCATCCTCCCTATCGTCCATCTGCACCTAGCGCTAGGTTTAGGCCACCACAGCAGAGAGGTCAGAATTTTAGGGGACCACAGAAGCCTTACAAGATGGCAGTGTAGTCCAACAAGGCAGCTGCAACTGCGGTACATGGTAGTTCCAAGGGAGCTGTGGGATCTGCTGGTATAGTAAGGGGACCCTGCTACAATTGTGATCAACCCGGCCACTTCTCAAGGTTCTGTCCTTATCCACCCAAGAAGAAGTAGCAGACCTATACTGCTCGGGTGCATAGTACGACTGTGGATGAGATTCCTAAGGGAGAGCCTATAACCGCTGGTAAGTTTCCTAGCAACCAACACCCTGTAGTTGTTCTATTTGATTCTGGATCATCGCATTCTTTTATGAGTCAAGCATTTGCACAGAAACATGAACAACTATGCATAGAATTGGGTTATGGTTACCGTATAAGTTCAGCGGGGGCTGATGTGTTTGACCAATCGGATGGTTCGAGGGGCAACCCTTGAATTAGGTAGCAGAAAGTTTCGAGTGAACTTGATAGTTATGCCTGGACTAGTTCTGGATTGTCATTATAGGGATGAATTGGATGAAGGATTGGGGAGCAGTTATAGATACATGAAGTTGGGTACTTACCCTTAAGGATCCCCTGGGTGAGGGTACTTTCCAAGTACCATTGCCTTGGAGAACGGACCTTATAAGTGTGACATGTGCTACTGAAGTTATTCTATTCATCAGATTCTAGTAGTGTGTGAGTTTCCGGATGTATTCCCAGATGAGTTACCTGGTCTTCCACCAGATAGGGATATTGAGTTTGGAATTGAGTTAATCCCCGGGACAACTCCGATTTCAAGGAGACCCTATCGGATGCCTCCGGATGAATTAGTTGAGCTGAAGAAGCAACTAGAAGAGTTATCGAAAAAGGGGTTTATCCGACCAAGCAAGTCTGAATGGGGATGTCCCGCCTTGTTTGTGAAGAAGAAAGAGGGCACGTTGAGAATGTGCATGGATTACAGGCCACTTAACGCTGTAACCATCAAAAATAAGTATCCCTTGCCTCATATTGATGTTCTGTTTGACCAGTTAGCCAAGGCTAAGGTGTTCTCCAAGATAGATTTGAGATTCGGTTACCATCAGATCAATATTAGGCCACAAGATATACCGAAAATCGCATTTTCCACTAGATACGGGTTGTATGAGTATCTTGTCATGTCCTTTGGCTTGACAAATGCTCCTGCATACTTTATGTTTTTGATGAATACAGTTTTCATGCCAGAATTGGATAAGTTCGTGGTTGTGTTCATTGATGACATTCTGGTGTACTCCTAAGAACGAGAAGGATCATGAAGAGCATCTGAGAATTGTCTTGACCAGACTTAGAGATCATAAGCTGTATGCTAAATTTAGCAAGTGTGAATTTTGGTTGAAGAAAGTTCCTTTCCTTGTTCACATTCTGTCAAAAAATAGAGTTTCAGTCGATCCAAGTAAGGTGCAAGAGGTTATGGATTGGAAGGCGCCTGACCACAGTTCCTGAGGTTAGAAGTTTCTTAGGATTAGCCGGTTACTATCATTGTTTTATACCGGACTTCTCGAAGATTGCCAAGCCAATGACAAGTCTGCTACAGAAAGATCACAAGTTCATATGGATAGAGGAGTGTGAAGCAGCTTTCCACACCTTGCGGAAACTGTTGACCACTGCTCCTGTTCTAGCACAACCAGACATTGAGAAACCATTTGATGTGTTTTGCGACGCATCAAAAACTAGATTGGGCTGTGTTCTTATGCAAGAAGGAAGAGTCATTGCTTATGCCTCACGTTAGTTGAGGAAGCACGAGGTCAACTATCTGACACATGATCTTGAACTTGCTGCAGTTATGCATGCCCTAAAAATTTGGAGACATTATCTACTTGGTAATGTGTGCAATATTTTCATAGATCACAAGAGTCTTAAGTACATCTTTACCCAACCAGAGCTAGAACATGAGATAGCGAAGATGGTTAGAATTGATCAAAGATTACAACTTGAATGTGCAGTATCATCCTAGGAAAGGCCAATGTAGTGGTAGATGCTTTGAGTAGAAAGTCACATTGCTTGAATGTGCAGCCATTACTTGAAGATGGGTTCGATCTGATGCATCCTGCTGTGTTACATAGTATTCAGATTAGTTGCTTGTTGGAGAGTAAGATAATAGAAGGCCTAGAAAACAGACAAGGGAATATTTCACATCAAAGAGAGAATAAAAGAAGGGCCGTCTAAGCACTTTAGAGTGGATGAACAGGGTGTGTTGTGGTTTGATGACCGTCTTATGGTTCCTAAGGATCGAGAGCTTAAGAATAAACTCATGGATGAAGCTCACCTTTCTAAGCTATCTATCCATCCGAGAAGTAGTAAGATGTATCAAGAACTGAGACCTTGTTATTGGTGGACCAAGATGAAGAAAGAAGTTACCGCCTATGTTGCCAGATGTGACACGTGTTGTAGAGTGAAAGCTATTCATATGAAACCTACCAGTTTGTTGCAACCTTTGTCCATACCTAGTTGGAAGTGGGATGATATAAGTATGGATTTTATCTTGGGTTTGCCCACTACTCAAAAGGGATATGATTCGATTTGGGTGATTGTGGATCGTCTTACCAAGACCGCTCATTTCTTACCTATCAAGACAGATTATCGACCACCTCAATATGCCGAGAAGTATATTGCAGAAATTGTAAGGTTGCATGGTATACCAAAGACTATAGTATCCGATAGAGGGCCATAGTTCATGGCTCACTTTTGGGAACATTTGCACAAAGGCTTGGGAACTAGTTTGATTCGTAGTACCGCTTATCATCCTCAGATAGATGGTCAGACTGAACGAGTGAATGCTGTTCTAGAGGATATGTTAAGAGCCTGTGTGTTGTCTTCTAGGGGTTCATGGGAGTCATGGTTACCTTTAGCTGAGTTTGCTTACAATAACAGTTATCAAGAAAGCATCAAGATGGCTCCATTCGAAGCTTTGTATGGCAGAAAATGTAGAACACCACTAAATTGGGTCGAGCTAGGAGAAAGAAGTTATTATGGTATTGACTTTGTAGAAGAGGCTGAGAAGAAAGTTCATATTATTCAACAAAATATGAAGGCGGCCCAATCACGTCAGAAAAGTTATGCAGATAGAAGAATGGAGACCCCTTGTGTTTGAAGTTGGTGACTATGTTTATCTGAAGGTCACGCCAATGAAGAAGAAACGGTTTGGAGTCCGAAGAAAGCTTGCCGCTAGATTTGTAGGACCATACAAGATCTTGGAAAGAAGGGGTCCAGTAGCTTATAAGATAGAGTTACCTAAGACAATGAGTACCGTATTTCCAGTTTTCCATGTATCACAACTCAAGAAGTGTTTGCGTGTTCCGAAGGAAAGAATAGAACCTCGAGGCATCAAACTCAAATCAGATTTGGTGTATCATGAGCAACCGGTTCGTGTGTTAGACACTAAAGAACATGCTACTCAGAATAGTGTGGTGAAAACATACAAGATATAGTGGAATCATCATGATGAGGGAGATGCAACTTGGGAAATGGGAGAATATCTACAAAAAGCTTATGAAGATTTTTATAACAAATGGTTCGTAATCCCAAATCTCGGGATGAGATTTTTATAAGGGGGAGGGCTGTAACACCTTAGTGTTAAGCATGCATTACCATTTCATCACATGAGCATAATCATCATCACCTCATGAATAAGCATCATTCATGCATTTCATTTCGAAAGAAATGAAGTATCATTTCATGTGGTGCTTAAGTTGATTGAAATTCATTATGTTTAAAACAATGTGAAATGCCATGCTCATGTTTGGATGCCATGATTTCTTGTTTTGATCACCAGGATAGCTTATAAATATTTAGGATACAATTTGGAGCAAAGTTTATATTTAAATTTTTGCCAAAGTTTGCTTTTAAAAATAATTCTTCAAAATTAGGGTTTTGAATTAATATTGATGTTTAATTTGTAATTCAAAATCTATTTGGAATTTGACTTCGGTCTTAAAAGCAAAGTTGTAGAGAATAAATTTTTAAGCAACTTTTATTTTTGGGCCAAAGTTTGAAACTACATTGAAATAATTCAAAAATTCGTTTGAATGAAAAAGGAATTGAAAATAATTTGAAAAATCTCATTTCACCTTGAATGGGCCGCGCGCCTCGCTTTCGGCCTAGCCGCACAGGCCGGCCCGGCCCACCTCCGCGCCGTGCTCCTACTCCCGCGCGCCGCGCCCGTTCGCCGTGCGCTCGCCCGACCGCGCTAGGGCGCGCACGCCGCGTGGCCGCCATGCGCCGGCGAGTTCGCCATGCGGCACCGCCGGCCTGCCCCACGCCCCTCCTGTCACTGCCTACACCCGCCTGTGCGCACTGCCACCCCACTCTACACTCCATCCTGTCTCCTCCTTCCTCTCCATTTCAAAGTCCTATGGGAGCTTGCACCATCGAGCGGCTGCCGCTGCTCCGCCGGCGACTGTGCCCCTCCACCCGCGCCTCTTTCGTCGATTCCTCTAGCCAGCAGCTCCGCCTCAGTCAAGCTCCTACGTTTGTGCCCCGCGTGCGGCTACCGTAGTCGAGGTAGAGAGGCTAGTGGTGGCTGATTTTCTTCTCCGCACCGCCATGGCCGAGCTCACCGGAGCCCGTGCCCACGTAGGCAACCTCGCTCCACCTCCTCTTTTCCCCTTTTGCTCTAGCGCTTCGGCTTCTCTTTAGCACAGCTAAAGCGTACGCGCCCCTCGCCTAGGCTTGCCGCGGCCGCGAACGGCGGTGAGGCCGCCATGCAGCTCCACCTGCTCATCAGCGTAGCTCGCTGGGGTGGTTTGCGTCTATCCACGCTGCCCTTTTCTGGCTTGTCGAGCTCGCGCTGCGAAGTGGAGTCCATTGTTTGACACTTTTTATAATACAAAGTATTTTCATGCTCATAATTAGGTCCAAGCTTGTCATTTTTGTGTAGGCTATTCCACTTATCCAAATGCCATAAAAATTTGAGGGTAGACTACTTAGGGTAGTACTGGTGCTATGGTAATTTTCTAAGATTTTTCTATGCTATAAAAATAGATGTTGCTATTCAAACCTATTATTAATTAGGGTTTAATCAAATGTTGCTTTATGCATGATTAAGAAATTAGTGAAGCTTTGGTGTATCTTTGAAGCATTTAATGAGATGTGTTGACTTAGCATATTAGTAGTAGAAGAGAATGCAGTAGATAACATGTGATTGTAGTACATGTTCTTGGATGATGTTGACTACCTTGCATGCAAACATATTCATTGTGTTCATTTCATCTGATGCACCTTTGCATAAGCACTTACGCACCTACATCATACAGGATCGCAAACCGAGAGCCCGGTCATCATACCCGAGGAGCCCAAGGAGCAGCTCGAGGTGTAGCCACAAGAAGTGACCGAAGCAGACGAGGAGGATGTTGAGGAACTTCTGGAGTGCCCCGATCACCGCCCGAGCTCCTTCGAGAGAGGCAAGCCCCGGAGCATTTTTCTCCCCGGTTTGCGATTATTAATTAATGCTTTACTTTAATTGATGCATTATGTTTGGGAGTTGTTTGCAACTATTGCAGCATTATACCTTGTCTACCTTTGTTATACTATATCCTTATTACCCTGGTATCCGCAGTCGAGTCAATGCTTAGCTGGCTTAGACCGGTAGAAGTCGGGTGATTTCCTGTCACCTGCGAGCTATAGGTGGTTACCTAGATCTACTTGGATAACTATGTAGTCATGGTATAACTAAGTGTTAATTTGAAGTTGAGACCAGACGGAGACTTATAGGGTTTTGGATTGTAGTGCTTTCCGTCTATGTCAATTAAGGACCGACCGTTGTTGGGCCTCAGGTCATGTTGAATGCATGCCTTACATTTAGCTGGCCGAATAACGTACCTTTCGACCGTGAAGGTAGGAGATTATTCTGGCTGAGTAGATTGCCCGTAGTGCACTGTATCGGAGCAGGTGTGGTAGGACACAGGGGCGCGATGATAAGACCGAAAGGTAGTCGGTCGGCCCTCGGGTACATGTGGTTCCTAGCAAACTCGAGATTTTTCCTGGATAGTTGACTCGGTGACCGATACCTCACTTTAGCGGGTGAGTGAGGTTTGTGTAAGGAATAAATCACCAGCTGGTTAATAATCGATTCAAATCGCCATCGTTCACTGGATAGTGAACACTTGACTTGAGTTACTTCATCGTAGTAATGTTGATGGAACACTTGGATAGTTATAATGGATATGACATTATGGAAGTTGTTAATGATCATTGGTTATCATTATTTGCTTAATCACATGCTTGCTCTAGTATAGGTGCAAATGTAGTCGACAGGTTAATAATAATTAACTTGACAATAATGCTTTTGGAAAGGTTCTTGAAATGCTAAAAATGCCCTTTTTGCAAATGAGTCAGCTACCCTACTATAAAGCCCTTCATAATCCTTGGTGTCACTTTATTTTCGGTTATGTCAGGTAAGTCTAGCTGAGTACCTTCTCATACTCAGGGTTTTATTCCTACTTGTTGCAGATGGGCAGATGTATTACGGCTACTGTATCAATTGCCTGTATCCTGCGATGGGTGATGCTTAGGACCATGGGCATGGTCATTCCTTACGTCTCATCTAATGCTTTTGTTGGAGATGATCATCTGATGGTGACCACTAACCTTATTACGATCTTGGCTGGTATGTGAGTTGGTTTGAAATCCTTCGTGATTTCATAGACTACCGGGTTATACGGGCTTAAGTTGGCTAAATCGTCTGCTCTAGCGGGTGATTTTCTTACTTAATTTCGTATAGTTGGTCGGTTCTATTACAAGAGGGCAGCTGAGGCAGGTGCCTCAGGGTCATCATAGTCCAGAGCTCCAGTGGCAGCTAGGCCACAGTTTCGACCAAGGACGCCCAAGTTCAAGCCTCCTCCACCAAAAGCTCAGAACAACCTACCTCAGAAGGTGTTCACTATTGCCTTACCCAAGGGGAATGGAGGGCAAGGAAGCTTAGTAGGACCAAAGAGCAATCTACCTTGCTTCAACTACAATCAAGTGGGTCATTGGGCCAAGGAATGCCCCCATCCTAAGAAGAACAATAATCAAAACTAGAACAATCAGAGATAGGTGAACCCTAAGGCATGTCCTGGATATGTGCATTATACTGCTGTTGAAGAGGTGCTCGTAGGAGAAGTTGTTACTGCCGGTATGTTTCTTGTTAACAAGCATCCCGCCATTGTTTTATTTGATTTTGGAGCTTCTCATTCATTTATGAGCCAAGCATTTGCATCTAGACATGATCAGAAAGTAATTGAGGTTAGCAAGGGTGGTTATAGTATAAGTTCAGCTAGGGCTACTATGTCTACAAATAAGATTGTTAGAAATGTGCTCATCTCTATACAAGAGATGGAGTATACAATGGATCTGATAGTATTGCCCAGATTATCCATAAGTGTAATCTTAGGCATGAATTGGATGAGAGATCATGGTGTTCTCATTGACACTAGCACTCATAGTGCTCATGCAAGAAGGAAGAGTTATTGCCTATGCTTCTCGACAGTTGAGAAAGTATGAAGTCAACTACCCTACATATGATTTAGAGCTTGCAATAGTAGTTCATGCATTAATGTCACACCCAATTTTAAGGATAAAATTGAATGCACTAAACTCATGTGTGCCCAGGGATCAGTCACACACACAAGTTAACAAATTATAAAAAGTATCATCACAGTGTATCTTACATCATGATTAATAACAACACATAGTCTTACACAACACAGCGAAAGATAAAATATAAACTCTCTCGTGGAACTCCATCATAGGGAAGGTCAACTGGTTGACCACAAGCCTAATAATTCTCAGGAAACTCCTTATACCCGTTGTCATCTGTTACCCATCCAGGATTTTTATCCAAATATAGAAAGTAAACAAGCATAAGTACTTCCCGTACTCAATAAGATAACATGGGGTTATGTAGCTCAAAAAGGATGACACTGGTTTACTGTAGTTGGCACTTTTAGTAAGTCAAGATTTTATTATCAAGTTTAATCAAGTTATGCTTAAGCTCCCATTTAATCCCACATAAGCAGATATCAGAATCATTTGCATCAAATTATCATCGTATACCATCATAAATGAACCACAATGAGTAACCATTTATTCTGTGAGTTTTCTGGGCCACTCGTGACCATGAGCACGGCTGTTATAATAGTTTGTAACCCTCTACAGAGGTGGTGCACATTCACCATGAGTCATGATTCCCATATGCCTAGGTTAATTACTCCCATGTCACTGCCAAGGTGAGCGGGCAGGGTACACTATGAAGCCATTTTATAGGTTTCTCTAACAAGTTAGGGCCGCTAGGTTTCCTCGGCAGGCAGATGTAGGAACCCTCCTTTCCTATGGCACATATCCATCGTGGCTATACACATAGGAATAGAGGCAGTCCTATACCCAACGTGGCAAGCCCCTTTTGCGCCATAAATGTAACCTCTAACAAGCTAGAAAAGGTCCAATTACTGAGCTAAAGTCAAAGCCATATGACTCTCATGGTTGCACTGTCAGTCCCAGCTTTTGTCGACAGATAAGTCCTTATGGAGGGCCGGGAGCAACATGATCAAAAGTCATTTGCACCTTCGCCCTATGGATCAGTTGTTATAAATCATGTTTTACTTTTAGTTCCATAGAACCATTAACCATTGTATAGATCATGTTCAGTTAGAGCACTAGCAATCTACCCATATGCAATTAACCCATATGAGTCAAGGAAACATGTCACCAAATAACTAGGATGTCCTTATGGTTATCAAAGTTAGACACATGCACATGAGTGAATGATTAAAGTGAATAGGACATCAAGGTAGGCCCATGGTATACTTGCCTTGGTTAGCAAACTCCTGCTGATCCTGCTGGTCGTCGAAGAACTCTTGGTCTCCAACATTCTCCTCACCGTCTGAACGCGACCAACACGGCAACATACAATATTCCAAAGGCATTCATGCAAAGCAAACAATCCTACAGTTAGAATAGTACACCAGAAGTATAGAAAACAAGATAAAATGTTTATAAAAAGATTCTATGTCTCGCTACGATCATGTCAACGCGAAGTTCATGAAAAACGGATCTAATACGCGAAAGTTATGATTTAAACGACATTTCCTATAGCAATTTATTTAATTAAATCTAACCATGAAATTTAAAAGTTGCAAACATGATTAATAGTGGTACTAACATGTAGATTATGAAATTATGAAACTAACACAATTTGAATGGGTCAATTCGGAGCTAAAACGAAGTTTTTATGAGCAAAACAAATCTAGTGGCATTTCTGTAAATACTGAAAATGTATTTTGGACTAAAACAATATACTTGACATTTTCAAAACGAGTAAGCGTACTATGGAAATTGTGCTAGGGACTGCAGGGTTCTATTTGTCCGAATTCGAGGGACTCTTAAGCAAAATCACCTGCGAAGGGGTACCTTCTAATCATGGCCGCAGATCTAGAGATGGACGGCTGGGATTAAACCAGGGAGGGAAGAGGGGAGGCGACTCGCCGGAGACAAAGCCGACGCAGCAGCACTGCCATGGTTGGAGGTGAGGAGCTCACCGGCGTGAACAGATCAGGCCCTATGGGCCATGGTTCTCCAATCCGAGACCACGGGGAAGATGCGTGGAAGATGGCGAGTTCACCCTGGGACAAAACACGGCTAGGGGATGTCTCGCGCGGCGCTCGCCATGACCAGCAGTGAGGAGGAGCTCGCTGGCGCACTTGTCTAAAGCCATAGAGACCACGGTTCGACAAATTGAAGGCATCGAGAGAGAGAGGGGAAATAGACGAACTCATCTAGGCCTAGAGCACGACCGGAGTTTGCGGTTGGCGCGGGAGCGGCCATGGCCGGCAGCGAGAGCTAACGGGCGCACGCGAATAGGGCTCAAACGGCCATGAAACACAAAATTGAGAGCATGGGGGAAAAGGAGGGGAGCGAGGGGTCTCACCGTGGAGCAAAACAGGGACGGAGGCGGCTCGAGGATGGTGGTTCGCGCGGAGGGGCGGACGGTGGATCCCGGCGAGTGCTGTGGTGGTTGTTGTGGCTTCCTTGGCTCGAGCAAATGCGAAAAGGGAGCGTGGATAGGCAGCAGGGGGAGTGAGGAAGGGCTCGGCTCCCTTTTTCTAGAGGCAGGGGCGTGGGGGAGGGCTCCCACGATGCACGACATGGGCACGGAGCAGCGACGGTTGCGCCAGGACTCGGCGCGGCGGTTCTGGGAGGAGGGAGATGGCACTGATGCGTGGACCCGGTTCATCAGCGGCTACAGAGAGGGAAGGGCGCATGGCAACGGCTGCCTGGCCAAGCTAGGCCAGCCCAGGAAGGGAAGAGGGGAGGGCGAGCGGGCCGCGGGAAAGGAAAAAGGCCAATCAGGCCAAAAGTGAGGAAGAGAAAGGGAGGGAAAAATATTTCCTTTATCTTTTCCAAATCAAATTTTCAAATGATTTTCAATTTGAATTTGAATTCAATTCAAACTTTAGTCAAAGCTAATCATTACAAAAACAAATGTGCAGCAGCATGAATGCATCAACATGTTTCTATCCTTATATTTACTTTTAATTTCATAAAAATATTATTTCCTAAATTTGAAAATGCACATATAATTGCATAATTAAATCAAAATTTTCTTATTTCAAAAGTCTAAATTTTTTGGGTGTTACAATTCTACCCCCCTTAAGATGAATCTTGTCCTCGAGATTTAGGTGATTGCTTACTCAAACAGTTGGGGATAAGGCTTTCTCAGATCCTCTTCTCTTTCCCAAGTGGCCTCATCCTCTGTATACCAATTCCACTGCACCTTGCACATCTTTATAGTTCGGCTTCTTGTAACTCTTTCTGTAGTTTCCAAGATCTTTATCAGATACTCTTCATATGTGAGATCTTCCTTAATAGTAAGCTCTTCCAAAGGAATCTGCTCTTCTGGTACTCTCAAACACTTTTTCAATTGAGAAACATGGAACACATTATGCACACCTGACAAACTTTTAGGCAGTTTCAATTGATAGGCCACTTCTCTACATCTCTCTATAATCCAGAAAGGTCCAATATACCTCAGTACTAGCTTACCCTTCATATTGAATCTTCTCACACTTCTCATTGGTGACACCTTCAGGTACACATAATCACCAACTTCAAAAGTTAGCTCTCTTCTGCGAGTATCAGCGTAACTCTTCTGTCGGGACTGAGCCACTCTCAAGTTGTCTCTAATCATTCTCACTTGTTCTTCCATGTCTCTAAGGACATCGGGTCCAAACACTTGAGTTTCACCAGTCTGATTCCAGAACAAAGGCATTCTACATTTATGTCCATACAACGCCTCAAAAGGTGCCATCTTGAGACTCTTCTGGTAACTGTTGTTGTACGAGAACTCAGCATATGGTAAACTCTTGTCCCAGCTAGTACCATACTGCAGTGCACTAGCTCTCAACATATCTTCCAAAATCTGGTTGATCCTTTTAGTATGTCCATCAGTTTGTGGGTGGTAAGCAGAACTGAAATTCAACTTTGTCCCCAAATATCTATGTACCTTCTGCCTAAATTGCGATGTAAACTGAGTGCCTCTATCCGACATAATTTTCTTGGGAACACCATGTAAGCACACTATTCTTTCCATGTACAACTCTGCTAGCCTTACACCCATATAGGTAGTCTTGACTGGTAAAAAGTGAGCAACCTTGGTGAGTCGATCCACTATTACCCATATTGAATCATAACCTCTTTGAGTGCGAGGCAAACCTACGATAAAATCCATACCAACTTCTTCCCATTTCCATTCAGGAATCTTCATTGGTTGTAACAACCCTGCAGATCTTTGATGCTCAGCTTTCACTATTTGACAAGTGTCACACAAAGCCACATACTCTGCCACATCTCTCTTCAAACCATACCACCAATACTTCTCCTTGAGATCTAAATACATCTTGGTACTTCTAGGATGTATAGAATAAGCAGATTCATGTGCCTCTTGCAGAATTGCATCACGGATAGCCTTCACTTCAGGTACACATATCATTTTCCCAAACCAAAGAGTACCATTCTCATCCATCCTGAATCTTGGTGCCTTTCCAAGCACTACATTCTCCGCTATCTCTTTTAGTTTTTCATCCTCCAATTGACCTTTGCGTATCTCTTGCTCCAATGTAGGCTCTATCACCAATTCCATTGTATTAGTGACAAAACTCAAGTTGAGATGCTCCATTTCCACACACAACTCTGCCGACATAAATGATATCCCAAGTCCATTAGCATAACTCTTCCTGCTAAGTGCATCAGCTACGACATTTGCTTTTCCCAGATGATAATGCACTTCCAAATCATAGTCTTTGATCAATTCTAACCAACGATGTTGTCTCAGATTCAGATCTGATTGGGTAAAGATATACTTCAAACTCTTGTGATCTGTATAGATATCACTCTTATGCCTAATTAGATAATGTCTCTAGATTTTTAAAGCATGAACCATAGCTGCCAATTCCAAGTCATGAGTAGGGTAATTCAACTCATGCTTCCTCAATTGTCTAGATGCATATGCCACCACTCTTCCTTTTTGCATAAGCACACATCCAAGGCCTAAACAGGATGCATCACAATATATAGAGAAGTTCTTGCTTAAGTTGGGAAAAATAAATACTAGAGCTATAGTCAATCTCTTCTTTAGCTCATCAAAGTTTGCCTGGCATTTATCAGACCATACATATTTAGCATTCTTTTCCAATAGAGCTGTCATAGGCTTAGCAAGTTTGGAAAAACCTTCAATGAATCTCCTGTAGTATCCAGCCAATCCCAAAAAGCTACGAATCTCACTTACATTGATTGGTGGCTTCCAATTCAACACGTCTTGTACTTTGCCTGGATCCACTGCTATTCCACCATTGGAGACAACATGACCCAGAAAAGAGACCTCCTTTAACCAAAACTCACACTTGCCCCGCTTAGCGTACAACTTATGTTCTCTAAGCTTTTGCAAGACCAACCTTATATGTTCAGCATGTTCTTCTTTAGTCTTGGAGAATATCAGTATGTCATCAATGAATACCACCACAAATTTATCAAGAAACTCCATGAACACCTTATTCATCAGATACATAAAGTATGCAGGTGCATTGGTCAATCCAAAAGACATAATGGTAAACTCATACAAGCCATACCGTGTAGTGAATGTTGTCTTGGGTATGTCCAAGTTTCGAATCTTAAGCTGATGATAACCTGAGCAGAGATCAATCTTGGAGAACACATAGGCTCCTCTCAACTGATCAAACAAATCATCAATCCTAGGCAAAGGGTATTTATTCTTGATTGTAACCTCATTAAGTGAACGGTAATCCACACACATCCGTTGACTACCATCCTTCTTATCCACAAAGATCATAGGTGCCCCCCATGGGGAAGAACTGGGGCGTATGAAACCTTTTTCTTGCAACTCTTTTAGTTATTTCTTAAGCTCTTCTAATTCATTAACCCCCATTCTATATGGATGTTTAGCTATTGGTGCAGTTCTAGGTAATAATTCAATAATGAATTCAATGTCTCGGTCAGGTGGCATACTTGGCAAGTCATCGGGGAAGACATCCGGGAATTCCTCCACAACACGATCTTGTTCATTGGCATCACCATCCAACTGATTCACAGTAGCTGTTGGCTAAGCTTGCACTACCACTTCTACACAAATTCTATCTCCATTGAGTGATGTCACAACCACAGATTTCTCCTGACACTGAATCACTGCCCAGTGTTGTTTTATCCAATCCATTCCCAGAATAAGATCAATTCCCACTATTCTCAACACAATTGGTTTCACTTTGAAGTCTACCCCCCTTAAGGAAATGCTAGTTGAGGGACTCCTATAAGAAGCGGGCATACTACCTCCTGGTGAATTTACTAGTATGGGTTTTTTCATGGCACACAAGGGTATGCTATGCATTCTAACAAAAGCTTAGGAAATAAATGAATGCGAAGCACCGGAATCAAAAAGTACTGTAGCACAGATAGAGTTGACGTTGAACGTACCCAACATGACCTCGGGTGTCTCCTGAGCTGCATTAGATGACACATAGTTCACCTTTGCAGTGTGAGGTGGTCGGGCGTTAAACTTCTGATTGCCAGTCTAGTTCTGAGGAGCCTGCTGGTTCTACTTCTTTGGACACTGATGAGCATAGTGACCTACTTCTCCACAGCGGTAGCATGCATTAGGGTTATTGGGCACACCACTCTTCACAGGAGCATTGTTGGGCATTCCCTAGCATGTTACTAGATTGCCAGTCTGTTGCGGGGGACGCCGATTACCATACTGTTGTTGGTACTGAGGGCGTTGCTGGAACTGGTTACGCTAAAGATATAGACCATGGTTTCCCTAGTTAGATGGTCCTTGATTCCTCTGCTAAAAACCTTGCTGGGGATAGGCATGCGGGCGAGTGTTGCTTCTAGAAACTTGCCCTTGAAGCCTCCTCTTCTTGGCTTCCATCTCTTTGCGCTTATCGTCAATCACAATAGCGTGGTTCACCAAGGACTAAAAGTTAGGGTAGGTGTTGGACATCAAATGGAGTTGCAGGCCATCATAAAGTCCCTTGAGGAAACGGTGTTGCTTCTCCTTATCCTCAGCTACATCATTTGAAGCATAACGTGACAGTTGAGCAAACTTGTCATGATACTCCACCACAGTCATGGATCCTTGCTTAAGGGATCTGAATTCCTCTTGCTTCAATTCCACCAGTCCATCGGGGATATGATATGACCGGAAGTTATCCTTGAATTCCTGCCAGGTAATAGCAGGAGCATTGTTGGGGTGTCCATACTAGAAAGAATCCCACCAATCCGGAGCTGCTCCCTGGAGTTGACCAGAAGCATACAACACCTTCTCAAGATCATTGCATTGTGCTATGTTAATTTGCTTCTCCACAGCACACAACCAATCATCTGCCTCCATAGGATCTGAGGCATGGGTGAACACCATGGGCGACCCTTCATAAACTCTCCACGCTTATCTCTGACCTGAACAGGCAGGAGTTCTCTTGCAGGTTCATTATCTAAGCGCTGCATCATAGCTTGCATCAACTGCGTTGCATTCCCATCAATTATTCCATAGTCACTGGTGGCGGTGGTGGTGGATTTATGAGAGCATCATGTCCATGACCACGACCTCTGCCTCTTCCTCCTCTTGCGGCCATCTGCTTTCCAACAAATGCACAAAATTTTAGAGATTTCCAATTTATAGAGAGCTTATAAAGATAAGGAACAATGCTGAAAATTTTCTGGACAAGATTCAAATATAGCAGTTCAGTAAATCTGTTACAACTCGAGTTTCAGAGATCCAACAGAGGTGTACCAAGAATGGTTGGAAAGCTTAGGAGATCAGCTACAACTTTTATTTAGATCAATTTTACAGATTCTGACATACACATGGTCATAAATAGAGCTAAACCGAATCTGTTCCGGGTTCCAGTCTACGCAGAAACATCAACTTGTGACAGCTAGATCTCACAAACCTGAATAGATATTGACGTAATTCCAGAGACATTGGAAAGGTACAGAAGTCTAGATATCTCTGCAAAAATTTCAGAATTTTTGGCCTCCCAGATTTCGAGATACAAGATAAAGAACACAGGCTGCTCCAAAAAACAGCACAGCAAAGATAAGATAAATCAAACTCATCTACATTAAGAACATCATCTAAACTTAAGGTTCCAACCTAAGGAAGTTGTGGACATGCCCACAAACCTCCAGCAATCAAACAAACTCCAAATCATCCAAGTTCACAATTAAAACATCTAATCATTAAAGTTCACAAGACCAAATAAGACTAGACATGACTCACGAACTAACAATGTTGTAACATTAAACAAGGCACCTAACACCTATGGGGCGGTGTCAATCATGGTGAACAACCAATGCTTCTTGTAGATCGGTGGCTGCCCAAGTTGAGCACGTAGTTCATCAACTTGCTTCTGGAGGCGTCTCTCAACCCTTTGTGATGCACGTAGCTCTCCCTTGACTTCTTCATCCACCCCCTGCAAGGAATAGACACGTTGCACTATTGCTTCCAGAGTTGGGTCACTCTCTGGTGGAGCCAGGACCTGCCAAACACCCTCATGATCATTGCGAGGAAGGAACCTAAAACGATCCTCCTTCATGGCCTCAGAACGACGGCCATGGTAGTAGATGTAGGCATCCTGCGCTGCATCTTCCATGCCATCCAATGCATGGGCCCTCCTGGCAGTGGCACGGTGGACAGTCTCCACCTCATGTCCATTCTTTATGTCATTCCAAGTAGTGACAACTAGCTCTACCTTCCAAAAGGTTGCCTCCAAAGGATGTTGGTACTCTGCACAATGATAACTGATGGAGGCGTGCAGATCAGGGTAGTAGTCATCCAGCACATGTGTAAGGAGGGTGTGGTAGTAGGCCATCTTTGGGGCTGGCTTGAAGTAGTACTTGCACTTCTAGCCTACCTCCTCATCCACCATAGGGACAGCTAGGGATGGCACAGGTGTAGGTGAAGTAGCTGATGACTCCTCTGGGGTAGCTACAGCAGGATAGATGGGTGCATCCGCTGGAGTAGGAGCAGGTGCAGGTGTCGGGGTAGCCATCTCCTCATCATCGGAGATGATCGGGTAGCCATCTCCTCATCATCGGAGATGATCACAATCTCCTTCTCCGCCTGTGGAGCACGGGGGGTGAACAAGGCACGGTAGCCTGCAGTGCTGAGGCGAGCGGTCTTTGGGTTATGAGACATCTATAGATTTAAAGTGAGATAGAATTAGAATCAATAATTTTATATAATAGATTAAGGTATGAAAAGCATAAATGTTTTAATAAAATAACAAGAATAAGTCAGTAAGCATGAAACCAGAGGAGCAAAGATGGTAAAACGACCATTTCTAACTAGGCTTGCGTCCTATAGTCAACCTGGCTCTGATACCAATTTATCACACCCAATTTTAAGAATAAAATTGAATGCACTAAACTCATGTGTGCCTAGGGATCAGTCACACACATAAGTTGACAAATTATAAAAAGTACCATCACAGTGTATCTTACATCACGATTAATAACAACACATAGTCTTACACAACACAGCGGAAGATAAAATGTAAACTCTCTTGTGGAACTCCATCATAGGGACGGTCAACTGGTTGACCACAAGCCTAATAATCCTCAGGAAACTCCTCATACCTGTTGTCATCTGTTACCCATCTGGGATTTTTATCCAAATATAGAAAGTAAACAAGCGTAAGTAATTCCCGTACTTAACAAGATAACATGGGGTTATGTAGCTCAAAAAGGATGACACTGGTTTACTGCAGTTAGCACTTTTAGTAAGTCAAGATTTTATTATCAAGTTTAATCAAGTTATGCTTAAGCTCCCATTTAATCCCACATAAGCAGATATCAGAATCATTTGCATCATATTATCATCGTATACCATCATAAATGAACCACAATGAGTAACCATTTATTCTGTGAATTTTCTAGGCCGCTCGTGACCATGAGCACGGCTGTTATAACAGTTTGTAACCCTCTACAGAGGTGGTGCACATTCACCGCGAGTCATGATTCCCATATGCCCGGGTTAATTACTCCCATGTCACTGCCAAGGTGAGCGGGCAGGGTACACTATGAAGCCATTTCATAGGTTTCTCTAACAAGTTAGGGCCGCTAGGTTTCCTCGGTAGGCAGATGTAGGAACCCCCTTTCCTATGGCACATATCCATCGCGGCTATACACATAGGAACAGAGGCAGTCCTATACCAAACGTGGCAAGCCCCTTTTGCGCCATAAAGGTAACCTCTAACAAGCTAGAAAAGGTCCTATTACTGAGCTAAAGTTAGAGTCATATGACTCTCACGGTTGCATTGTCAGTCCTAGCTTTTGCCGACAGATAAGTCCTTATGGAGGGCCGGGAGCAACATGATTAAAAGTCATTTGCACCTTCGCCTTATGGATCAGTTGTTATAAATCATGTTTTACTTCTAGTTCCATAGAACCATTAACCATTGTATAGATCATGTTCAGTTAGAGCACTAGCAATCTACCCATATGCAATTAACCCATAGGAGTCAAGGAAACATGTCACCAAATAACTAGGATGTCCTTATGGTTCTCAAAGTTAGACACATGCACATGAGTGAATGATTAAAGTGAATAGGACATCAAGGTAGGCCCATGCTATACTTGCCTTGGTTAGCAAACTCCTTCTGATCCTGCTGGTCATCAAAGAACTCTTGGTCTCCAACGTTCTCCTCACCGTCTGAACGCGACCAACACAGCAGCATACAACATTCTAAAGGCATTCATGCAAAGCAAACAATCCTATAGTTAGAATAGTACACCAATAGTATAGAAAACAAGATAAAATGTTTATGAAAAGATTCTATGTCTCACTACGATCACATCAACGCGAAGTTCACGAAAAACGGAGCTAATATGCGAAAGTTATGATTTAAACGGGATTTCCTATATCAATTTATTTAATTAAATCTAACCATGAAATTTAAAAGTTGCAAACATGATTAATAGTGGTACTAACATGTAGATTATGAAATTACGAAACTAACGCAATTTGAACGGGTCAATTCGGAGCTAAAACGAAGTTTTTATGAGCAAAACAAATCTAGTGGCATTTCTGTAAATACTAAAAACATATTTTGGACTAAAACAGTATACTTGACGTTTTCAAAATGAGAAAGCGTACTCTAGTAATTGTGCTAGGGACTACGGGTTCTATTTGTCTGAATTCAAGGGACTCTTAAGCAAAATCACCCGCGAAAGGGTACCTTCTAATCATGGTCGCAGATCTAGAGATGGACAGCTGGGATTAAACCAAGGAGGGGAGAGGGGAGGCGACTCGCCGGAGACGAAGCCGACGTGGTGGCGCTGCCATGGTTGGCGGTGAGGAGCTCGCCGGCGTGAACGGATCAGGCCCTATGGGCCATGGTTCTCCAATCTAAGACCTTGGGGAAGATGCGGGGAAGATGGCGAGTTCACCCTGGGACAAAACATGGCTAGGGATGGCTCGCACGGCGCTCGCCATGACCGGCAGTGAGGAGGAGCTCGCCGACGCACTTGTCTAAAGCCCTAGAGACCACGGTTCGACAAATTGAAGGCACTGAGAGAGAGAGGGGAAACAGACAAACTCGTCTAGGCCTAGAGCACGACCGAAGTTTGCGGTTGGCACGGGAGCGGCCATGGCCGGCGGCGAGAGCTAACGGGCGCACACGAATAGGGCTCAAATGGCCATGAAACATGAAATTGAGAGCATGGAGGAAAAGGAGGGGAGCAAGGGGTCTCACCACGGAGCAAAACAGGGATGGAGGCGGCTCGAGGACGGTGGTTCGCACGGAGGGGCGGACGACAGATCCTGGCGTTCGCTGCGGCGGTTGCTGTGGCTTCCTCGGCTCGAGCAAATGTGAAAAGGGAGCGGGGATAGGCAGCAGGGTGAGCGAGGAAGGGCTCGGCTCCCTTTTTGTAGAGGTAGGGGTGTGGGGGAGGGCTCCCACGATGCGCGACGTGGGCGCGGAGCGGCGACGGTTGCGCCAGGACTCGGCGCGGCGGTTGCGGGAGGAGGGAGACGACGCTGACATGCGGGCCTAGTTCGTCAGCGGCTACGGAGAGGGAAGGGCGCGCGGCAATGGTAGCCTGGCTTAGCTGGGCCGGCCTAGGAAGGGAAGAGGGGAGGGCGAGCACGCCGCGGGAAAGGAAAAAGGCCAATCGGGCCAAAAGCGAGGAAGAGAACGGGAGGGAAAAATATTTCCTTTATCTTTTTCCAAATCAATTTTCCAAATGATTTTCAATTTGAATTTGAATTCAATTCAAACTTTAGTCAAAGCTAATCATTACAAAAACAAATGTGCAGTAGCATGAATGCATCAACATGTTTCTATCCTTATATTTACTTTTAATTTCATAAAAATATTATTTCCTAAATTTGAAAATGCACATATAATTGCATAATTAAATCAAAATTTTCTTATTACAAAAGACTAAAATTTTTGGGTGTTACAATTAAAGATATGGAGACATTATTTATTGGGCAATGTGTGTCACATATACACCGACCACAAATGTCTCAAATATATCTTCACTCAACCTGAGCTGAACATGAGGCAGCGAAGATGGTTAGAGCTAATCAAGGACTATATTTTAGAAGTGCACTACCAACCCAGGAAAGCCAATATTGTAGCAGATGCACTTAGTCAGAAATCTCATTGCAACACTGTGGAAGCATTGTTGGAAGATGGATTTAATTTGGTGCATCCTGTTGTACTACACAATATCACTATCAGTTGTTCACTTGAGAGCAAAATTATAGAATTGCAAAAGATAGATGTAGGTATATTTCACATCAAGAGAAAGATGCAAGAGCAAGAAGCAAAGCATTTCAGATTAGATGAAAGAGGTGTGCTATGGTTTGAGGACTGACTTGTGGTACCGAAAGACCGTGAGCTTAGAAACCAAATTTTAGATGAAGCTCATTCATCTAAGTTGTGCGGTTGGCGCGGGAGCGGCCATGGCCGGCAGCGAGAGCTAAACGGGCGCACGCGAATAGGGCTCAAACGGCCATGAAACACAAAATTGAGAGCATGGGGGCAAAAGGAGGGGAGCAAGGGGTCTCACCGCGGAGCAAAACAGGGACGGAGGCAGCTCGGGGATGGCGGTTCGCGCGGAGGGGCGGACGGTGGATCCCGGCGAGTGGCTGCGGTGGTTGTTGTGGCCTCCTTGGCTCGAGCAAATGCGAAAAGGGAGCGCGGATAGGTAGCAGGGGGAGCGAGGACGGGCTTGGCTCCCTTTTTGTAGAGGCAGGGGCGTGGGGGAGGGCTCCCACGATGCACGACATGGGCACAGAGCAGCGACGGTTGCGCCAGGACTCGGCACGCGGTTGTGGGAGGAGGGAGATGGGCGCTGATGCGCGAGCCCGGTTCATCAGCGGCTGTAGAGAGGGAAGGGCGCGTGGCAATGGCTGCCTGGCCGAGCTAGGCCAGCCCAGGAAGGGAAGAGGGGAGGGCGAGCGGGCCGCGGGAAAGGAAAAAGGCCAATCAGGCCAAAAGTGAGGAAGAGAAAGGAGGGAAAAATATTTCCTTTATCTTTTTCCAAATCAATTTTTCAAATGATTTTCAATTTGAATTTGAATTCAATTCAAACTTTAGTCAAAGCTAATCATTACAAAAACAAATGTGCAGCAGCATGAATGCATCAACATGTTTCTATCCTTATATTTACTTTTAATTTCATAAAAATATTATTTCCTAAATTTGAAAATGCACATATAATTGCATAATTAAATCAAAATTTTCTTATTTCAAAAGTCTAAATTTTTGGGTGTTACAATTCTACCCCCCTTAAGATGAATCTCATCCTCGAGATTCAGGTGATTGCTTACTCAAACAGTTGGGGATAAGGCTTTCTCAGATCCTCTTCTCTTTCCCAAGTGGCCTCATCCTCTGTATACCGATTCCACTGCACCTTGCACATCTTTATAGTTCAGCTTCTTGTAACTCTTCTGTAGTTTCCAAGATCTTTATCAGATACTCTTCATATGTAAGATCTTCCTTAATAGTAAGCTCTTCCAAAGGAATCTGCTCTTCTGGTACTCTCAAACACTTTTTCAATTGAGAAACATGGAACACATTATGCACACCTGACAAACTTTCAGGCAGTTTCAATTGATAGGCCACTTCTCTACATCTCTCTATAATCTAGAAAGGTCCAATATACCTCAGTACTAGCTTACCCTTCATATTGAATCTTCTCACACTTCTCATTGGTGACACCTTCAGGTACACATAATCACCAACTTCGAAAGTCAGCTCTCTTCTGCGAGTATCAGCGTAACTCTTCTATCGGGACTGAGCCACTCTCAAGTTGTCTCTAATCATTCTCACTTGTTCTTCTGCATCTCTAAGGACATCGGGTCCAAACACTTGAGTTTCACTAGTCTGATTCCAGAACAAAGGCATTCTACATTTATGTCCATACAGCGCCTCAAAAGGTGCCATCTGAGACTCTTCTGGTAACTGTTGTTGTACGAGAACTCAGCATATGGTAAACTCTTGTCCCAGCTAGTACCATACTGCAGTGCACTAGCTCTCAACATATCTTCCAAAATCTGGTTGATCCTTTTAGTATGTCCATCAGTTTGTGGGTGGTAAGCAGAACTGAAATTCAACTTTGTCCCCAAATATATATGTACCTTCTGCCTGAATTGCGATGTAAACTGAGTGCCTCTATCTGACATAATTTTTTTGGGAACACCATGTAAGCACACTATTCTTTCCATGTACAACTCTGCTAGCCTTGCACCCGTATAGGTAGTCTTGACTGGTAAAAAGTGAGCAACCTTGGTGAGTCGATCCACTATTACCCATATTGAATCATAACCTCTTTGAGTGCGAGGCAAACCTACGATAAAATCCATACCAACTTCTTCCCATTTCCATTCAGGAATCTTCATTGGTTGTAACAACCCTGCAGATCTTTGATGCTCAGCTTTCACTGTTTGACAAGTGTCACACAAAGCCACATACTCTGCCACATCTCTCTTCAAACCATACCACCAATACTTCTCCTTGAGATCCAAATACATCTTGGTACTTCTGGGATGTATAGAATAAGCAGATTCATGTGCCTCTTGCAGAATTGCATCATGGATAGCCTTCACTTCAGGTACACATATCATTTTCCCAAACCAAAGAGTACCATTCTCATCCATCCTGAATCTTGGTGCCTTTCCAAGCACTACATTCTCCGCTATCTCTTTTAGTTTTTCATCCTCCAATTGACCTTTGCGTATCTCTTGCTCCAATGTAGGCTCTATCACCAATTCCATTACATTAGTGACAAAACTCAAGTTGAGATGCTCCATTTCCGCACATAACTCTGCCGACATAAATGTTATCCCAAGTCCATTAGCATAACTCTTCCTGCTAAGTGCATCAGCTACGACATTTGCTTTTCCCAGATGATAATGCACTTCCAAATCATAGTCTTTGATCAATTCTAACCAACGATGTTGTCTCAGATTCAAATCTGATTGGGTAAAGATATACTTCAAACTCTTGTGATCTGTATAGATATCACTCTTATGCCTAATTAGATAATGTCTCTAGATTTTTAAAGCATGAACCACAGCTGCCAATTCCAAGTCATGAGTAGGGTAATTCAACTCATGCTTCCTCAATTGTCTAGATGCATATGCCACCACTCTTCCTTCTTGCATAAGCACACATCCAAGGCCTAAACAGGATGCATCACAATATATAGAGAAGTTCTTGCTTAAGTTGGGAAAAATAAATACTGGAGCTATAGTCAATCTCTTCTTTAGCTCATCAAAGTTTGCCTAGCATTTATCAGACCATACATATTTAGCATTCTTTTCCAATAGAGTTGTCATAGGCTTAGCAAGTTTGGAAAAACCTTCAATGAATCTCCTGTAGTATCCAGCCAATCCCAAAAGGCTACGAATCTCACTTACATTGATTGGTGGCTTCCAATTCAACACATCTTGTACTTTGCCTAGATCCACTGCTATTCCACCATTGGAGACAACATGACCCAGAAAAGAGACCTCCTTTAACCAAAACTCACACTTGCTCCGCGTAGCGTACAACTTATGTTCTCTAAGCTTTTGCAAGACCAACCTTATATGTTCAGCATGTTCTTCTTTAGTCTTGGAGAATATCAGTATGTCATCAATGAATACCACCACAAATTTATCAAGAAACTCCATGAACACCTTATTCATCAGATACATAAAGTATGCAGGTGCATTGGTCAATCCAAAAGACATAATGGTATACTCATACAAGCCATACCGTGTAGTGAATGTTGTCTTGGGTATGTCCGAGTTTCGAATCTTAAGCTGATGATAACCTGAGCAGAGATCAATCTTGGAGAACACATAGGCTCCTCTCAACTGATCAAACAAATCATCAATCCTAGGCAAAAGGTATTTATTCTTGATTGTAACCTCATTAAGTGAACGATAATCCACACACATCCGTTGACTACCATCCTTCTTATCCACAAAGATCATAGGTGCCCCCCCATGGGGAAGAACTGGGGCATATGAAACCTTTTTCTTGCAACTCTTTTAGTTATTTCTTAAGCTCTTCTAATTCATTAACCCCCATTCTATATGGACGTTTAGCTATTGGTGCAGTTCCAGGTAATAATTCAATAATGAATTCAATGTCTCGATCAGGTGGCATACTTGGCAAGTCATCGGGAAGACATCCGGGAATTCCTCCACAACACGATCTTGTTCATTGGCATCACCATCCAACTGATTCACAGTAGCTGTTGGCTAAGCTTGCACTACCACTTCTACACAGATTCTATCTCCATTGAGTGATGTCACAACCACAGATTTCTCCTGACACTGAATCACTGCCCAGTGTTGTTTTATCCAATCCATTCCCAGAATAAGATCAATTCCCACTGTTCTCAACACAATTGGTTTCACTTTGAAGTCTACCCCCCTTAAGGAAATGCTAGTTGAGAGACTCCTATAAGAAGCGGGCATACTACCACCTGGTGAATTTACTAGTATGGGTTTTTTTCATGGCACACAAGGGTATGCTATGCATTCTAACAAAAGCTTGGGAAATAAATGAATGCGAAGCACCGGAATCAAAAAGTACCGTAGCACAGATAGAGTTGACGCTGAATGTACCCAACATGACCTCAGGTGTCTCCTGAGCTGCATTAGATGACACATAGTTCACCTTTGCAGTGTGAGGTGGTCGGGCGTTAAACTTCTGATTGCCAGTCTAGTTCTGAGGAGCTTGCTGGTTCTGCTTCTTTGGACACTGATGAGCATAGTGACCTACTTCTCCACAGCGGTAGCATGCATTAGGGTTATTGGGCACACCACTCTTCACAGGAGCATTGTTGGGCATTCCCTAGCGTGTTACTAGATTGCCAATCTGTTGCGGGGGACGCTGATTACCATACTATTGTTGGTACTGAGGGCGTTGCTGGAACTGGTTACACTGAGGATATAGACCATGGTTTCCCTGGTTAGATGGTCCTTGATTCCTCTACTGAAAACCTTGCTGGGGATAGGCACGCGGGCGGGTGTTGCTTCTAGAAGCTTGCCCTTGAAGCCTCCTCTTCTTGGCTTCCATCTTTTTGCGCTTATCGTCAATCACAATAGCGCGGTTCACCAAGGACTAAAAGTTAGGGTAGGTATTGGACATCAAATGGAGTTGCAGGCCATCATAAAGTCCCTTGAGGAAACGGTGTTGCTTCTCCTTATCCTCAGCTACATCATTTGAAGCATAATGTGATAGTTGAGCAAACTTGTCATGATACTCCACCACAGTCATGGATCCTTGCTTAAGGGATCTGAATTCCTCTTGCTTCAATTCCACCAGTCCATCAGGGATATGATATGACCGAAAGTTGTCCTTGAATTCCTGCCAGGTAATAGCAGGAGCATTGTTGGGGCGTCCATACTAGAAAGAATCCCACCAATCCTGAGCTGCTCCCTGGAGTTGACCAGAAGCATACAACACCTTCTCAAGATCATTGCATTGTGCTATGTTAATTTGCTTCTCCACAACACGCAACCAATCATCTGCCTCCATAGGGTCTGAGGCATGGGTGAACACCGTGGGTGACCCTTCATAAACTCTCCACGCTTATCTCTGACCTGAACAGGCGGGAGTTCTCTTGCAGGTTCATTATCCAAGCGCTGCATCATAGCTTGCATCAACTGCGCTGCATTCCCATCAATTGTTCCATAGTCACTGGTGGCGATGGTGGTGGATTTATGAGAGCATCATGTCCACGACCACGGCCTCTGCCTCTTCCTCCTCTTGCGGCCATCTGCTTTCCAACAAATGCGCAAAATTTTAGAGATTTCCAATTTATAGAGAGCTTATAAAGATAAGGAACAATGCTGAAAATTTTCTGGACAAGATTCAAATACAGCAGTTCAGTAAATCTATTACAACTCGAGTTTCAGAGATCCAACAGAGGTGTACCAAGAATGGTTGGAAAGCTTAGGAGATCAGCTACAACTTTTATTTAGATCACTTTTATAGATTCTGACATACACATGGTCATAAATAGAGCTAAACCGAATCTGTTCCAGGTTCCAGTCTGCGCAGAAACATCAACTTGTGACAGCTAGATCTCACAAACCTGAATAGATATTGACGTAATTCCAGAGACATTGGAAAGGTACAGAAGTCTAGATATCTCTGCAAAAATTTCAGAATTTTTGGCCTCCCAGATTTCGTGATACAAGATAAAGAACACAGGCTGCTCCAGAAAACAGCACAGCAAAGATAAGATAAATCAAACTCATCAACATTAAGAACATCATCTAAACTTAAGGTTCCAACCTAAGGAAGTTGTGGACATGCCCACAAACCTCCAGCAATCGAACAAACTCCAAATCATCCAAGTTCACAATTAAAACATCTAATCATTAAAGTTCACAAGACCAAACAAGACTAGACATGACTCACGAACTAACAATGTTGTAACATTAAACAAGGCACCTAACACCTATGGGGCGGTGTCAATCATGGTGAACAACCAATGCTTCTTGTAGATCGGTGGCTGCCCAAGTTGAGCACGTAGTTCATCAACTTGCTTCTAGAGGCGTCTCTCGACCCTTTGTGATGCACGTAGCTCTCCCTTGACTTCTTCATCCACCCCCTGCAAGGAATAGACACATTGCACTATTGCTTCCAGAGTTGGGTCACTCTCTGGTGGAGCCAGGACCTGCCAAACACCCTCATGATCATTGCGAGGAAGGAACCTAAAATGATCCTCCTTCATGGCCTCAGAACGACGGCCATGGTAGTAGATGTAGGCGTCCTGTGCTGCATCTTCCATGCCATCCAATGCATGGGCCCTCCTGGCAGTGGCACGGTGGACAGTCTCCACCTCATGTCCATTCTTTATGTCATTCCAAGCAGTGACAACTAGCTCTACCTTCCAAAAGGTTGCCTCCAAAGGATGTTGGTACTCTGCACAATGATAACTGATGGAGGCGTGCAGATCAGGGTAGTAGTCATCTAGCACATGTGTAAGGAGGGTGTGGTAGTAGGCCATCTTTGGGGCTAGCTTGAAGTAGCACTTGCACTTCTAGCCTACCTCCTCATCCACCATAGGGACAGCTGGGGATGGCACAGGTGTAGGTGAAGTAGCTGATGACTCCTCTGGGGTAGCTACATCAGGATAGACGGGTGCATCCGCTGGAGTAGGAGCAGGTGCAGGTGTCGGGGTAGCCATCTCCTCATCATCGGAGATGATCGGGTAGCCATCTCCTCATCATCAGAGATGATCACAATCTCCTTCTCCGCCTGTGGAGCACGGGGGGTGAACAAGGCACGGTAGCCTGCAGTGCTAAGGCGAGCGGTCTTTGGGTTATGAGACATCTATAGATTTAAAGTGAGATAGAATTAGAATCAACAATTTTATATAATAGATTAAGGTATGAAAAACATAAATGTTTTAATA
Organism: Miscanthus floridulus; assembly: GCF_019320115.1. Taxonomy (NCBI): domain Eukaryota; kingdom Viridiplantae; phylum Streptophyta; class Magnoliopsida; order Poales; family Poaceae; genus Miscanthus; species Miscanthus floridulus. The sequence continues at coordinate 55,946,067 of NC_089594.1, forward strand.
AAATAACAAGAATAAGTCAGTAAGCATGAAACTAGAGGAGCAAAGATGGTAAAACGACCATTTCTAACTAGGCTTGCGTCCTACAGTCAACCTGGCTCTGATACCAATTTGTCACACCCAATTTTAAGAATAAAATTGAATGCACTAAACTCATGTGTGCCCAGGGATCAGTCACACACACAAGTTGACAGATTATAAAAAGTACCATCACAGTGTATCTTACATCACGATTAATAACAACACATAGTCTTACACAACACAGCGGAAGATAAAATGTAAACTCTCTTGTGGAACTCCATCATAGGGACGGTCAACTGGTTGACCACAAGCCTAATAATCCTCAGGAAACTCCTCATACCCGTTGTCATCTGTTACCCATCAGGGATTTTTATCCAAATATAGAAAGTAAACAAGCGTAAGTAATTCCCGTACTTAACAAGATAACATGGGGTTATGTAGCTCAAAAAGGATGACACTGGTTTACTGCAGTTAGCACTTTTAGTAAGTCAAGATTTTATTATCAAGTTTAATCAAGTTATGCTTAAGCTCCCATTTAATCCCACATAAGCAGATATCAGAATCATTTGCATCATATTATCATCGTATACCATCATAAATGAACCACAATGAGTAACCATTTATTCTGTGAATTTTCTAGGCCGCTCGTGACCGTGAGCACGGCTGTTATAATAGTTTGTAACCCTCTACAGAGGTGGTGCACATTCACCACGAGTCATGATTCCCATATGCCCGGGTTAATTACTCCCATGTCACTGCCAAGGTGAGCGGGCAGGGTACACTATGAAGCCATTTCATAGGTTTCTCTAACAAGTTAGGGCCGCTAGGTTTCCTCGGTAGGTAGATGTAGGAACCCCCTTTCCTATGGCACATATCCATCGTGGCTATACACATAGGAACAGAGGTAGTCCTATACCAAACGTGGCAAGCCCCTTTTGCGCCATAAAGGTAACCTCTAACAAGCTAGAAAAGGTCCTATTACTGAGCTAAAGTCAGAGCCATATGACTCTCATGGTTGCATTGTCAGTCCTAGTTTTTGCCGACAGATAAGTCTTTATGGAGGGCCGGGAGCAACATGATTAAAAGTCATTTGCACCTTCGCCTTATGGATCAGTTGTTCTAAATCATGTTTTACTTCTAGTTCCATAGAACCATTAACCATTGTATAGATCATGTTCAGTTAGAGCACTAGCAATCTACCCATATGCAATTAACCCATAGGAGTCAAGGAAACATGTCACCAAATAACTAGGATGTCCTTATGGTTATCAAAGTTAGACACATGCACATGAGTGAATGATTAAAGTGAATAGGACATCAAGGTAGGCCCATGCTATACTTGCCTTGGTTAGCAAACTCCTTCTGATCCTGCTGGTCATCAAAGAACTCTTGGTCTCCAACGTTCTCCTCACCGTCTGAACGCGACCAACACAGCAACATACAACATTCCAAAGGCATTCATGCAAAGCAAACAATCCTATAGTTAGAATAGTACACCAATATTATAGAAAACAAGATAGAATGTTTATGAAAAGATTCTATGTCTCACTACGATCACGTCAACGCGAAGTTCACAAAAAACGGAGCTAATACGCGAAAGTTATGATTTAAACGGGATTTCCTATATCAATTTATTTAATTAAATCTAACCATGAAATTTAAAAGTTGCAAACATGATTAATAGTGGTACTAACATGTAGATTATGAAATTACGAAACTAACGCAATTTGAACGGGTCAATTCGAAGCTAAAACAAAGTTTTTATGAGCAAAACAAATCTAGTGGCATTTCTGTAAATACTAAAAACGTATTTTGGACTAAAACAGTATACTTGACGTTTTCAAAACGAGAAAGCGTACTCTAGTAATTGTGCTAGGGACTACGAGTTCTATTTGTTTGAATTCGAGGGACTCTTAAGCAAAATCACCCGCGAAAGGGTACCTTCTAATCATGGTCGCAGATCTAGAGATGGACGGCTGGGATTAAACCAAGGAGGGAGAGGGGAGGCGACTCGCCGGAGACGAAGCCGACACGGTGGCGCTGCCATGGTTGGCGGCGAGGAGCTCGCCGGCGTGAACGGATCAGGCCCTACGGGCCATGGTTCTCCAATCTAAGACCATGGGGAAGATGCGGGGAAGATGGCGAGTTCACCCTGGGACAAAACATGGCTAGGGATGGCTCGCGCGGCGCTCGCCATGACCGGCAGTGAGGAGGAGCTCGCCGGCGCACTTGTCTAAAGCCCTAGAGACCACGGTTTGACAAATTGAAGGCACTGAGAGAGAGAGGGGAAATAGACAAACTCGTCTAGGCCTAGAGCACGACCGAAGTTTGCGGTTGGGACAGGAGCGGCCATGGCCGGCGGCGAGAGCTAACGGGCACACACGAATAGGGCTCAAATGGCCATGAAACACGAAATTGAGAGCATGGAGGAAAAGGAGGGGAGCAAGGGGTCTCACCGCGGAGCAAAACAGGGACGGAGGTGGCTCGAGGACGGCGGTTCGCGCGGAGGGGCGGACGACGGATCCTGGCGTTCGCTGCGGCGGTTGCTGTGGCTTCCTCGGCTCGAGCAAATGTGAAAAGGGAGCGGGGATAGGCAGCAGGGTGAGCGAGGATGGGCTCGGCTCCCTTTTTGTAGAGGTAGGGGTGCGGGGGAGGGCTCCCACGATGCACGACGTGGGCGTGGAGCGGTGACGGTTGCGCCAGGGCTCGGCGCGGCGGTTGCGGGAGGAGGGAGACGACGCTGACACGCGGGCCCAGTTCGTCAGCGGCTACGGAGAGGGAAGGGCGCGCAGCAATGGCAGCCTGGCTTAGCTGGGCCGGCCTGGGAAGGGAAGAGGGGAGGGCGAGCACGCCGTGGGAAAGGAAAAAGGCCAATCGGGCCAAAAGCGAGGAAGAGAACGCGAGGGGAAAATATTTCCTTTATCTTTTTCCAAATCAATTTTCCAAATGATTTTCAATTTGAATTTGAATTCAATTCAAACTTTAGTCAAAGCTAATCATTACAAAAACAAATGTGCAGTAGCATGAATGCATCAACATGTTTCTATCCTTATATTTACTTTTAATTTCATAAAAATATTATTTCCTAAATTTGAAAATGCACATATAATTGCATAATTAAATCAAAATTTTATTATTACAAAAGACTAAAATTTTTGGGTGTTACAATTAAAGATATGGAGACATTATTTATTGGGCAATGTGTGTCACATATACACCGACCACAAATGTCTCAAATATATCTTCACTCAACCTGAGCTGAACATGAGGCAGCGAAGATGGTTAGAGCTAATCAAGGACTATATTTTAGAAGTGCACTACCATCCCAGGAAAGCCAATGTTGTAGCAGATGCACTTAGTCAGAAATCTCATTGCAACACTGTGGAAGCATTGTTGGAAGATGGATTTAATTTGGTGCATCCTATTGTACTACACAATATCACTATCAGTTGTTCACTTGAGAGCAAAATTATAGAACTGCAAAAGATAGATGTAGATATATTTCACATCAAGAGAAAGATGCAAGAGCAAGAAGCAAAGCATTTCAGATTAGATGAAAGAGGTGTGCTATGGTTTGAGGACCGACTTGTGGTACCGAAAGACTGTGAGCTTAGAAACCAAATTTTAGATGAAGCTCATTCATCTAAGTTGTGATGGGACTAGGGGTTGTTCCTGATCTTTTGGTGAGTGTGGATAAACTCAATTTGGGGTGGATTCGATGTTGGCTGTCCGACTACAACGACCACAAGGTTGCTGCGCCTTAGCAACAGGTACACCGGCTCCGATTGTGATGTTCTTGCCGTGCCAAGAACACCAAGAACCTGCAAGCAACTGAGAACAAGCAAGAACAAGATGAACAAGCAAATAACTCACGGATTTAAGCCAAAGGCTGAATCTGAATCACAAGTTGGGGTCTTGAAACAAGCAAATCGGGTGGTCTAGCTGACACACGCGTTTACAAGGAAGAAGCAGCAGCTATCTTGCATCTAAACAAAACCCACCCTCATTCTGATGGCTGCTGGCTCTATTTATAAGGAGGAGAGCACAAGGGGGAGTGGGAAACCCTAATCTGGGCGTCCCTCAAAGGGTTGTAGTTAGTACAAGGCCTAGGCCCAAGCTGTAGGTCTTTGCGTCCTTTGGCTTGCTGCACACAGCTTCAGTAGATTCTGATAGTGGGGTTGGACCCATGTGAAAGAGGACGACGCGCTCTTTCCAACAAGTCAAAAACCAGCTTCATTGGATCTCGTATCAAGGAGTTATGGTACTTTTGATGGAGTGTCCCCTGCTGTCTCGAGATGAGCTGTGCGCCCCATTAATGATGATTCCCACTTGTTCGACTGCTCCATCCTCATCATGGGGTCTAAACATGAGGCAATGGAGTCTTGACCAACATTCCTAAGAATAAGACAATCATCACCATGATTTAGTAGCATCCAATTCTGAGACGAGTTTGTATGAACAACGAGGAATGACTTTACCTGATAATTAAGTTGTCATGCTCGAGCTCTTGTCATCAGACCTTGTTGTGCAGCAGGTGTGGTTGTATCAATGGAAGGGATGTCCTCATCATCCTCCCCTTCTTGCATTTGAGTCGTCCTCGACTCTAGTTCATCCTCTTCTCCCAAATATGGCTTCAAATCTGCAATGTTAAATGTGGGGCTAACCCCAAAAGCTACAGGTAGCTCAAACTGCCATGGTCTACCTAACAACATAGAGCATGCTTGCATAGGCACAACATCACAGTCAATGGAATCATGATAAGAACCAATGGCAAACTCTACCCTTACCAATCGGGTTACCTTCACCTTGCCGCTGCTGTTAAGCCACTGAATGTAGTAAGGCTGCGGGTGTGGTTTTGTGCTCAATGAAAGCTTCTCCACCATTTCAGCACTTGCCAAGTTGTTGCAGCTTCCTCCATCTATGATCACACGGCAAGAGCATTCCTTGATCACACACTTGGTTTGAAACAAAGTGTGGCGCTGATTTTGTTCAGCCCTCTCCATTTGGGCACTTAGCACCCGCTGCACCATGAGGCTCTCATAGTGCTCAGCAGCTTCAGCCCTAATGTGCTCTTCGTCTTGTTGGAAATCATCTCCTTCCGCTACATTGTTAGCAGCAAGCAAAGCATATGTTTCTTCATCAAAATCACTAGCAGAGGAATACCCACCATCAGCTCGCACAATCATCACACGTGTGCTTGGGCAGTCCTTGCGTATGTGGCCATATCCTTTGCAGCGTAGGCACTGAATATCCCTTGTTCTCCCTATGGATACCACCGAGGATGAACTTTTGGCAGATGTAGCCGTTGCTCCTCTAGTTGGTTCACTTGGGCATGGTACAAAATTTGTTGTAGAGGAGCGTGGCTTGATGGTCGAGGAAGATTGTGGGGGTGCACGCGTTGACGGTGCAGCAGCATTGGAGGGTGTCCATGGGCTAGCACGACCTGCAGGAATGTTAGCCCTCATGCTAGCTCGTCGTCCCTGCACTTCTCGTTCAGCTTTACAAGCAAGGTGAAATAAACGATTGATAGAACTATATTCCTTATAAGCTAGAATGTCTTGAATCTCCCGGTTCAGCCCACCCATAAATCTAGCTATGGCACCATCCTCATTTTCCTCTAGCCCGCAACGAAGCATACCCATTTGTAGCTCTTGATAGTACTCTTCTACAGATTTGGATCCTTGCCTCAATTGTTGCAACTTATGTAAAAGATCACGGGCATAATAAGAAGGAACAAATCTGGCCCGCATGACCTGTTTCAAAGCATCCCAAGTTGGTGTGTTATTTGGGTTCTTACGATGGTATTCAGACCACCAAATAGAGGCAAAGTCAGTAAACTCACTAGTTGCAGCCCTAACACGTTTGTCCTCAGGGAAATCATGGCAAGTAAATTTCTGATCAACAGCTAATTCCCAACTAAGGTACATATCAGGATTATACCTCCCATCAAAAGCAGGTATGGTGAATTTAATCTTGCCAAATGAGTCATCGGCACGTACCTCTTGCCATGGTCGGCGAGGACCTGTCTTATGGCGGCGGCGATGTTGTTCGATGCGTCGATGACCATTCAGCTCCTCATCAAGCTCAGTGTCCGCTGCATATTCTTCTTCATCATGACCAGCAGCACTGCCCATGGTGTTGTTGTTGTTGTGATTGCGTCGTTCGAAACCATCATAGCAATTCTGTTCCATCCTCTCTAATCGCTCCAAGACACCTACAAGAGATGTATTAACAGAACCAAGAGTGCCTTCCAAGGAAGCCAACTTGGTGTTGGTCTCAATCTAAGCCATCTCCAATTGACCAAGGCGCTCATTGGTGACACGAACATCCTCATCAAGGTGTTCAGCATGGAGCCTCACTTTGTGTTCAAAGTGTTGCAGCAAGGCTTTTGATCGAGGTGATTGTGGAGGGGTCCTTTCACCTTCTCCTGCCATGGTTAGTATGTAGCAAGGGAATCACAAGAAAATATGTCCTACCAACTAACTGAATTAGGTGGCAACAATTTTCATTCTCTCAGCATGTGCAACCGAGTTCTTACATGTCCTTACCTTGCTATGCAGATGGTGTTGGCGACGACAAGAACAACACAAGTAGTAGCAAGTAGAACCCTGTGACGTTGTAGATAATTTGTGGAGCTATAGGTGGCTTAAAAAAATCAAGGTACAACTGGAACCACATTAGTCAATGCAAGTTGAATAAGTGTTCAAAGATAGTATCGTGCTAGTCCTAGGCTAACCCGTGCTAGAGACGCGAGCCTAGACACAAATGTTGTCACCGGACAGTAGCAAACAATGGAAATGATGAGAGTAAATAGCATCAACTTAACCCTTCTTTTTTTCTTTCTTTCTTTCTTTCTTTCCTCCTTTTCCTTTCTTTTTCTTTTCTATTTTCTTTTCTTTTCTTTTCTTTTCTTTTCTTTTCTTTTCTTTTCTTTTCGACAAGTAGCGCACAAACTGAACTTTTGCAATATGATTATAACAAGAATGCAGCAAGTAGCATAGACTTTCTTTTACTAGGGATAAGGATTGCAACAAGTAGTACAAATATGCAATTTGAACTCTCTTATTTTCAGAACTGAGTGTACTCAGATTTGCACCAAAAGGACAGGTGCATAAGGTAGTGTTTGTGTAGGCGCGGCTAAAGGTGATGGTGGTGAGGGTTTCAGCGAAAAGGTGGAGAGAGCAGCGGCTGAAGTGGGGGGGGGGGGAAGGCAACAGCGGATTGTGTGGTGACTAAAACATGACAAGAACTCGAAACTCTAAAGGATTAGAACCTAAGAACCAGCACTTGACACCACGATGTAAAGCACAAACTCAACAAGCAAAGAACTAAGCAGATCAGCAAGGCTCAAACTTGTGTTTGGAATTTCAGTTCTATCCTATTTTTATATTTCTGGACTATAGGTAAAGTAATGAACGGTAAATCACTCACCAAAGAACCTTGCTCTAATTACCACATGATGGGACTAGGGGTTGTTCCTGATCTTTTGGTGAGTGTGGATAAACTCGATTTGGGGTGGATTCGACGTTGGTTGTCCAACTACAACGACCACAAGGTTGCTGCGCCTTAGCAACAGGTACACCGGCTCCGATTGTGATGTTCTTGCCATGCCAAGAACACCAAGAACCTGCAAGCAACCGAGAACAAGCAAGAACAAGATGAACAAGCAAATAACTCACGGATTTAAGCCAAAGGCTGAATCTGAATCACAAGTTGGGGTCTTGAAACAAGCAAATCAGGTGGTCTAGCCGACACACGCATTTACAAGGAAGAAGCAGCAGCTATCTTGCATCTAAACAAAACCCACCCTCATTCTGATGGCTGCTGGCTCTATTTATAAGGAGGAGAGCACAAGGGGGAGTGGGAAACCCTAATCTGGGTGTCCCTCAAAGGGTTGTAGTTAGTACAAGGCCTAGGCCCAAGCTGTAGGTCTTTGTGTCCTTTGGCTTGCTACACACAGCTTTGGTAGATTCTGATAGTGGGGTTGGACCCATGTGAAAGAGGATGACGCGCTCTTTCCAACAAGTCAAAAACCAGCTTCATTGGATCTCATATCAAGGAGTTATGGTACTTTTGATGGAGTGTCCCCTGCTGTCTCGAGATGAGCTGTGCGCCCCATTAATGATGATTCCCACTTGTTCGGCTGCTCCATCCTCATCATGGGGTCTAAACATGAGGCAATGGAGTCTTGACTAACATTCCAAAGAATAAGACAATCATCACCATGATTTAGTAGCATCCAATTCTGAGACGAGTTTGTATGAACAGCGAGGAACGACTTTACCTGATAATTAAGTTGTCGTGCTCGAGCTCTTGTCATCGGACCTTGTTGTGCAGCAGGTGTGGTTGTATCAATGGAAGGGATGTCACCACAAATGTCTCAAATATATCTTCACTCAACCTGAGCTGAACATGAGGCAGCGAAGATGGTTAGAGCTAATCAAGGACTATATTTTAGAAGTGCACTACCATCCCGGGAAAGCCAATGTTGTAGCAGATGCACTTAGTCAGAAATCTCATTGCAACACTATGGAAGCATTGTTGGAAGATGGATTTAATTTGGTGCATCCTATTGTACTACATAATATCACTATCAGTTGTTCACTTGAGAGCAAAATTATAGAACTGCAAAAGATAGATGTAGATATATTTCACATCAAGAGAAAGATGCAAGAGCAAGAAGCAAAGCATTTCAGATTAGATGAAAGAGGTGTGCTATGGTTTGAGGACCGACTTGTGGTACCGAAAGACCGTGAGCTTAGAAACCAAATTTTAGATGAAGCTCATTCATCTAAGTTGTCTATCCATCCGGGTAGTAGCAAAATATATCAAGATTTGAAAACCCATTTTTGGTGGACTAAGATGAAGAAAGAGGTTGCCGCCTATGTTGCTAGGTGTGATAATTACAGTAGAGTAAAAGTCGTTCATTTAAAATCTATCGGGTTACTTCAGCCTTTGCCTATTCCAGGTTGGAAGTGGGAGGAAATCAGTATGGACTTTATCATCGGCCTTCCAATGACACAGTAAGGTCACGATTCAATATGGGTCATTGTAGATCGCCTCACCAAGTCAACACATTTTATACCAGTTAACACAACATATCATGCAGTGAAGTATGCTAAGCTGTATGTTTCTCAGATTGTGAGACTACATGGAATACCCAGGACTATAATATCATATCAAGGACCACAGTTTATAGCTCATTTCTAGGAACACTTGCACCAGGCCTTGGGGACTAAACTAATCAGAAGTTCAGCATACCATCCACAAACTTCCGGACAGACTGAGCGAGTGAACCAGATCTTAGAAGATTTGCTGAGAGCTTATGTTATATCTTCCAAGGGTTCATGGGAGAAATGGCTACCTTTAGCTGAGTTCTCCTACAACAACAATTATCAAGCAAGCATCAAGATGGCTCTGTTTGAAGCCTTGTACGGTAAAAAATGTAGAACTCTGTTGAATTAGATTGAGCCTGGTGAAAGAAGATACTTTGGCATTGACTTTGTCACTGAAGCTAAAGAGCAAGTGCGCATTATCCAACAACATATGAAAACAACTCAATCCAGACAAAAGAGTTATGCTGATAAAAGAAAAAGACCACTGACTTTTGAAGTGGGAGACTATGTATACTTAAAAGTGTCACCCATGAAAGGAGTACAGAGATTTGGAGTGAAAAGAAAGCTTGTGCCTAGATATGTAGGGCCATACAAGATTACTGAATGGAAAGGGAAGGTCGCTTATAAGTTACAACTTCCTCCAGAGATGAGTGCAATATTCAATGTCTTCCATGTTTCTTAGTTGAAGAGATGTCTTCGCATACTTGAGGAAGCCATTGCACCCACCAACATTAAGCTCCAATCAAATTTGACCAACAAGGAGAAACCAATCCGAGTGTTAGAAGAGATGAAAAGAGTAACATGGAGTAAGGTCATTAAGTTCTACAAGGTGGTGTGGAATAATCATAGTGAACAAGATGTCACGTGGGAACAGGAGGATTATTTACATGAGGTTTATCCCATCTTTGTCCAAGAATGGTAGGTCTTGCAAATCTCAGGATGATATTTTATAAGGGGGAGGGGCTGTAACACCCTAGGTGTTAGGCTTGCATAATTTGACTTGCATTGCATGAGCATAAGCATCAAGCATTCATATGCAAGCTTTTATAGTCATCATGACTAACAACCAGCTTGCAATCAGGATGGCTGATAAGAATACCAAAATATCATTAGAAATTGTAAGCAAATTATCTTAAGAAAAAATCTTGGAACTGAACTCATGAGACAAACACTGATAGTTACTTCATAACGAACAACAATTAAAAAGTGCTCCTTCACTACCTACATGTGAAACATATGAAACATGCCTTGCTATTTTATGTTTCCTTTGTGTAAGCTTATGATCATGAGTGAATAAGTGTAAGTGGTTGATGCTAGTCACTAAAACACCTTAGCTACACTTAGGATGACGAATGGAACATTGTTCATGTAGACCACTTTGTCTAATTAAGCTCCTAAGTGATGATATGCATGTTGACCTAGGAAGTTTTATGTGTAACCAATGTATGCAATGCTTGTGTGACCTTAGGAATACATTAAACATGTTCAGAATGTCATTATGAACAACTTTGGTTTCATAACTAGGGCTAGTTTGGTCACTAAGTCAAAGTTCTAGTGTAAGCCATCATTTGAAAGCAGTATGTTTGACCTAGGTTGAACTATGTCATAGAGACTTTGTATGGATGTGTTCACTAAATCAAAGTTGTAGTATTTGATGAGAGGAATAACTTTTATTTTTGGGTCATAGGCTAGTTCAGCTCCTAACCTACTTGAAATTTTCTCACAAGAATCATGATTTCACTATTTTCAGCACTTTGGAAAATTTGCTAAGTTATTTGAACTGACAATGTCGACGCAGCCGAGTTTGTGATGATCTAACTCAATAATGGTTGCAAATTTGCAGATGATGTCTTATGCAACTTTGTAGCTGGTATATAGCTCTATGATTTCTGTTTTGATAGTGTGCACAAAATCGCTTTGGTTTGGGAGATTGGAGGCTTTGAAATCGCGTTGTTAGGCACTTGATCGGGCGCTACTGAACGCCGCGTCACGCCGGGTCATGGTCGACCATGGGCAGAGGTAGGCCATCGCGTGGCCGCCGCTGGTCGACGATGGGCCCTTGTTGTAGCATGCTAGTGCCCGTTATCTGTGAAGCTGCACGCCCTCTCTTGCACTCACGCACCCACATTCTCCCTCTCCACTGCCTTCTCCCACGCTCGCAGCGAAACCACCGAGCGCCGCTGAGCACCCGCACCACTCTGCCGTCGCCTAACACCCGCTTCACCGCGCCATTGCTGCCTCCATCTCGCAGCTAGCTTCGCTGCATTCCCCTCTACATCCTCGACATGGTTGCAGCGCTAGACGAGCTATGGTGAGGGCGAAATCGCTGTTTCCGTCCTCGCCGAAGAGCTCGGCTCCCATGGCCGCCTCCATGGCGAGCTCGCCGCTATTGAGCTTGCATGCACATTCCTTCATTGTTGTCACGTTAGGGCTTGGTCAGGATGTAGTCTAGCTAGTAGCATGATGTTACTAAGATTTGTTGTCTCGCCGGCGTGGAACACGACGCGCAGCGCCGCCGTGCTCTCACCATAGCGCCACCACCACACGGGCAGAGCTTGTTTGGAGCATCTCACCTAGTCGCAGTAGCCTCGATAGACTCATTAGGACACCGCAGAGCTCGTGTGCTTCCCACAGAGCACTGTCGTGGCCTGTAGTGGTCGGCACACCTCCGCGCAGCGCCGCTGTGCCGACATGGCCGGCGACGAGGTAGCTCTAGTGCGTCCGAGCAGTCACCATGGGTACCAATCGACGCGTATTGGTGAGCCGACCACGTAGGTGTGGTACATTTCGCCGAAGTGCTCGCCATCGACGAGATAACGCGGACCGGCTGCCGTGCTCTGTATTCAGGTCGCTGACACGCGAGGTCCGCTGACCTGTGGGTCCCTGATGTCAATGAGAGCAGTTTAGGGTTTCTGTTATTTCTTTCACATATTTTTGTACTAACTTTGAAAAATCATAAGTGGAGTTCTAGATGTCCATTTTTGATGAACCAAAGTTTGTTGTGTTCCTTATGAAATGTAGTATTTTATTAAAATATGAGATGCATAGTTTCTAGTATTTTTATTGGTGATTAAAATGTATTTAGATAAATGTTTTTTGAATGTTTACAATCTTGTAAATTATATATCTTGAGCTAGAAATGTGATAAAATTATGTTTCCAATTTTGCTAGTCTTGTGTTGACATGCTCTAGCTAGAAAAAATATTAAACTTGCAGTAAACTTGATTGAAATATGACCTTTCTATTTATCTATTAATAAATGGCATTTTCTGAGGAAAATTATAGGGATAAAAATATGTAACATGTTGCTATGAACATTTTTGTACAGTAGTATGGCACTAATATAAATCTAGAAAAAATATATAATCTGTTGTTTGACACTTTTCTATAGGGTTAACAATTTTTGCTAAAATAACCTTGCTAGCTTGTCATTTTTGTAGGGGATATTATAAATGACTAAATGGTATGAAATTTTCACAGTAGTCTATTGTGAGCACTAGGAAGTGTCGCACCCGGTTTTAAGAACAAAACCAGATACACACCATATGTGAGCCTAGAAAGTTAAATCTCACGTATAGCTACAAATAAGGGTAATATCAAAAGACATTGCTTAAATACATAGCGTATTAGTATAAAGATTATAACCTCAGAGTATAGACAGCGGAAAATAACTCCGATCTTTAGACGAAGACTCTAAATCCACAGGAACAACTGACTGGTTGACCACAAGTTAATTCCTCCAAACTCTAGCATTCTGGTACCCATCCGAAATTTTTATCCAAATATGTGAAAAATAAAGCAAGCGTAAGTACATGTCGTACTCAACAAATATAACATGGAGTTCATGAGGCTCAAAAGGCTGACACTGGTTAACCGCGATTAGCTTTTAATGAGTCATGATTTTAGCATAGGAGTAGCAACAAGTTTATCACAAGCCCATAAATGCATGATCAGGTAAACATGAATAATGAATAGCATAAACAATAATCATTAGTGAACATCTTTATCATCAGTGTTCATCATCTATTCCGTAAGGGTTCTAAGGCCGCTCATGACTATGAGCACAGCTAATATACCAGTTTTACACTCTGCAGAGGTTGTACACTTTTATTGTGAGTCGTGATTTACCCTTTTGCCCGAGGTAGCTAATCTCTTAACCCACTTCCAAGGAAGGTCGGCAGGGTTCACTATGAAGCCTTTCAAAGGTTCATCTAACAAGTTAGGGCCATTAGATTCACTCGGCAAACAGATATAGGAACCCCCTATCGAATGGCACAATTCTATCACGGCTATACACATAAGAGTAGAGGTTGTCCTATACCCGATTCGGCAAGCCATTCTTACGCCAATAAAGGTAACCTCTAACAAGCTAGAAAAGGTCCTCATACTGAGCTAAAGCTAGAGCCATATAGCCCTCACAACTGTACTATAAGTCCCGGATGATCACTTATAGATAAGTCCTTAGGGAGAAGAATCTGAAGCATTTAGAAAGTAGCTAAACACTTCAACCCCTGTTTCCATGTTGCTAAACAGCATCTTTTAATGTTTATTGCATATTCCATTAGTCAAGTTACAAGATCATGGTTGTAGTTGAGCACTAGCATCATACTACCCAATGCAATATCCCAAAGGTGTCAAGGCACAAGGTACAAAGTACTAGGAAATCCTTAGTGGTAGTCAAGGTAGACACATGCAATATGAATTAAATGATTAAAAGTGTATAGGACAACAAGAAAGATCCTATGTTGTACTTGCCTTTTACTCTTGCTCACATTTTTCTCATACTTTGCTTCTAGTCATCACCTTCTGATCTTCAGCGCTCACAAACGGTTCTCATTCTACTCATAGCAAACACCGTGCATAGGCAAACATACAAGCAATAGATAAAAGCAACTAAGAACAGTACACCACACAAGGTAAAACGACGTACTAAAAGAAAGTTAGTACTACAGTCATGAGATCACAAGAAACACGATAACAGAACTACCGTTAAAAAGGAAACGATTACCAAAAGATTAATATTACAAAAGAAACAACTACGTGCTTAATGGGTTTTAATTAATACAAACCATCATTAATTCAGATTAGTCACGTCATATTTTAATTCAAAGTCGAGTTAGAACTAGTCATATTTATTTATAAATAAACATGTCTCATATTATTTAATTCATTTAAACTTTATTTGGCAAAAATAAATAAACGTGTGAGAGCATCTACTCTAATTATTTAGGACACGTGTTTAAACCAAGTAAATCATAATTTGGAAATACATTTATATTAATTAATATTAATATTTATGTATAAAATGCTAAAGTTTAACACTTACGTTGCTTTAAAATTGGAAAACTAATTACATGCATATTAATCAAACTAGTATTTTAATTATAAGATTTAGTGATATTTGATATGATAAACGTCGTTGCTAGATTACATCGTCACATATATACTCGAGCAAAAAGAATAGACTAAAGCCGATTCAAATAAAAGAAAAATGATAAACGGCATGACCATAACTGTAGAGATTTAGTGGGAAACATGGAAGACGCAGCGATCCACGAATAAGCATTCAGAGAGAGGAAACAAAGACCTGTATGTAAATCCTTGGAGAGCATGCAGGTAGTTTGCACGATCCTGGAAGACAACATCTTTGAATTCCCAGGACGACTTCTGCTCCGGCTCATAGACATTTGCTGCCTACTATCCAAGCACGCCATCTTCTCGCATCCACACGTGATAGATGATGGCCGGTGCAGCGAACATAGAACCGTGACGGAGACTACAGACGACAGCCAGCTTGGACTTCCCAATACGTGGCGCTCCAACGATACGTAGATGACAACCACGCCGGCGGCGCACAGAGGTTTGAGATGGTGATGATTCCCTCCAATGGCATCAGGGGTGTGGCGCACCGCAGATCACCGGCAGTGGTGCCATGGCTCCGCTCAGGATGAGACGAGAGACGGCGCTAACGCCATCTGACTAGGGCATGGGCGCAGGCCCGGCCCTGGGGCAGGGCGAGCGGGGCACACGCTCCAGGCCCCTGACGCCAAGGGGCCCATTAGCAGCCAGCAGGCATGTGTCCTGCTGTATACGTATTTTATATAGTTGAGCAGAAGATGCCATAGCACCGTCCGTCAATACTCGGATATTGCTTGTACTGATAGATACGTGCTGGTTGCCGACTTGCCCAACTGCACTATAATCTATCTTTTAATCTTAAAATCTTTAGAACTGAGATTTGGGATCCACGAGTCATTTCTAGTGTTTATTGCAAGATCAACGATTGGCACAACCAAAGGCCACAGCAAGCCTAATCTTATGAGGATGTTTATGTGATTCATTGAGCGTTTCCTCGTCATTAAGACATTAAGTTGCAGGTTTTTGCTCCGTTGTAAGTTGTTTTTAGTTCATCTTAAGCCAAACTCAAACAAGCTTACAAATCTACTAAGTATTATTACTACTAGTACTATGTTTATGTTGAGAGGCCCTGCTTGCCAGTTTCGCTCCAGGTCTGTGAAAACTCAATACCGGCGCTGCATGGGCGATAGTTTGCTCGTGGAAAAAGAAAGGAACCAGGGCAGCAGCTCGCTATGTATAGATGGAGAGTTGGAGACACGTACGACACGATAAACCTGGTGTCTGGGTACCGTCCGTGTGGCATACAAAGAAGATTACTACGATTTTTCTGTGCTAGCAGCGTTGGCCTGGTTTATTTGCTTCATGGAATGGATTGTCATCCGGTCCAAAACATTGGCCCAAGGGACAAAAGAAGAAAAACAGATTGGACATGGATTAGACAGAGGGAATGGTGTACAGGCCTTGATCAATTAGTAAAAGAGCAAAACGATTTGGACTGTGATGGACTAGGATAAGAATTAATTATTTTCAGAATTATTTAATTTTGTGTATACAAATAATTCTAGAAAAGTCTAGAATTGCTATTTAAGCCATGAAAAATACTTTGAAGATTCCGAAAATTCGAGGGCAAATCACATAGATATTTTGGAACATGAGGGACCCAAACAAAGTATTTGAAGCTCATGAAAAGATACTTTGAAGCACCTAAAAATTAAATTATGCTCATAGACAAGCAGAAACAAGTTTCAGAAAAAGCTGGAAAAATTCCCAAGAAATTTGTAGAGATTGATTGACGGATGAGGAACTGAAAGGAGTGATTTGCGTAACAAAGAAAAGAGTTTAGAAAGCTCCCAACGAAAACTTGAGCCGAGAAACAAAGAATTTGATTGTAGAAAAAGATAAAAGTGTGCCGAAGAAGGAAAATCGACCTACTAACGTATTTTAAAGACTTTGCTCACTCTCAACACACAAAGAAGCAACAAGCAAGCATCACATCATCCAAAAGCCTGTTAAAATTATAAAACTTTGAAAAATCACATTTTTTTCTATAACTAAATTTGCGCTAGCTCAAACTAAATTTGGTAAATTTTATCCAAATATTAAAATAATTCATTTTATTTAGTGTTTTCTATGCACAACCCAAAATTGGAAATTTTGGGTTGTGACAGGAAGCCACTGTAATGTTATGATAATTTATTGTGCACATTTGGTATATGTTTGTTATTTCCCCTAATTATCTAATTAAATTAATAAAATCATTTAAATAAATAAATTGTGATTGACCATGATATTTTCTATAGTTCTTGTGATACATATGAACTGTTGAAGTTAGTAATAAGGCTTAGAAGCAATTGGTTGTATGCAACTAACTAATTATTGCTTTTATAATTCAAATAAATGGTCGCATGTATAGTTTTGGTTGCGTGGATGATTTCATGTGGATAATGATCTTTGCTGTAAAACTTATTAATAACAAAGTTTTAGATAACTTACTAATCTACATTGTGTTAAATTTTCATAGTCATAGGCCTTAGGGTTTAAGAGTTTTGGCTATTAGAAGTTTGCTGCCCTAATTATTTGTTCTCTGGATAGATTTGCTTGACTAATTTGTTTGATCTAGATAACTGTTGAATCACCTTAAGAGTATTGAAACAAAGTTGTAGAAAATTTTATAAGATTTTTAGAATGTCCACAATCATATTATTTTGATGTATATAACTCCAGTTATGATTAAAACAAGTAGCTGTTGTTTTATAATTCGGTAAATAAATTACAGAAGTGTTTGCTTAAGTAAGAGAGAAAAGATATGCACCTAGTCAGTAGAATAGGATGCACTTATTATTACTTTGACACCATGCTGTTGAAATTACTTACAAGGATGCATTCATCACTTCTTATCATATTATACGTGTCGTCATACATGCATTCGCAATATCTTATTTCATGATCATGCATATAGGGTCGACCGAGGAGATAACGTTGCTAGAATTCAATGAAGAAGAGGAAGGGGATCAGCAGGAGAATCTTAAAGCCACAGCTCTAGAAGAAGAGGGGCAGACTTCATAAGAGCTCCCTGAGTGCCCAGATTACCGCCCCACCTCTTTTCTCAAAGACAAGCCCCGGAGCATTCTAAGTCTCCTAGTGTTTTACAAAATATTACTTGAGTCCTTTATGATTGATACATTAGGTTATAAGAGTTGACTAGAAACACTTGATGCATGGAACTACCTTGTCCAAATATATATACCTTTACCCTGTATAGGTCCATGATCGAATATACACTTAGCCATGCTTAGACCGGTAGAAGTCGGGTGATTTCCTATCACCTGCGAGATATAGGTGGATACCAAAGCATGATTGGCTATATTTGCTATCGTGGAAAAGAACCATGTGGTAATGTAAATGGAGGCCAGGCAGAGTCTATGTGTAGGCTGACTCATGTGATCATATCTGTACCGATCAAGGACCGTACTATTGTTTGAACTTTTGACAAGATTGAACGCATGCCTATCACTTAGCTAGCTGAATAACTCATTCCGACCATGAAGCCGAGTAGCTCAACTCAAGTCGGGCCCCGCTCTATTAGAGTGCGCACTCTGGATGGCAGTAAGGATGTACGGGGAGCCAGACGTGAGCCTAAGGGCAAGCCGGGCCTGAACGTCCTAGCAGTTGGTTGTCCCTAATTGTGCGGCGCTGGGCGAACCCACGAAATGTGAACGTGAGTTGTACCAAAGGTGACCGTTGATCTGGTCTGTCTGGGTTTGTGTTAGGAATAAATTCCCAGCTGGTTAAAATCGATTCGAAACGCCGTCTATCTCGGATAGTGAGAAACTTGGCTAGCTTCAACATCGTAGTAATTGTATTATGGAATGTGATGGTTTGGATAAACATGGAATTACTACACTGGCTATGGTTACTATTGTATGCTCTTAAAATGATATACCACATGTTTGGCATAGGATAGTTGCTAATCTAGAGATGAATAGCTATAATTAACTTGACGACCGAAGTATAATTGTATAATTAAGTTAATCGCTTTTTATGCAAAATGTTGTTAAGCTACCTCCACTTATATAGCCTTGCATAATCTTTGGAGTCATTTTATTTCTGGTTTATGACGGGTAAGTATAGCAAAGTACCTTCTCGTACTCAAGATTTTATTCCCATTATTGCAGATGGTACCGTCTATCATAGCTATTGCAAGAATTGCTTCTATCCCGCCATGGATGAGGAGTGAGCCTTGGGCAACCATCTTTAATAATCCTTCTATATGCTTTTGTGGATGGTGATTATGTGTTGGCATTGTATTTGAACTATGTTGGAAATGCTACTTTCGAACTTTACTTTGCTTCCGCTACTATCTATCAAACTTGGTTTGTAATAACTTTATTTCGTACTCTAAGAAATGAACTGTATCTGTGAACTTTATGTAACGTGTGACATGTATGTTGAATCATGTATGATCTTGGTTGTATGTGGATCGTTTATTGAGACCCATCGTGGTACTCGACAGACTACCGGGTTTATATGGGCTCAAGTATGATAGTGCGACCGCTTGCGGGCTGCCATTGTACTTGTGCTCTTATAAATTGGTCGGTTCTGCGACAGCGTCTACTGCTCCCAAGAAACTATGCCCCCACTTTGCGTCTCTATCCGCCTGCACTACATACCCCCTCTGCTTTTCGCTCGTGCCCCCTTCGCTTGCAGTACTCGCATGTCACGTGGGGACTACCTGTGCCCCTACCGCCATTGCCCTCCGCTTCCCGCACCCACTGTCGAGCAGCGCTCCATCCCTCCGCTCCCCACGCGCATGCATGACGCCCAAGCAGCTGCAGCATCAGTTGTGACAGGTGAGTCACTTTGCAACATGTTCAACATCCCGAACTACTTTTGAAATATCCAGATAAAACACTTGCAACATTCGTACGAAATAGCTGAAACACTTACAATAAGCGTCGAAAACACTTGCAAAAGCATATGAAAACTCTTGAAAACCATTGAAAACATATGCAACGTCTAGATAAAATAGTTGCAATATACGTGTGGAACATATACAACATCCAGATGAAATACTTGCAATGAATGTCTAAAAAAATAGATGAAACATTTGGAACATACACTTGAAACAGACGTATATACCCATTGCAACATTTGTAACATTAGGATCTACTTTTGCAACATCAAGATGAAACACTTGCAACATCCGGATGAAACATCCGAAACACTTGAAACATAAGCTTGCAACATGCGCTAGGCAATGTCACGTTGCTGCTTGGACGAGGTACCCGAGCAGCGTGGGCGCGCCGGTGAAGGAGAGGTCGCGAAGGTCAAGAGCTTCCACACGCCGAGGTCGAGGTCCCCGCCAGGGAGGTCCACGTTGATGAGAACCTGAAGGAGGTCGTCGTTGTCGTCCCCCGCGCCGCTGAAGACGTTTGACTCGTCGACCACGCCGGCATCGACGAGGTTCTGGAGGAGTGGGTGCGGCGTGGAGAGGTTCTGGAGGAGGAGTGAGCGCGGCGTGGCCGCAAATGCAGCGCGGAGAGGGATGGGGCACCGGGCGGAGTAGGGCGGACACCCAGTGCGTTGAAGCCGCGATGAGCGAAGCGAGTGGGGATTTCCGTCGGTGGGGGTTATGTCGCTTGGTAGAGATGAAGGAGAGAGGATAGAGGGAAGTAGGCTGATTGTTGTTGGGCCCAATTCGCTGCGTAAGCCTAGGAATGAGGCGCATCCGGATGCACATGCCCGGACGGAAGCCCTAATCATAGCATTAGTGTAGAATCATCTAGTGGGATGATCGTGGGTGGAAATTTTTTTGACGTAAAATATTAGTGCTTTTTCCTGAACTGCCCACAAAATGCTCGATTCTAAACCTATATCATGTTTAATTTAATATATACAATATATTTTCTTCTGCTAAAAATTAGGTCTTATCACTAATTAAATCTAGAAAATTTTTAAATATTGCAGATCATGAATTTATTAGGGTGTTATAGTCACCACTAGAGATAGCGCATGAACGTTGATGCGGTCAAAATTAGGGAAGAAAGTGGCAGGCGGTGGGCGGCACCACCAACGGCGAGATCACCAGCGAGGTCAGGTGGTGGCGGTGGGATTTGGAGTTAGGGTTTTCGGTTTCAGAGGTCTGTCAGTCGCCTTAGAAGGGGCCGGCGGTGGTGGCAGATTGAGGGGTGGTTAGTAGGTGGGTGGTGTGGAACATCCGGTGGGCCAGAGCCAGTGCGGGAATGAAAAAAAAGTGTTGTCTCCATCCTCCGATTAGGAATAAGGGCGAAAGAAACTACAGCATTGGCCGATGGATGGTGGGTGGCACAATCGACGGTAGCGAGGGTGGTGAGCGGCACGACCAACAGTAGCGACTCTGTTGGCCGAGGTCGGTAGGTGCAGCCAACAGACGGACGGGTGGGGTGAGAGGTTGAAGACGCAGGGTGGGGGCAAGTAACTGTGTGTCGCTTAGAGCTTGTTTGGATCCCATGATCTAAAGTTTAGCCAACTTCACAAAAACTTTATACCGCACAAGTGAGCTAAAGTTGTCTAAAATTTTGTCCTCAACTTTGAGCAAGTAAACTTAAGACTAAAGAATCCAAACAGGCCCCTACTCTCAATGCAATCTGGTTAAGAACGCCCGATCCATCGTCTCAAAAAATTCGCTCTGTCACATTTCTAAACTCTAGATTCCAAACCAAAGCACCTATCATAGCTGCTTTGGTTGGGATCATGCGGCTAATCAGTGCAAGAACATGGATGACGATGTATCTCCACGAGACTTGTACTTGAACCACACTCTTCAAGCATCTTAAAAAGTGGAGTGGGTGTTTCTTTACCTGCTTATTATGGTAGACATTGCTTCGGATGCTGCAAAGTGAGGTGCATCTGCATTGTGATAAGGAATGTGAGTGAACCTTCTTAAGGCTGCCAAGGCCATCACTTTCTTGTATACAATTCCATGCCTAGAGCAAAAAGGCAAGGTGGATGTTCAGCTTTCAGATATGCCTGCCGAGTGTGAAAGGATGATTTCATGACATGGCACCGTCACAGAGGCTTCAACTCTAATATGCTTTTTTTTTCTCTTCACCATATTAGATGTAAATGAATGCAATAAGAAAAAAAAAACTAGCCAAGAGACACCAACCTAACGTAACCACCGTCAGCTGCAAACTTGAATATCACTGGTGCTAGGCTGCTAGCAAACAGCAGAATAAAATTTCATGGTCAGAATACATGGCATCAGCAGTATTCTTATTTGACGCATCATGGCCATTTTAGTTACTGTAAATGCTTAGGTGCCCTAATCATGGCGGTGTCGGTCATGGATCACAAATGATAGCTTCTAACAGCCACAAGCAAGGTTCCTGTCATACTCATAGCACTGGGGCTCATCCGACAATCTGAGCCAGTTAGTTGCGGAATTGCCATCAGGACATCTGTAGGATGAAAATGAACTACTAAAAGTTCAGAACTGCATTTGTGCTAGGCTGCTGGGTCAGCTTGGGATTCAGACAGTATGAATGATACATGCACGCTTGACAAGTGATGTTACAGACATGTGGAAGACTGGATGCCAGCATGTGATGCTTCCATATGACCAAGTGGTGCTGATGCCATCTGCAGCAGAATCCTTTGGAGGAATCAGACAAAGATGTACTACTTGAATCGCAGCAGTTCTATTATTTTGAGACTTTTCTTGGGACTCTTCAATGAACTCATGAAACTGGTTGAGATTTAGGGGGACCAAGAAATTTGAGGATTTTTAATTAAATGGGGTCCCCTTTTGAAATATTCTGGGTTTAATCGAACTGTAAATTTCAGCTAAAGTAAAGTTGTACACAAAACTGCATTTGGAGAAAATTACTATATAAAACAGAAAAAACATGATGCTATTGCCTCACTGTCATTGTTAACAACTATCTATGCAATCAAATGCAATTTCAGTGTTAGCATGAAAAGGGTCAGCAAAGGTTCGTGAAAGTAAAATTTACTGAGCCTCCAATAGGAACCAATTCATATGCAGCAGCAATGATAATAATAGCATAAGCTGTGCTCATTCTTTTCAATTTGGTGATGCTATTGACAGGGGCATAGCAGTTACTGAAATACAGGAATCTACATGTACACCCCCAGCCTTTGGCTATCAGCGGAAATGGTGCTAAACTGTACCAGAACCACACTAAAAAACTTCAAATTCAAGGTCCTCGGAGTTGCTTCTGAACTCCAGGCACTTGCCTTCTTTCTTCCGCTCTTTCGCAAGAGTCACGACGTTGCAAGGTTGTGTCTCTGGAGGAGCAGCAGACCGAATCAGAGCCCAATTCAAGCCTTCAAAGAAAGGGTGCTGCTTTATCTCAGCAGCTCCTCTCAATGATCCAAATCTGTTCTCAGGCTCCTTCACCAGTAAACCTCTGATCAGATCTTTGGCGTTGCTGCTCACAGATGGATTGTCTGGGAACCGGAGATTCTGTGAGATCACATTTGCCAATGTTTCATCGTTCCCAGGTCCTCTGAAGGGTGTCTTGCCATATAAAAGTTCATAAAGGAAGACACCAAAGGTCCACCAGTCAACAGCGCTTCCATGGCCACCCCCTTTGATGATTTCTGGTGCAAGGTACTCATGTGTGCCAACAAAGGAATTAGATCGTGCATCAGTAGGCTCTACAACAAGCTGCGGAAGCCTTTTCTGGGAGGATTTAGGCTTCCGAGGCTTTGGAATTGATGGTAGGCGTGGTGTGAAGCAAGATGTCTGGGCACAAGAGGGTTGCTGGAGGCAAGATGAATTGATGCAGTAGTTCTCTGCACAAGGTCCTGTAAGTTTCCTTGGTTGGTGGTTCGCTGTAATAGAAGATGACCGAAGGAGCACAGGATTCACTGAGCACCTCAGTGAAAGGTCAAAGTCCGATAACATTATATGCCCATCTTCACGGACCAGAATGTTCTCCGGCTTTAGATCACGGTATATGACCCCTAGCATGTGAAGATATTCCAAAGCAAGGAGAACTTCTGCAACATAAAACCTACAATGCAACCATTTCATCACTATCATAAACGATCAAAGTACAACAAACTAGTTGAGAACTGAATGAATGTACAAGAAGGCGAAACAGGCCATGCATAATTCACAAGCACAACAGAGTAGAAAAATATAAAACAGAAGTTACAGGTCAATGGTTAACTCTTAACAGTAAGTTATTACTGTTGCAAAAAGAATGCCTATGGCATTGTTTTTGTGATAAGCTTATGGGCACTGAATGAGATGCCTGACAAACCAACCAAAACTGTACTCTCGAGTGCCTACAACTACATTCCCAGGTAACAGTTACAATGCCTGACAAACCAATTAAAGACTGAAGTGCCTACAACAATATGCCCAGATAACAGTTACAATGAAGGCACAAATCCAAGATCCTAGCGAAATGATCAATCAGACAATTTAGCTATTTGTGCAAAAGAACATAGCAGATCGCATTGCGCCAGCCGTCTAAGTGAATGAATTGGAAAGAACAAAGGAATAATGAAATGAGACGACTCTTTCTTGAACAGTTTCATAAGCAGATCTTTCCCTCCACACCAATCGCAAGTTTTTTTTTTTATTCCTTCCGTATATCGTCCTCACCCCTTAAAGATAGGTTTTGAAAAACATTTTTCATGTCATTCCCATTTAGGTTCGATTTGGATCTCTCTGTTGGTTCCCTTTCCTCCCGAAACTGTTCCTCGAAATGATAAAGAATCATGGTACACTTGAATTGTATTATTTAAGTGCTTATTGCTTGCCAAAAATCCTACTTCTACAATGGGTAGGTCACCGAGTTATTCAAATAAGTCATGTTTTCTGTGCTTTTCCCATGTTATAACTTCCGTACCAATTCAATCAATCCAGAATGGATCAGTTACATTCTATTAGGGAGCCTAGTCTTGATGCTTCTGTGTGGTATTCATTCTTGTTTGGCTCTTGGAGTCACATCCTGCAGTGGTTGGAACAGTTCACAAAATCCAACCACTTCACCTACTTTATTGCCCGCAACCGTTTCCGCACCTCTATAGAAACAAAAGGGTTTCATGTTCTTTCATCCAATGGGTATTCCTCTCCATGTGTATTTGAAACTCAAAGGAGTGCAAATACAACTTCATAGTTCTCTCAAGGAGATATTGACTTAAAACAGCAAGTATGAGCTAAAATCTTCATCTGGCTACATGGGTAGCTTTAAACATGCAACTCTAATCTTGGTGATAAACAAGAAAATCAGATTGAAACAACTTTGTAAAGTAGACAGTGTACAGTAGTATATTGGTCATTGCATTTAACTTGTGGTGACTAGGCAAATTTAGTCCTAGAAGAATTACCAAAGTCAGAAAAGGAACAGAGAAAACCATGGAGACATCTAGTGCACTGATTCCACTGAATATAAAATAATGTTTAAGTTTTAAGTATTGGTGGGAATTTACCTTGCTGCCGGCTCTGGAAAGCTTTTACCAGGTTGTCTTTGACGAAGCACATGCAAGTCACCGCCTGGACAGTACTCCATGACCAAGCATGAGAGATTGTCTGTCGTAAAATGGGCATAAAGAGTTGGGAGAAATGGGTGATCTAGCATTTCTAGTATCTCCCTCTCAGCCTGTGCTCGTAGCATCTTCTTTCTATTAATAAGGTACTCGATGTCCATAACCTTCAAAGCAAATAAGCAATCTGAATCAACCAACTCAGCAAGATATACAGTCCCAATGTCCCCACAACCAAGCCTCTTCAGAAGCTTGAAATTGTCGAGTCCTAAGGAACCCTGTTGCAATGCCAACTGACGAATGGTTAGCCAGCGCAGATCCTTTGCCATGTGTGGCCTGTTACTATAGCCACACAATCCAAATTGGCTCTCGCCGCTGATACTTGTGCTACAACCATACTCACTAATGCTGCTCTTTGAATTCTGGGAACACTCGCCAATTTCCTCTGCCAACCACTCGGAAGATGTTCCATCAGATTTTTCTGGCCCTGGAGTTGATTTCTCTTCTTCTGCACAGCTGGCGGGATTTGTAACACTAGATGTTGAAGAGCAGCTTGTTGATGCGAGGGAGACTGACTCCTTTGAAGAGCAGAACTTAGTACTATTCGAGGAATCACCCAACGAAGATGGTTCTTCTTTCACTTTCTTCTTACCGGAAGGCTTGCATCGAAAGACTGGCTTGACAAGTCGGGATGTAGTGATAGGTTTGCTCAAGATTGGGACTCTGGGAGAGCCATCATCAGTAGCTGCAGAAAATTTACTTCCTAGTTTACCATTTTCCACCAAGGAAGTCTCGTTATCCATAGGGTCACCACTGATGACATCTTGGATTCTGATCTTCCTAATCTCAGCAGAGGTTGATGAAGCAGAACAGATAGAGGTAGAGGTGACTGCACTTCCATCAGCTGTCTCAAATTCACATTCTTCGCTGAACTCACTCGTACCTCTAGATGAACTCTTATCAATCTTCTCTGGAGTGAGCGATATTTCAATCAGGTTCATCTTCTCATCATCATGCAGAAGACCCTCGGAACTACTTTGGACCATCAAAGAGGCATAAAGCCTGTGGATAGTCCCAGCTTCGGATGAACTTGAAGATCCAGGTGACATTGACATCCTCTTCATTGCAGCCATTTCCGATGCCTGGGAAATGCATAGCCTTCTCAGCGCTTGCTTCATATTAACAGTCTTGGAGGATATCCCGATGCCTGCACTTTGAGACAACCCAGACCTAGCTGGTTTCTTGAGAACACTCTTACCCAGCGCATCTCCACCTGTACTGCCAGGACTAAGCGCCCTTCGGAAGGTCCTGCTATCGATAGCTTTAAGAAGCTGGTTGAGGTCATCTTCCACAGGATAATCATGATATTTGCCGCGCTTCTCCTCATCTTTGAGTTTAATATGCAGCAAGCTGGATCCACCAAAGGGTGTACTGTCGAAATCCTCGGTGGACTCAACTATCTCAGAGCTACAGCCAAACGACCCCATGGCCCAATTAGACTGATTCAACACTGGTAGACAAGGAGTACGCCAACTCAGTCCGTCGCCGGCAGGGGCATCCTGGGCAGGAAAGTCATAGTACAATACCTGCACCTTTCACTGAACGTCTTCCAAGATGAGAGCACCGGGGAGCTCCCAAAAAAGCAGGCCTTTTTTTAATGACAAGCGCAGCAACCAGTGCCCACCCTGCAAAGATCATAAGATCCAGAGTTAGTGATTGAGACATGGCAACAGCTACGTCTTTGGCTGTGCCTTCGTAAACGATCATAAATTTTACGCCAGAATAGTATTTTTCTCTCACGCAAACAAACCAACCAGCCGAACCAGCAATGATACGATCCAGCACCCGAACAGGCTGAGTCAGAGGCGAACCAGCCAGCAGTACTGCTGAGGAATTTTAGAAAAGAAATTCAGAGGCGAGCACGCAAGGCGCCAAGGAGAAGTATACACTTGACAACCGAATCAACCGAAGTCACAACTGGCAAGCAAGGATAGTGCAAAATCAAGAACTTGGGAAGCCACAGTTTAGGGGAAAACAAAGGCCAGATTCTCCACAAAGAACCCATTTTCACTCACCGTTTCGAATCAGCACTCAGCAGGCAGAGGAAACGAAAGCATAGACAGAGAGAGCTGGCTCTCGCAGACCAGACCGGTTAAATCTACTAAAAACCGGGGAAAAGGAGAGGAAAAATCGAAACTTTTCTGCTCAAGAAGAAACACACGAAGCTAACTCCAGATCCAGACGGCGGCGGCGCCGACTCGGCTCCAGCGACACCGCATTTCGCGGAGCCGCTACGAACCCCGCCGAAACAGCAAATTCGCAACTAATCTGAACCTAGCCTCGCCCATGGACCGGATTTGGGATCGGGAAAACGGCGCAAGAGCGGAGCTGGAGGCTGATGAAGCTTACCAGGAAATGCCGGTCCGGATCTCCACGCGTTGGAGGGGGAGAAGCGGCGGCGGAGTGGTGCCGGTGGCGCTGCGTCCTAGGGGGACGAGCTCAGCTGCTGCTACTCTTGGGAATGGCGGCTTCGGAGAAGGTGTACTGGTGTAGAGAGGGCAAGGGAGCGAGAGGGAACAGAGAGAGGAGGAGAGAGGAGAGAGGAGAGAGAAAGGGGTAGAGAGAGAGAGGAGACGGGTGCGCCCCACGAAGACGAATCGGCATAAAAGGCATCCAGGATCCTCCGTGCAGAGGCCGCCTCATGTGCCGTTTGGGCGCGTCCTCAGCCGTCCAATCAAGGGCTACATTCACTCGAGCTTATCAGACAGAATCAGTTCTACTTTTTTATTTATAAAATAATATTTCTTTTTTACAATAAATTAGTTTTACAAATCAATCACAGCAGCACTAAGTTCTGCCGAATAGGGCTAAGATCTGAACGGCTGCAATTGTTGGCTGTTTTACCCTTTCCATCACAAAAAGAATACAATTATAGGTTTTGATTAAGTCAATGTTTTTAAGTTTGATCAAGTTTGTAAGAAAAATGTCAATATTTATGACTCTAATTAGATTTATTATGACAATATGTTGCATTATCAATGTAATGGTACTTATTCGGTAATATAAATGTTACTAATTATATATATATATGTATATATATTTGATTAAATTTAAAATTGTTTGAGTCCTCAAAGAAAATAGAGAATTATATTCTTTTTGAGACAGATAAGTTGAGGAATTTAGACGAAAAA
The DNA here is from genome assembly GCF_019320115.1 of Miscanthus floridulus. NCBI lineage: Eukaryota > Viridiplantae > Streptophyta > Magnoliopsida > Poales > Poaceae > Miscanthus > Miscanthus floridulus. The sequence continues at coordinate 55,974,253 of NC_089594.1, forward strand.
TGGAACAACATTCAATCACAAAATCCCACAATGATTAGACCTCACTGTTCCAATTTTCCCCTGCAAAATAGATAAAGTTGTATATATCATGAAAAAGAGAACCAACCAGCTAGATGGAGACATACATAAACAGGTCCATTTGCTCGAAGAAAAGGAGACATATAGATCGATCAAGAGACGTCATGCCTGATCACAAACTCAAACCGCTCATAAACACGCTATGAAGTTTATATGTGGTGTCTGCAAACATATTTAATCTTCACCTAAAGGTTTAAGAAGTTTTCCCCGACAAATAAGGAGTAACTTAGCTATCATCGCCCTGTGATTGCTGAGCATCGTAAGTTACTTGCAAGTACTTGCAAGTGTCTCTTTCAAAAAAAAAGAAGAAGTTGCTTGCATAATGTGCAAAAGATCTTGACCAAATTGCTGGATTTTGGTAGACTTTTAGTGTTGGGGGTTTGCTACTTTGGAATACAATGGAGGCAAAGAAGTTGGGGCCTGAAGAATTTGTCCATCTTAGGAGGTGAGGGGCTGTGTCACACACGCTGAAAGTGATGTAACTGAATTCTGGTTATCTTACAAATAATGTGAACTTGAACATACACATAAAAAAGTAATTAAGAGAATGAGCGCCGGCATTCCTGTGGGAATCCAAAAGAGTAGTGAAGTATTTCAAAATAAAATCATGGAGAAAAATAATACAATGTGATGTTCATATAAAACAGGGTCTCTCTTTATATATATTTTTAAAGAATTCATTATTGGACATTTGTGACACGTTTGTGTGTGGATGGGAAACCATGGCAAGAGACAAGTACAGCCATATTGAACGCCTTTGTATACACGCAGTGCCACACATATCTGGTCCAGAGAAGTCTACGTTGGTTTTTGCCAGTTTTCGTACGTCCTTCAGACATACAGTCCGTTCGGTTGGGCAAAATCGGCTGGCTAGGCTGCTGTTCGCTGGGCTGATCAGCCCAGCCGTTCGGTTGGCCCAAGTCCAGCCGAACGACTGTAAAGCCAGCTTTCCACCGCGTCCCTCAGTCCCTCACTCACTCACTCCGAACGGCAGCGTAGTCCTCCCTCCCTCACTCCGTCCCCCGCGCCCCCACGCCTAGGGTTTCCGCCGCGCGGGTCGCCGTCGACGTGAGCTCCGCTTCTCGGTTCCTTCCCCGGCGCCGTCGAAACCATCAAGTTTGTTGAAGTAGAGCACCGCATCCCCCCTTCAACCCGCCGACATCGCCGCTCTTCCGACGGCAAGCAGGTACCCCCGGATCCGAGTTCACCTCCCTCCCTCCCCACCTGTTCGGACGCCGCTGTCGTACCCACCTTCTGGATCCGACGCCGCTGTCGTCCCCCCTCCCCCACCCCCGACTGGATCTGACCCCCACGTGCTCCTATTACAGCTGAGCCCGCCCGCCGCTAACGGATCCGCCTCTCAGTTCGCCAGATTCGCTAGCCTTTTTGCCGGATCCGCCACACTGGCAGCGTCGTCCGCTTCATCCTGCTCCTCTCCTGAAGGTAGGCACTGCATCCACCGTTCAAAACGTGCGGATACTTCTGGCAAGGCAAGTCCCCTTGTATTACGACCTAAATCTCCTGTTTGTTATTCTTACAAGTGCTGCAAATTTCCTTGTATGCTACATTCATCATACCATACAATTTGTAAATGCCAACAGATGTCCATTGACCGTGCTAACTAGGATGAAGCCACCTTGAGGACCTTTCTCGAATTAGTCATAGAACAGAAAAACCTCTTGCACTGGAACCAACGAGGCCTCACGGCCATCGGGTGGTCAAATATGTATCCACAATTCGAAAACAAAATAAAGTTGGGTTATGAAAAGAAACAGCTTCAGAACAAGTTGAGTGACCTGAAGCGGTCATATTTCGCTTGGCGCGACCTTTAAACCCACACTAGCCTGGGTCGTGACCCAATCACAGGAGGTGTCGCAGTTGACCCCTCATTTTTTGAGGATGGCAACGGGGTACTTCCTTCCACCTATTTTCTTTCTAACCCACTGACTACCAAGTATTAGGGATGGTCCTATTCTATTCGTCCTAACTTGTGGAACCATGGCACGTGTGCAGGAAAATAGCCAATCGGCTGCGCAGCGGACCAAAGTTCCCAAAATGCCTTGACCTACTAGTCACTCTTTGGGGACGCACCCCCCGTGAACAGGGCACATTGCTCATTGCTGGTGGACATCATCGTGAGAGGACACCAAGTACTCCTACTAATGAAAGTCCACACGACATGTCCTAGGAACCTGTAGCACAGTGTTGGCCAGTCCTCTAAGAGAACCAATAGAGAACATTCCATCAACAGCCCTCCTAGTAAGAAGACTGTTTCCATTGATGAGTGCCTTGAAGACCTGACCCAGTTCATTAAGACCCATACGCAGCATAAGGCCGAGTCAAGCAAGCACGACGAGGAGATGGCCAAAGTGAAGCAGATTATGAAACAAGATGGTTTGCCCGAGTCTGATCCTGCGTTTGCTCATGCTTTAGTTGTTTTCAAGAACACAATGGACCGTAGGAACTTTTCTGACCATGGAAATGAAAGAGGGCCGCATGAACTTGATTGAGGCCTGCTGGGAGGCTCTGAGAGCCAGATCAAAGTAGTTGTTGTCCCAATGAACGTTCCTTCTATGACAGTCTATGTAGTTCTATGTTCGAATTGTGCATGTCGAGGATGTATGTTCGGCCTATGTTCATTTCGTTTGCTACTGTTATTGTAATGTTCCCTAGACATTGTTTGGTTAGTTGCATCGATGTGTTGTGGCCTGTTGCCTGAACTTTGTGTGCTCGTTGTTTTTCCCTAATCGAAATAAATTGTGTTATGTGATGTACATATGTTGGTTGTTGGTTGACCTACATTTCGTAACAAGACAAGACTCTATTAATTGGTGTTCTCTGTTACCTTTAAATCTCTCTTATTGTGACTTATCACACTGACCTACATTTCTAGTTTTAAGTGGTGGGGTTGTTTCTCTGGGCCATCGCATCGGCTGCAGTTGTGCACGTTGAAAAACTGAAGGTATTTGTGTATGCACTTGCTCTAGTATTTTCAAACTATGAAGTCCTACTTGTTTGATTTTTAAGATAAGTGTATTTCATAGCAGGACAGCTTGTAAGACAATTACTTTTCTAGAGGTAATTTGTAAGTAAAATAATAGCAATTGTAATTACAAGATGCCGCTGCTGTAGTCTTTGTAAATTAAACTAGCAGGGCTCTTATGTCTCTAGTTTGGTACTTCCAGGAATCAAACTTAAATAGAGAAGCTGTGATCCTTGGATCAATTCTCATTATAGAAGCTTATAATTTACTTTTTCTGCTAATTCAAGAGAGTATTGATGATAATCCTACCTGAAACTCACATATGGCTATGGTACTTAGAACAACATTTGTTACATTTGTCTTTAATTACCAATGATTATAAATACTCCACTGACCAATGCTATTGTTTGTCAGTGTTCTAATTTGTATGTCATTTGCTCTTTCTTATCTTATCATGCTCTTGCAGATGAGCAGCTCCAAGGACTCCTACATCAGCGACACCTCCAACGAAGGCTCACAAGTTTACAACGTGGTGGCTGCTGCTGTCCTCGTTGCAAGGTTAAAAGCAACAGTGGCCAATGCGGCTCCAGTGGTCAACCCTGCCCTCCCCTTCCAAAAGATGAGCGGGCGGCAGTGGATGCAACTAAATCTGCAAAACGAGCAAAGGTGCAAAGAAAACCTACGTATGTCTCCTAATGCTTTCCTACATTTGCACAACATTTTAGTTGAGTACGGATTGAAGGGTACATAACAGACAGGATCCATAGAAACTTTTAGGATTATATGTGTGGACTTGTGCTCACAATGGGGCAGCTAGAAGGAGCAGGGATAGATTTGAGCGGTCTTTAGATACTATTAGTAGGAAGGTTACTCATGTGGCCGAGATTATTAGTAGATGGGCAAACAGTATTCTAGTTCTAGTTGATAGAAGTTATGCTGGAGTGCATGCTAAGTTTTTTTACATATGCACCATTTTTTGATGGGTGCATTGGGGCGTTGGATGGAACTCATATTAAAGTGTAAGTGAATAAGGAGGCCAAACTTGACTACATAAACAGGAAAGGAGATGTAACAATTAATGTTTGTGCCATTGTTGACATGGATATGCGCTTCACGTTTGTGGGGGCCGGGATGGCGGGGTCGCTGCATGACATGGCCGTACTAAGAGAATGTTGGCAGCAACCATCGTTCCTGCATCCACCAGTAGGTTAGTGAGTAGTGCCATGCAATACTTGTCCCATTTTTCTTACTTGATTTTGAGGAAACTGAAACTGTTTAAAACTGAAATGTTGCATGTGTTGCAGGACACTACTATCTGGTGGACGTTGGATACGTGCCGGAGACTGGCTACTTGGCTCCATTCAAGAATACAAGGTACCATCTGGATGATTTTAGGGGTGTAGACATGGACACATTATCTAGACAAGAGAAATTTAACTTCACTCATTCAAGCCTCCGTAATGTCGTCGAAAGGGCATTTGGGGTTCTCAAAGCCCGTTGGCACATATTGAATGGGGTACTCATAGGGAAAAGCAAAATATGATTATTATGTCATGCTTTGCATTGAACAATTTTTTACAGAATCGTGAGATTGGAGTTGGTTCGCCTACATACCCAGCGTCGGATTGGGTTCAGATCAATGCTAATTCCACTATGTCATTAGTGAGGGAGTACATATCTGTGGCTCTCTAGGAACAATGATGCAACAAAGGTGATTAAAATTAAGATGCCAAGTACTTCAATTAAAGTTAGCCATCCCTTGTAATTGTGCCAATAATATAGACTGGGTTATGCTTCCCTTAGTGGCCATTAATATAGAATGGGTTCTTCTTTTGTTATATAGGTTGCTCTGGAGACACTTGTGGTGGCACATAGGCTTCTTTCTAAAGGTGATCCTGCATTCTGTGAAGAGTTTCTTATATTTACAGTTGTATACAAAGAGTTTTACATCATTATGTAGTGCTGGCACTTGGCCAATTAGTGGTCTGGTGACCACAGAAAAGGAATGGTGTGCATCAGTTGCCGGGCTGGCATCATGATGCATTCCAATCATCCAATGTGCAGTTGATCAGTTGTACAAACACATTCTTGAACAAACACCTTTCTTGTTTGCCTATGCAGCTCCTACTTGTTGCTCAGTTCTTTGGTTTGTAACCTGCTTTGGCTGCTCGAGTTAGTGAATGTTATGTTGGTCAATGTTGCTTTGATCTCACAAGCAAATTCTTGGTGATAGCTTCTTGACCAAACAGGTCACATGCTTTTGCTGCATCACAGAGGACCTAGCTGTGTATCAGGAATTCAGAATATAGAGTTGCTAATCTAGTAATCTAACTCTACACGGAGGATGGAAACCTCCCATATGCTCCTTGAGTTTAATTATTCTAGGTGCTGTATATGGATCATGTTATTGGATTGGTTGTTCAATACTAACACCACATTTGGGTTCTGCTTTAGGGTCAATATATAGTCGACTCTTCATTTTTTTACTTCCTCTGTGTCAAATGTATCCTAGTCAACTTTGTGGAGAACAGAAACATAGGGTTCTTTCATTGTATCCTTTAGCTTCAAGTTAAAAAAAGATTATGGCTACTAACTTCATCATATTGCTTTACTGGCATGCAAAGCATATTATGTATGAAATATATAATACGTAGTAGTTATTTTTCTTACTGTTATGTTTATGCTGAATGTGGCCTAATATCCTTTCTCGTCTTGACAGGTCACACTCATTGCTGTTGTTTGCAGCTGTATCGCTCAGTGTATTGTAGATGGTAACTATAGAGAATTAAGATTCATGGAGAATTAAGATCCTCCATGGCATGTTGTTTAGCAGTCAAAGTACTGGCTAAGCATTTTTCTTATGCATATTTGTTCTAGTAACTAGTAAGCATAAGGATTCTTGCACCTGTTATTCTAATAAACTTGTTCTGCCCTCATTCTGGGTCAATTAAGAGAATACCACCAGTGTTAGATTGCAATATGGCCTGGAAAGTTTTTAGTACGTAGTGCTGTGTTGTATGCTAATGGTTAACAACTTGAGCTGTTGTATTGTTATTTGAATGGATCATGCGTTTGGCGCCATTGAATGGATGTGGTGTTGGCGCCATTTTTTTTGAATTGTGCTGGATGTGGTGTTGGCGCCTTTTTTTTGAACTGAGCTGGATGTGTTGTTGTCAGTCTGCCGGTGACTGGATGGAACTGTGCTGGCTGTTTTTCCCTGTACCAGCTGGTTTCCAGCAGCAGCCGGTTCATACCAGCCGAACCCGCTGATAAATGGATGTCCTTTAGATGTTGACAGAGCTTGACTAAAGATTTTGGGTTGATACATTTTATTTTAGAAACATAATAATGGAATTATAATACAACGATACTAGTATATTTTAAATACAGATCATATTAGTTAGGTAAATAACTAATTGCATCTTTAAGTGTTGCCTAAATCTCAAGTCACTTTATTAACCGGCAAATATGCACATGTATTTGTAGATAAACAAATATACGTGTGTAAACAAGTGGTTTTCGTTTTTAATATTGTCGTACATGATGTATATATATATATGTAAATCTAATGTACTTTATTATGAACCGGCAAATTTGTTCACGGGACAGGGCAGCGCACATTTCTCCGGCCGGCTATTACGTACTCACGTACACGGTTACGTCTTTGCCGTCATGCCGTTTGTGTGAAAAGGTGACGCGTACGTAGAATAATTTAGGGACATGCTACGTGAAAAAGTGAATCTTCGTCGGTAACTGCAACGACCGACTGACTGATTGATCGATGCACGCGGATTTGGTGGATTGGTTGAAGCATTCATACATTGGTCTCATCAGCTTGCTATATATACTAGGCCGGATACTTTGTGGCTGAATTAAGAATGGCAGCTTGGCGTCGTTACTTAACAAACCCATTCATTAGCTTCCGTTCTCTTGTGCTACGGATAATAAGATGATAATTTGTGTTATCTTATTTTCCGTAAACCCATTCATTAGCTTCCGTTCTCTTATTGACTTTTAGTGTTCGGCGTTATTGGCTTGAAATTCAATCATCAGATGCAAACATTCAGCAAAGGCACAGGACCATATTTGTATGCTTCTTGAAAATCCCTTACTATTTACCATACACATGATGGACCCTTCCTAATATAATCCCTAGGGTGCTCAGCTCAGCCCCTTACGTGGTGCAACCCAAATGGTAGAGATTTGACTAACTTTTAGAGGCACCAACGCTAAAGAATAAGTGAACGAGATGACCACTTTGATGATTCTTTTATATAATAAAGCAAAAGTTTTATTGATCCCTGACAATCACATTAAGGTAATAGCAATTGAACTAGTACCACTTTTTGGCCTCTGCAAAACTAGGACATATTGACATAGCCTATGGTTATTGCAGGATAACACCATAGCAACATACATCAGCGAGCTACAACACACAACATATGACATATTTGCTGGTTGGTTTCTGGACTGATAAGCCCGACTTGTGCTGGTTTGTTATGAGAAGAAAACACTCTGATAAACCCTGGCTGAAATCAACAAACGAACAGGCTGATAATCTTCAATATCGTATACTGTCATAGCAATACATGGACTGAGATGAAGCCACCTCATAAGCAATCCTCTAAAAATACAACACACACGTGCTTCCATTGCCATGATGCAACCGTAAAGGTCAAACCATGGGTTTCACTCTAGAACTCGGGCACACTGCATTTAACATGGAAGCGGCCCATTTCTAGGTACAACCAACTAAGATTATAAAAGATTTTACCTTGGAGTCAAAGATATCATACACAAATAGGCACCACCGTACCAAATCCAAGTTTCATTACCGCACCCCCTTCTTCCCGAGACAACACTGCCATACCTCCCAACCTTGGACAACTACAATTGCTAACCAACTTTATGACTATGGATGACAACAGGCACATTACCCGTGAACAGAGGGTTTACAAACCCGCACCCGCGAAGCAAACCCTGTGCCCACACCCGTGCCCGCGATCCGTTACGGGCATGAAATTGAACCCACACCCGTCACCCGCGGGCACACCCGTGCCCACCAGCCAGATCACAAATTCACAGTTCACAATCACAAACCTATACAGATCACATATCCAATGCACAACAGCACAAGTTCACAAATAACAGTTCACAACTATTGTTCAACATCTTAATAACAAGAGTACAAGCCAAATAAATATGGTTCAACAAGCACAAGTGACAAGTCTAGAACAGCACACACGTTGCAGCCTAGCGTGCGGAGGCCGGGATTGCGGCTGTGCGGCGGAGGATAAGGGGAACCCTAGAAAGTCCTTTATATACTTGCGCAGCAGGCCCACATGTCAGACGGGTTCGCGGGCACGGGTAAAGTATTTTCATACCCGCAATTTTTTTATTCGTGGGCACAAAATCAAACCCACACCCGTACCCATGAGTACAAAATGGTACTGGTATCCTCACCCTAACGGGTTTTTACCCGCGGACACGCGGGTAATTTATACCCATTGCCATCCATATTTATGACATTCATACCTTCTTTAGATATGCCATCCCGTGATAATAGATCTCGAGCTGGCTAATAGGCACACAACAAAATCTACAAGATCCATCTAAAGAGAGGATGGTATCCAAATAAACGATTCTAATAGTCAATGCCAAGCTGACCACGACCTCCAATCAGTATATACTCTTTTTCTATAAGTTTGATCCAACTTAAGATAGTTTGAATTCAAACAACTATAATTATATTTCATCAGGAACACAAGTATTACTTACTCACTCTTGTAACACCCTAAATTTTGGATTTTTGAAAATAGAGTTAAAATGATTTATTTCTGAATTTTGTGTTAATGAAATATAGAAAAATAAAATTTTTTCATTAAATTAAAATTCATCATAAGGTTTAGCAACATGTTTGAGCATACATGCCCTTGTATTTGATTTATTTGGTTGAGTAGTTTTGATTGAAAATTCAAAATGGGTTAAATTGCTTTTGCAAATGAAATTGAAAATGGTTTTGAAGTAAAAGAAAATAAAATTTGAAAATAAAATAATTTAAAAAGTTGTAAAAATAATTTTTGGGAAGACTTACTAAAATTCCTTATTTTTACTTGTGTTGAAAAAGTATATTTGAAACCCCATTTGGATTTGGTTTGGTTTCTATTTGAATTTGGGAAAAAGAACAAGATTTGGAAATTGGAAAATTTTCTTTCTCTTCAATCTAGCCCGAAGGCCGGCTTTTTTCTTTCCTTCTCGTGGCCCAACATCCTCCTCCCGCGTGGGCCTAGTTGGCCCGCAGGCCCACGTGTCCTCCTCCTCCTCCATTTTTTCGTGGCCCATTTTCTTCCACGGGTCCAGCTCTGCTTTCCGTCTCCCGCAGCCCAGCTGCGCTGCCCTGCGGTCTACAACACGCGCCGGCCCAATCCGTGGCCCAGCCGTAGCAGCAAAAGCCACCAGCACACCTCCTCTTCCTTGGTCGCCGACGACCGGTGGGCCCCGTCCGTCAGGCCTTTCTCCTACCTTGTCATCCCGTCGGACTCCACCGACGTCGCTCGGGAGTCCGTGCTGCCCCCGCGTCGCCTTTCTCGTGCTGTCACTACCGCTGGACCCACACCTCTCCGCATGCTGTCTGGTGGGCCCTCGGTGTCGGCACTATCGTCGTCGCCACGGACTCAACCGCCGCCTTCCGTAACAGTATCGCCGATGAATCCTCATCAAATCCGTCGTTATCCTTATCCGTGCGAGTCTGCATCCTATAAAAAGGAAGTGCCTCCCTCCGCCGCCCCTTGTCATCCCCTCCTTGCCTGCCCTCGTGCCCTAGCACCTCCGTGCAAGTCGCCGCAACCCTAATCAACTGCCGCAACCGTGCCCACCAAGCCCATCGCCATCGTTGAGGCACCTCCGTCCGCGATAACCTCCCCGGTGAGTTCGTAGTGATGCCCTCTCCATCCCCATGCTCTTCCCGTCGAAAATCATGCGCCGTAGGTCGTGTTCCGAGCTTCGCCGACGTGTTCCATCGCCAGCCATGGCGCGCCACCATGCCGTCTTTACTGTTCTGGCCGGCCATACTCCCTATCATCCGCCCGATTAAATCTCCACCGCCCATCTCAGATTAGACGGTCGTGGATGGCCAATACCCCTTCGTCATGGAGTTTTTGCAAAAGAGTCCTTATAATTAGTTAAGGCTTAACCCGCGGTCCATTACGTCTTTCCCGACTTCGTTTTCTTCTTTTGAAAGCGTATTTATTTCGGTTAGATTAAAAATACGTTTTCAGTTATTTACATATTTGTCACTGATCTTGTTTTAGCCATAACTTCTCTATTTTAACTCCGATTTGATCCGTTCAAATTGTGTTAGGTTCGTAATTTCATAATCTACATGTTTATACCACTGTTGGATGTGTTTTCAACTTTTAGAATTCGAGGTTAGATTTAATCTATTATTTTAGTAAAGAAAATCTTGTTTAAATCATATCTTCTGCGTTTTAACTCTGTTTTAGCCCATTCAAGTTGCGTTAGATTCATAGCAACAAGATCTACGTGTTAGTAACGATGTTTATCATATCATTATTTCTGAAATTTCATGGTTTAAATCATATCTTGAATAATAATTATGCAACTGGATTTTATAAATAAAATATGATTTGTTTCACTTTAGTTTATAATACAAATATAAATTTGACTTAATTTATATTATCTATAAAATATCTTATATCTGTTTTTATATAATGAAAACACATGAAGCTAATAGTTTTATATTTTCTTCTATAAGCAAATATCTTGGTAGTTGTATCTTTTCAACCGTAGCTTCGATTAGTGTGCTTTTCACGTCTGTGTGTTCGTAGCGAGACGTAGGTTCGTTTTACAAACTTTTCATCTTGATTTTATGTTTGGTGTACTATTATAATTTAGATCTATTGTTTGCTTCGTGTATGATTGTATGGATGCTTGTGTGGTGCTTTATAATTTTGTCCCGTCGGTGAGATATACGTGGTGATCAAGAAGAAGAAGAAGAACGTTGAAGATTAAAGCTTACCGAAGGATTGGTATTTTAAGGCAAGTATAGCATAGGATCTTCCTTGCTGTCATATACACCTTTAATCATTTAATTCATACTGCATGTGTCTACCTTGACTACCACTAAGGATTTCCTAGTCTTTTGTACTTGTACCTTGATACCTTTGGGTTATTGCATTGGGTAGCTTTGCTAGTGCTCAACTACAACCATGATCTTATAACTTGACTAATGGTATATGCAATAAACACTAAAAGATGTTTTTAGCAACATGGAATCAAGGGGCTAGAGCATTGGGCTATTTTATGGTGCTCTAGATTCCTCTCCTTAAGAACTTATCTGTAAGTGATCATTCGGGACTTACAGTACAACTGTGAGGGCTATATGGCTCTGGCTTTAGCTCAGTATGGGGATCTTTTCTAACTTGTTAGAGGTTACCTTTATGGTGCAAGAGGGGCTCCGGTTTGTATGATCTTGGCCTGCCAAAAGAGTGCACTTTCATGGCCAAGATCATAGTGAACCCTGCCGACCTTCCTTGGCAGTGGGTTAAGAGGCTGATCACCTCAGGCGAAAGGGTAAATCATGACTCACAGTGAAAGTGTACAACCTCTGTAGAGTGTAAAACTGATATATCAGCCGTGCTCACGGTCACGAGCGGCCTTAAAACTCTTATGGAATAGATGATCACTAATGGTTAATGATGATGAACACTGATGATACTAATGATAAAGATGCTCATTAATGATTAATTGTTTATGCTATTCATTATTCATGCTTACCTGATCATGTGTTTATATGGGCTTATGATAAACTTGTTGCTACTCAATTGCTAAAATTGTGACAATTAAAAGCTAATCGTAGTTAAACCAGTGTCTGCCTTTTGAGCCTCATGAACCCTATATTGTATTTGTTGAGTACGGTATGTACTTACGCTTTCTTTATTTTTCAATTATTTGGATAAAAATCCCGGATGGGTACCAGATTGCTAGAGGTTAGAGGAATTAGGCTTGTGATCAACTGGTCAGTTGTCCCTGTGGATTTGGAGTCTTCATCTAAAGATCGGAGTTGTCTTTCCGTTGTCTATACTCTAAGGTTATATTCTTTATACTAATACGCTATGTATTTAAACATTGTCTTTTGATATTACCCTTATTTGTAGCTATATGTGAGATTTGACTTCCTGTGCTCACATATGGTGTGTATCTGGTTTTGTTCTTAAAACCGGGTGCTACAACTCTGTTCTAAAATATAAGTAATCCAAGCAGTTCAAATCTGTCCTCAAATATGTAGGATTGATGAAAATTAGCACTTCTTTCACTAATTAACATGAACCCGCCTCCTTTTCTACCTCTGGGCAAATTAAAAAGGTTGTGCTAATAAAACGTACATGCAACTTCTCTTTTTCTAGAATTTTTAGAACTTCATGGGATTTCTCATATATGGGGACGAAGAGAATACCAAGTTTGTTAATTCAACACTTTCTAATTGACTCAAATTTCTTTCTTTTAATAGTTTGTGATTTGATAGTTTTGCTGATCTAGCTTTTTTTATATTTAATTCAATAATTTTGAAAGAAATGATGATTCAATGTTTTCCTATTGAACCAACATCGGTATTATTGAATTTTGATCAATTTACTATTTGGAACACAAGATTTTCTCAGGTTGCATGAATGTAAAGGGTTCTAGAATTTAGGCTGAAATTTTGAATGTATCCACAATAACCACCGCGCAACTGTCGAGGCTACCTGCTAACACCATTATCGAGCGTGTCCACACAAACGGTAGGAAACGTCATTGGGAGGAGATGATTGAGCATGTACCACCAATTTTTTAGGATGATGTATTCCTAAATCTAGAGAAATATTCCCTTCTAGAGAGATGACTCCATCTACGATGTTTTTGAGCCTAACATTAAGGGGATGTTTGGCGAGATCAAACGTCCGACCATAGTGTATGGGCGTCTTTGTGGTTCCTCACTCGGTTGAACACATCTTTACAAAGGCTTCTAAATATGATGTTTCTAGCCTTTGCATTCTATTTTCATAATTCAACTCATCGCCTTGTAGGTTAGTAGCATCTCAAGGTTTTGGGAAGCCTTGTGAGGCGGCTCTAAGTATTCCAACATCTAGAGCTTCTAAGTACGCCTCCATACAAATTTTCCAACATAGAAAATCATTCTCCTCAAAGATAGGAGGAGGTCCATCCCTATGAGACATCTTTCTCTAGGCAGTTAAGCCTAAAACCGTGAGTATGAGGCTTTGATACCAATTGAAAGGATCAAGATGTCCAAGAGGGGGGGGGGGGGTAAATTGGGCTAATTCTAAAATTCTTTGCAATAATTATACTCTATGGTTAGCCCAATTAACCCCTTGTGCCTAGAAAGTGTTTCTATTGATCTAGCGCACAAAAGTTTAGCACCCTAAGTTCCAATCCTACTCTAGCATGTCAATTCTAGGAATGTAAATGACAAGAATTGAATTGCTCAAAGTAAATGCTCAAAGTAAAGAGAGAAGGAGGAACGCGGCGATGTTTTGCCGAGGTATCAGAGAGTCGCCACGTTGCATGAATGTAAAGGGTTCTGGAATTTAGGCTAAAATTTTGAATGTATCCACAATAACCACCACGCAACTGCCGAGGCTGCCTGCTAACACAATTACCGAGCATGTCCACACAAACGGTAGGAAACGTCGTTGGGAGGAGATGATCGAGCGTGTACCACCGATTTTTTAGGATGATGTATTCCTAAATCTAGAGAAATATTCCCTTCTAGAGAGATGACTCCATCTGCGATGTTTCTGAGCCTAACATTAAGGGGGTGTTTAGTGAGATCAACAACATAAGGATGGACAATGGGTTACATTGCTGGTAACAAACTCGAAGACCGTCGTCGCCGATGCCTGTTGCTGATGAAACAATCAAGATGCCCAAGAGGGGGGGGGGTGAATTGGGCTAATTCTAAAATTCTTTGCAATAATTATACTCTATGGTTAGCCCAATTAACCCCTTGTGCCTAGAAAGTGTTTCTATTGATCTAGCGCACAAAAGTTTAGCACCCTAAGTTCCAATCCTACTCTAGCATGGCAATTCTAGGAATGTAAATGACAAGAATTGAATTGCTCAAAGTAAATGCTCAAAGTAAAGAGAGAAGGAGGAATGCGACGATGTTTTACCAAGGTATTGAAGCGTCGCCACTCCCCACTAGTCCTCGTTGGAGCACCCACGCAAGGGTGTAGCTCCTCCTTGATCCATGCAAGGATCAAGTGCTCTCTACGGGTTGATTCTTCGACACTCCATTGTGGTGAATCACCCACAACCGCTCACAACTTGAGTTGGGTCATCCACAAGCACCGTTAGATGATCACCAAGCTCCCAATCACCACCAAGCCATCTAGGTGATGGCAATCACCAAGAGTAACAAGCATGGACTCTCACTTGACCACAACAAGCCTAATGAGAAGGGTGGATGCACACTTTGCTACTCTTGATCTCACTAATGAGGGCTCTCTTTGGGATTCTCAAATCTCAATTACCTCACTAGGACCTTGCTCTTCTTGGCACTCTCAAAGGTGTTTCTTAGCTGTTGGAATGAGCAAAAGTACCCCCACACACGAATGGAGGAAGTATTTATAACATGGGCTGAAAAACGAACCGTTATGTGCCTCTACGGGATGACCGGACGCTCCGGTCATGTTGACCGAACGCGCTGGTCAGTTCACCCTGAACTCCAGTGTTTATAGTATGACCGGACGCTGGCCAGCGTCCAGTCAGTACTGACCAGACATGTCCGGTCGAGATTTTCCCTCTCTGGAACCTTACTGGAGTCAACCGGACGCTGGCCCTCAACGTCCGGTCACATGACCTCTCAGCATTCGGTCACACTAGATGAAAACACCTTGGTCGAATGAACTGACCGGACCCTGAGCTAGCGCCCGATCACACCAGAGCCAGTGTTCGATCAGTATTTGACCCTCCATTCACTTCCATCTCTCGATCATTCGTGAATAAAGTTTGCTCCAAAGGATCTAAGGGCTTTTTAGGAGCTACCTAGTGCTAGGATTAGCAAGTGTGCACCACACCTAACCCACTAGACTCACCTAGGTCAAGCTACCCATCCATACCCCCCTTAATAGTATGGCCAAAGGAAAAACAAAGTCCTGAACTACTCTAAGTGTCTCTTCAACTCCAATCGACACTTAGAACTAGTCCATCCTTAACCTTGTCGTTCATCCTTTGAAAGCCGAAATGATTTCCATCGTAGGGGCATGACCACCATGATAGCCCAATTGATCTCCATTACCATGACCTAACTTAATTGCCTCTGCAAAACACACATTAGTCATAGTAATCATGTATTGTCATTAATCACTGAAACCCAACTAGGGGCCTAGATGCTTTCAGCTAATCATCCATGGCGCCGCTGATTAGCCTCCAGCCATGGAGCTTCCAATCCTTAATCCTTGGCTTGGCCAAGTGATTGAGGCTAAGGTTCTTCATTGCTTTGGTTCCCTAATTAATTTTGTTTCGTCTTCTATTTCGCAAGAATTATTCCTTGTTCTCTTGGTGGGTAGATGCAAGTTTTGTCTCACATCTTCATCGGTGGGGACTATCCTTCAATCTATGCTTGGTGGTCACTCTCATGCCTTTCAGGTCATGCAGCTTGATGATCGAGTCTTTAGGTTCTCAGTTTTTTCCAAGCTTGTGGGTTTTCACATCTTCAATATTCTTTCTTTTAAATGCTCAGAGTTCAAGATCTTCCACCTCTGGCATGGTGGTGATCAAAATTATAAAGTAGAGCTGTGTAATTGGGAAGCTGAGCAAGCAGCTAGTGGAGGTCGTCAAGCATGGCTGTCCTCCGCAACAACAATCGGTATGTCTTACCGGGGCTAATGATATCCCTATCCAAGCTGCTCATCATCTTCGTCAAGCTCCTGCTCCCATAGAGTTTTCAAATTTCAATTCTCATCATAATTGTGACCGTCGCTCTATTTTTAATTGGCTTAATTTTGGTAATCAAAATATTCATACACATTTACTATCACGGTCAGCGCAACAGTTGCCTCTGGCTAGCATTTTAGGCCTGTTGCCTGAACATTTCAAATCAACACCTGGAATTAAGCCTGTCATCAATTTGTGTTCTAGATGCTTGTCTCCGGCCCATAAAAACTGCCCTTGTTTGGGCCCAATCTGTTGCCAAAAATGTCTCCAGCCCAGTCATGCATCTGCAAATTGTGACATTGCGCTTAGATCCTCGCGCCAAGCTCAATCTCTGAGTGACCCCTCATCTTCTTACATTGTGAGAGATCAATCTCTACCAGGTGGGTCACTGCCCTCTTTAATGCCCAAATTTTATCGCTCAATGCCTGAATATATTGAGAAATCACTGGCATTCACCACCCTCCCCCTGTTACCATCACCTAGAGCCATACCTAGCATATCAAGGCTCTAGAGTTCCCTGAGGAGTCATCATTGCCTGCTCTGCCGACAACCTCCTCTCGTATTCTCCGATCGTCTATTCTTCCTTCAATGAGTACGCCTCTCGTGTTCTTGGCATTCACCATTCTCTGTTTATCTGCCATGTTGCCTGGACTGAACCTAAGAAAACCCCACTTTCTGCTATAGTACCATCCACCATGGCTTTCTGACACTGTATGGCTACCTCATGATCTTCGGAGGGTCGGCGGCCTATGACTCCAAGTGCCTCCAGAAGGCCACACACCGCGAGGTCTATACGACCAAACCGGCCACGCCTACCTTCCTCTGATGGTCAGAGTCCACCATAACCTTCGATCAGACCGACCACCCAGAGAGCACCCTGCAATTGGTGAGATACCCGCTCATGATCGACCCAATCATTGGCATGAAGTGGCTCACTAAGGTACTGATGGATGGAGGCAGTGGCCTCAACATAATGTACGCCGAGACGCTCAACGCTATGGTCGTTGACCGAGCGTGCATCCGGCCAACCGAAGCACCTTTCCATGGCATCGTGCTTGGAAAGCAGGCCATGCTGCTTGGGTAGATCAATCTACCCATCACCTTTGGGGGTCTATCCAACTATAGGACGGAGACCCTCACCTTTGAAGTGGTTGGGTTCTACGGAACTTACCACACCATCCTAGGATGACCATGCTACACGAAGTTCATGGCTGTCCCCAACTACACCTACCTCAAGCTGAAGATGTTGGGCCCCAGTGGGGTTATCACCGTTGGCACCTCCTTCCAGCATGCCTACGAGTGCGAGGTCGAGTGCTGCGATCACGCCATGATAATCGTTGCCTCCGGAGAGCTCACGACCATTAGGAAGGAGGTCACCAAAGAAGCGCCTGACCCTAAGAGGTCGACAGGGTCTTTCGAGCCAACGAAGGGCTCCAAGAAGGTCCTCATAGATCTCGGTAGCCCTGAGGGCAAGGTGGTGCGCATTGGCACCACGCTTTCCTCTAAATAGGAAAGTGCGCTCGTCGACTTCCTCTGTGCCAACAAAGACATCTTTGCGTGGAAACCCTCAGACATGCCAGGCATTCTAAGGGAAGTCACCGAGCATGCCATGAAGGTCTGCCCATGCTCCAAGCCGGTGAAATAGCGCTTACATCGCTTCGACGAGGGGAAACACAGGACCATTGGCAAGGAGATCGCAAAGCTTTTGGCGGCCGGATTCATCAAGGAAGTATACCACCCAAAGTGGTTAGCCAATCCTGTTCTTGTATGAAAGAAGAGTGGGAAATGGAGGATGTGTGTTGACTACATGGGTCTTAACAAAGCATGCCCAAAGGATCCATTTCCTTTACTGCACATAGACCAAATAGTCGACTCTACCTCAGGGTGTGAAACCCTTTGCTTCCTTGATGCGTACTCTAGGTACCATCAAATCATGATGAAAGAGTCTGACTAGCTCGTGACATCTTTCATCGCCCCCTTTGGATCGTTCTGCTACATCACGATGCTGTTCGGTCTAAAGAATGCTAGGGCTACGTAATAGCATTGTATGCTCAAGTGTTTTGGGGACCTCATCGGGTGGACCATTGAGGCCTACGTTGATGACATTATGGTTAGGTCTAAATGGGCTAACCACCTCGTAGCCAATCTTGAGCAGACCTTCATAAAACTCTAAGCAAACGACATCAAACTCAATCCCGAGAAGTGTGGTTTCATGGTCCCGAGGGGTATGCTACTTGGTTTCATTGTCTCTGAGCGTGGCATCGAAGCCAACCCAGAGAAGATCTCAGCCATCACGAGGATGGGCCTGATTCAGAATATGAAGGGGGTATAGCGAGTTATAGGGTGCCTCACCACGCTCAGCCACTTTATCTCATGCCTCAGCGAATGAGGTCTCCCCCTTTATCGACTTCTAAAGAAGGCTGACCACTTTGAATGGATGTCTGAAGCCTAGGAGCCACTTGACATGGTCAAGCAGCTTATGGTGAAGGCTTCGATCCTGGTTCCTCCTACCAATGGAGAACTCCTTCTGCTCTACATTGTGGCCACCATGTAGGTGGTCAGTGCCACCCTAGTAGTGAAGCAAGAAGAAGAGGGGCATGCCCTCAAAGTACAATGCCCTATGTACTTCATTAGCGAGGTCCTATCCGACTCTAAGACCCCCTACCCCCAAATCCAAAAGCTCCTATATGCCGCCCTCATTGCTAAGAGGAAGCTACGCCACTACTTTGAGTCACATTCGATGACAGTCGTGACATCCTTCCCCCTCGGTGAGGTTGTCCAAAACCAGGATGCCACGGGAAGAATCATGAAGTGGGCACTCAAGCTGATGGGTCAGGGCATTGCGTATGCCTCTCAGACGACCATAAAATCCTAGGTATTGGCTAATTTTGTGATAGAGTGGACCAAGGTCCAAATGCCACCAGCGGTCATCGACCAAGAGTACTGGATGATGTACTTCGATGGATCGCTGATGAAGAAAGGCACCGACTGTGGCAGAACCTCCTAAGTTATAGGGCCCACATGCACCTGTCACTGTCCGACGACCTTTGACATTTATGCATATGTTTCCAATAACTTAAAAAGACTGTCGGGTGTCCTCGGGGAACCCCGAATCATCCACGATTTCCGAGCAGGATCACGTTACAGAGTCATTGCAGTATTACAACATTTATTCAAATATCAAAACCAGAGTAAAAACAGTGGAAGTCTTACAATAACATAGTTTACAAACCAGTTGTTTCAAACCTTACAAACTAAGTTCCATAATTATTACAAACCATAGTAGTAGTGGAGTGGCATAATTAACATATACTTAACACACAAAATAAACATCCTGCCCAAGGATCACACATTTAATTCTCATCGTCAGAACGAACGATAGTCATGCAGCACGATCCAAAACAGATCTGCTCATGAGGCTCACCTGCAACAAGGGGTCAACGAACCCTGAGTACAAAGGTACTCAACAAGACTTATCCAAAATCTTAACTGATAAACTCAGTAATGCAGGCTCAGGGATTCAAGGTATAGCTTTAACAATGATCAAAGTTCTTTTGCGTAAAAGCTCTTTTAATAAAACTCTTTATATAGAAAACTTCTCGAGAATTATATACAAAGCTGACACGATCTGCACTAAGATCATGAAACTTCATATCCAACTTCTTCACAAGCCTTAGTCAAGTTCTGGTTATTAATTCTACGATGATGAACAGTGAGTTGAGTCTCCATAACCGAGGAGCAACGACGATTCGAACCGATTAAGCCTAGCTGGGGATTCCAGACCACACGACATATGCAGGTCCCCGACTCACATATATCAACCTACCCTTGGATCCTCTAAAACAAGAACGGGTCCACGCCACCCGAGAATACAGCACACCTCAAATCCAGCCACATTCCAGCCACGAGGGTACACGCTATTCCCGCCATCTCTCCACTCCCAGTGCGCGAGTAGCCATTCTCGTAATAGAATTGCCAAGTTCAGGCTTACCGAAGTATGTGGTTAGTACTACAAATTCTCACCTCATACAATTCAACAACGGACGTGCCTTAATCGACACAGGCGGAGAGAACCCGCTCACAAGACCTCCATGTCTTGTGGCTCACACACACCGAGTCCACCCGGTCTAGATTTATTACTCCACATTCCCATATCACATGCTAACATAATTAATCAATGTTCCATTTAAAACTTGCAGGTGGTAGGTAGTCACCCGACTTTCATCGTTCTACGCATAGCTAAGCAAAACTAAACATATACGAGTTTAAGATTGGTAATATGGTAAATATGGAATAACAAGGGTGGTAATGCAACAATTAGGCTTTTACTTAACTCCTAATCACTTAATGCAGTAACGGAAAGCAAAAGCGAAATTAATTTATAAAACACAAGGTAGGGTTGTATGCATCCGGGGCTTGCCTTCGTTGACGGAAAAGTCCGGTTCCTGCGACGTTACACAAGTATTCGACCCGACCTCAACAGACGGATTAACCTCTTCAACAGCTTGATTAACTACCACGTTTTCACCTTCGTTCACTACATGTAATAACAATGCCATGTTTAACATGATGCGGAATTCGAAACATGATGCTCGATGAGGGATGAAAAATTAATAATTTGAATACAACTTTCCTTCGCGGTACAGTTGCAAGTCAAATAAACTAATTCTTTTTCGTAAACACATACATCAACTGCCAAGGATCATTAAGAACAAATGACCCAAGGTCATCACTTAATCCAAAATTCCAAACAAAACCTAAATCACTAAAGGTTACTATTTGCTTTTATGAATTAATTATTTAATTCAAAATTATGAAATAAATCAACTTATTCTAATTGAGCCCAAAATTTTAGTACATGTTCATTACATGTTAACTAAGTGGCAAAACAAATTTCATAATTTTTGGATAAATAAATAAGCCTAGAAAAATCCTGGAAATCCATTTATGAATAAATTGAGCAATTTTTATCACATTTAAAACTTACTGAAAAACACTATTTCATATTTTTCTTAAATACTATACATCTCAGAGAAGTCACACAAAAATTTTCATAATTTTTGGAGCTCTAAATAAATCTACACAAAAATAACAAAAATAGACACTATTCATTCAAATCTAAAAATAGAAAAATCCATTTGAACGCTGAGTCACTGACATCGGACCCCACCTGTCATCTTCTACCTCCCGCGTGTTGACTACGATGACGACAGCGCTGACCGGCGCAAACTCACCGACGGCGAGTCCAAAGGCGACGGTCAAGGTACCAAAATGACCACATCATCACGGCGCATCGACTGAAGGCACTAGCTAGACGAATTACTACGAGTTACGAGCTTAGCGTCGGCCATGGCGGATGCGGTGGCTCGGCGACGTTACGCCGGCGAAACAAAGCCGAAAACGGGGAAACAGAGGGCATGGGAAGGTCCAGTAGCTCACCACGAACACGTTCAAGCAAGAATTAAGGCCGGAGAAGCAACGTAGACACGGGTCGACGTGAACAGCAACGGCGGCGGAGCAAGGATCGTCGGTGACGGTGTGCCGGCGACTGTAGTGGATAAAACGGCCAATCAATAGTGAAATGAGCACTACAGCATCGAGACGAAGCTAAAGGGACATCAATCAAGGGCAACGGCTCACCGACGGACTCTGGCCACGAAGATGCGCATGCGACGGTGAGGTTACCGGCCACGAGGAAGAAGGCGATGAAACTCGAGTTCCTGGTGAAGACAAGCCAAAGTGGTGGGTTAGATGGACGCGCAAGGTTTAGGCGGAGCTGGGACTAGCTTAACAGCGACGGTGGAGCACGACAACGACGGCACGGGCTCGCCGGAGATGGAGCAACGGCGACGGGAAAAACAGAGAGCGAAGAAAGAAGAACGACGGCGGCTCCAGAGCTTTATAGGGCAGCCAAGGAAGCGCAAGGAAGCCACGACGCAGCCTTCAGTGCGCCAACGCAACGCCCAGACGGCCACGCGCGCGACTGGAAGCAAGCCGAAGATCGCCGCCGGTGTAGCCTGAGCGGTGAGTACTGTTCACAGAAATTACAAGTTTGCCATTTGCCAAATTTCATAAATTAGTCTCAAATTTTCTAAACAACTCAAAAATCTCCAAAAACAAAAGTTGTTCAAAATCAAAAGTTCTACAACTTTGCTTTTATAACCATCTCCTAATTCGGTCTAGATTTTGAAATGAACTTTTGAATTTGAATAGGGAAATTTACCGAATTACGCCTTTTTGATTTACTCAAAAATTTTCTAAACAACTTGAAAAACTCCAAAAACAAACTTTGTATAACTTGCCAAGCTCTACACTTTTGCTTTTGGGCCCAACCCCAAAATATGCTTAGATTTTGAAATGGATTTTCAGGGTAGGGTTTACATGTTGAAACGCGGGGTTTTCTCGAAAAATTCAAAACCCAGTCAAACTTTGAACTTGAGTCAAACAATACAATTCAACACTCATTACACAAATGTAAACTTGTTTTAGTAAATGCACATCAAAGTTTTCACCAAATGCCAAATGCTTTGCAATGCATATGATGACATATCAGATTTTAACATTTAAACACCCGAGGTGTTACAATCCTTCCCCCTAAAAGAAATCTCACCCCGAGATTCAAAGCCATAGGGTAAGTAATGGAAAAGGAAATGTGTCGCAAGAACACATACAAACTCTGTCCATAAAACAGCTAAGGTTACTTTTACAAAACACAACATGTACTACCGAGCTCAACTAACATCACTCGATTCTATATTGACGCTAAAAATTCGGGAAACTTCTCTAACAAGTAATCTTCTGATTCCTAAGTAGCTTCCTCTTCTGAATGTTGATTCCATTGTATTTTATAGAACTTGATTGTCCGTCTTCGAGTAACACGATCTTTCTGATCTAACACTCGGATAGGATATTCGGAATAAGTTAAATCCGGTTCTAGTTCCACTCCTTCAACTTCAATATTCTGTTCAGGCACTCGGAGACACTTCTTCAATTGAGAAACATGGAACACATCATGCACAGCTGCAAGATGTTCAGGTAATTGCAAGCGATATGCCACTTTTCCATACCTTTCCAAAATTTGATAGGGTCCAATGTATCGGGGTGCCAACTTTCCTTTAACACCAAAACGGTTAACTCCCTTCATTGGTGATACTTTCAGATATACAAAATCTCCTTTGTTAAATACCAATGGTCTCCGTCGTCTATCCGCATAACTCTTTTGGCGGGACTGAGCTATCTTCAAATTACTCTGTATTTGCCTAACCTTGTCTTCTGTTTCTTTCACAAGGTCAACTCCAAAGAATCTTCTTTCTCCAGGCTCAGACCAACTCAATGATGTTCTGCATCTACGACCATAGAGTGCTTCAAATGGAGCCATTCTAATGCTTTCTTGATAACTATTGTTGTATGAGAACTCGGCCAAAGGTAAGCATTCATCCCACTTATTGGAATAGTTAAGGACACAACACCTTAACATATCTTCAAGCACTTGATTAACTCTTTCAGTCTGTCCATCAGTCTGCGGATGATAAGCTGTACTGTACAGAAGTTTGGTACCCAACGAAGAATGCAATTGTTTCCAAAAGTTGGAAACAAACTGTGTACCCCTATCTGACACAATAGTCTTGGGTATTCCATGGATACTCATGATTCTTGCTAAGTACATTTTGGCATATTGGATCGTAGGATATATTGTCTTGACTGGAAGAAAATGCGCTGACTTAGTGAGTCGATCTACAATAACCCATACTGAGTCAAATCCCTTTGATGTCTTGGGTAGACCAACAATAAAGTCCATGCTTATGTCCTCCCACTTCCAAGATGGAATAGGTAATGGTTGTAATTCATCAGCAGACCTCAAATGTATAGCTTTCACCTTTTGACAGGTATCACACTTTGCTATGTATCTAGCAATCTCTATTTTCATTTTAGTCCACCAGAATCTTTGCTTCAAATCATGGTACATCTTGTTACTTCCCGGATGAATGGATAACCTAGTAGCATGTGCTTCATCTAGAATTGACTGCCGCAACTCAGGAACTTTTGGTACCACCAGGCGATCCTTGAACCACAACACATCTTCATTGTCAATACTAAAGCACTCCGCTTTTCCCTTCTTGACTCTTTCCTTGATATGGGCTATACCCTTGTTTTCCTTCTGAGCAACAATAACTTGATCTCGAATAGTGACTTCAACAATTATGTTGGTCAAACTTCCTTGTTGAATTACTTCTACATTCAACTTTTCCATTTCTTGACATAAATTCAAACCCATTGTTCTCACTGTCAAACAATTGCAACAACTTTTGCGACTGAGAGCATCTGCAACCACATTTGCTTTACCAGGGTGATAATGTACTTCCAAATCATAATCCTTAATCAGTTCTAACCATCTTCTTTATCGCATGTTCAACTCTGACTGAGTAAAGATATACTTTAAGCTTTTGTGGTCTATATACATATGACACGTATTACCGAGCAGGTAATGCCGCCAAATCTTCAGAGCATGAACCACAGCTGCTAACTCCAAATCATGAGTCGGATAGTGTTCTTCATGTTGCTTAAGTTGTCGGGACGCATAAGCAATGACTCGGCCTTCTTGCATCAACACACATCCAATACCAATACCTGAAGCATCACAATAAACATCAAACGGCTTCTCGATGTCAGGTTGGGCTAACACTGGTGCAGTAGTCAACAGTCTCTTCAAAGTCTGGAAAGCCTCTTCACAATCTGATGACTAGACAAACTTAACTTGGTTCTTCAACAATTCAGTTATGGACTTTGATATCTTTGAGAAATCTGGAATAAACCGACGGTAATATCCCGCCAAACCCAGAAAACTCCGAACTTGATGAACTGTGGTTGGCGGTTTCCAATCAAGCACATCCTTCACTTTGCTTGGATCAACTGCAACTCCTTCGGCTGACAAGACATGTCCAAGAAATTGCACTTCCTTAAGCCAAAAATCATACTTGCTGAACTTGGCATATAGTTGATGTTCTCTCAAGCGGGTCAGAACAATTCTGAGATGTTCTGCATGTTCTTTCTTATTCTTGGAATATACTAAAATGTCATCAATAAACACCACTACAAACTTGTCTAGCTCAGGCATGAATACTGAGTTCATTAGATACATGAAATGAGCTGGAGCATTTGTTAAACCAAAAGACATTACCAAGTATTCATATAACCCATATCTTGTGGTAAATGCTGTTTTGGGAATATCCTCAGGCTTTATCTTGATTTGGTGATATCCTGATCTCAAATCTATCTTGGAGAAAAACTT